>NC_041393.1:589998107-590004298 GCF_002162155.2 Triticum dicoccoides
GGGTTGTGGGGTCAGGGTGGGCCAATGATGGGCCGGGCTGATGTGGCGGGCGCGCCCGGGCGTGCCCGGATCGCCTCATATTCGTCTTACATTTGAGACGAATATGAGGGGTGCCAGGCCTGTTTGAGAGGTATTTTATGACCGGTCAGTGACCGGACACATGCCCGGGCATATATAGAGCGCCCCGTTGTAGATGCTCTTAGAGCATCTCCAACAGCCGCCCAATGCGTGGCGCTGAAAAAATGAGTTTACAACGCGCAAGTAATTTTTTTTAGGACGCTAGAAGACGCTTGCTCCAACAAACGCTGTAAAATATGCAGCGCCCGCGAATCCAGCGGTCCCAATCAAGCGGTCCCATCTGCAGCAGCACAAAGTTTGCAGCACGCGTGACCGGGCGCACTAAATATGCTGCGCGCGATGCCGTTTTGATGCGCGCGCTGCATTAGTTATAGCGCGCGCGCGTGCTTTTTGCGCAGTTGCTGGAGACTTCAAATAGGGTCCGCGCACGCTAAAAGCAGTTTTTATACTGCGGGTCGTTTATATAGGGTCTCTGTTGAAGATGCTCTTAGTCGTCAGCCTCCGCGGGATCATCTCGGGTGGCCAAGACGAATCTCTGGATGGCCCGTCGTCGCAACCACTGCGTCGACGACGTCTGCTGCATAACGACTCTTGCTGACCCCAGTTTGGCTGGCATATACAGTTTGAATTTGGAGCTGCTCCTTTCTTCACAGGGTGACTTCTTCGGCATGGCACAGCAGGGTCGCCATGCCCCATGATCAAGCTTTTAATCCGAGCCGAGACTTCGATATGGCGATATGCAAGCATGCAAGCATGTTACTGTTCATTCTATGTATGTTTAAGAAGGGAAAATCGTATCATTATGCTGCATGAATGCGATCGTGCGACTGAAATTGAGTTGTGACTTGGCTCCATGCACAGCATATGGCGCCTATTGACTTCTGTACTGCATGCCTCTACACGGAGAAAACTTCCGATTCTCATGTCAGGAGCTGGATGGAGTATTTGTCTGCTGCAGAGTTTTGTAATGCCTGTGAGACTGCATGATTCAAGCTCTAATTATTGAACTGTTTACCCATAAGCAATCATCCGTCGTAGTCTAGGTGGTTAGGATACTCGGCTTTTGTATATGCTGATTTATTCTTTTTGGGCTCATCCTCTTGAGCTTTCCTTTTTTTTTTGTGCTCATCCTCTTGAGCTTTCCTTTTTTTTTTGTGCTCATCCTCTTGAGCTTTCCTTTTACCTTTTCCTTTTGAGGGCCTGAAGTTTGTCAAAGTAAATGACCCTTGGACACTGTTTCTTCCATTTTGTTAACGGCGCTTGATTTTTCATATATCCGAAATCTGATATTCTCGAGTAACTGATACCACAGGCACGAGCTGCACGACATCACCGTCATCCACACGATGAGACCATCGGTGAACCTTTTTCATCCCTGTCAGCGTAGACGATATACATATACGGTCACTTCGTCTGAAAGCTAAGATTAGATTACCCTTCTAACCTATGTATCCAGCTCATATGTCAGTTCATGCACATAGGTAATTATTAATTATATTTTAAGACAGTAGAACCGAGTCTAAAGCGAGGTCTCTCAAGCCCCAAACTATTTCGGTAGTCGGATTACACATTTAGATCATTTCTGGCCGTCAATTGTTTACAACAACTGGCCTGCCTGTCCTAATGGGCAGCTATTCTGGAGACTTTTTTGAAGGCCTGTCATTGATTGGGCTTCATTGGCGTATTTTCAGGGGGTGCTGCTAGACTTACGAAACCCAGCTACGTAAAGCTACGTGCTAGACTTACGAAACCCAGCTACGTGCTAGACTTACAAAACCCAGCTACGTAAAGCTACGTTCTTTCCTTAACGCTAAACTAATCGCCCCCCCCCCTCCCCCCCGATTTTCAGGGGGTGGGCCTGGGCCTATTTTCTCTCCAACCAAATCAGGCCAGGTCACCTTTTACGTAGGTTACATAGAAATCTTTACGTAGATGTAGCAAAGCTCTAGTTTCACCTGGCATAGTCCAATTTTGTACGGTTCAAACACTCTGTTTTGTACCATGGGGGACGAAGACGAACTGTAGAATTACAGCCCTACGGCTATGTGCTCCCAGCTTGGCAGTTCACAATTATATACACAATATTGAACGCTGCACATAAGTATCACTAGCCACTGAGGTTGGCGTGCAGGAGGCAGTGGAAGTGGTGCATGGCCATCTCCACAGACGGCGCGTACCTGCCCACGCCGTAGGCCGGCGACTCCAGGCCCCGCTGGACTCCCTCGCACAGCGCAATGTCTTCAATCTGCAGCAGGGTAAAACGCATCAACATCATCGGATCACACTTTTTATGGTACACTCTTTGCTCGCGACATTGCAGCACCACCACAGAAGCGATTTCACAGTTGTGTTTTGTTGCTCATGCCATGGCTACCGTGCATTTATTGATGCAATAAAAAAAAGCATGGAGTCCATCGAGTAAATGCAGTTAGAATACCATGCAATTTACAGGACCTCATTCATATTGGAATCTCTAAAAAGACTTATATTTAGGAACGGAAGGAGTACAATGCAGTGACTGTAGCTCATCAGTTTTACTTGGAAAGCATGGAGGTCCACTTGAAAACAACAAAATTAGTGATTAAACGCAACACTGGATCGAGCTACCTTGGCGACCGACCATCAGTTTTATGGTAACATACCTGTACTTGTTCGCTGTCTTTTAAGCTTCTATTGATAAAATCCTGGTCATCCTGCACATTCAACACGGATGAGTCAACTGAAGATTGTATACAGCAAGCAAGAAAGAAAGAATATGAACATTTCAAGGACCCTCCATTTTAGATTGTAGAGGATGTAACAAATCACTACTTGTTTCAGAGGGAAACTTGATTAATATATGAAGTTAACATCATCATCCATTCAGAGACATCACTCGGCTTTTAGATCTTAAGACCAGTACCACCATCTATTATGAATGGATTCGTCCCAAGCAAAGAAGTGAAGCACAGTTCCTCTGACTTTGGTGATTTTCAGCATTGGAATTCAGTCGAACAGCAAAGACCCCTCATTACATCAACTTCCCGTCAATGCGGAACATGACTATTGCTAATGTGATTATTAATGCGTTGCCTTAACCTTTCTCCCTCTGCTCATGCAGACATGCACTGTGCTTCTCTGCCTTTGCCATGGCTCGCAACTACTTTCTACTAGTATTGCCTATCATTCACAAGTCGTTTACACCATCTTGGTGCATTCTTAATGCAAAGAGACATTTCCCACTTCCCAGCGTGTTCGATAATCACAAGCTGAAAGCAGACACTTTATACAAACATGTTTTGCCCGATGATCTGTTAGTATAAAGCGGAAACACTCTTCAAAAAATTAGTCTTGTCCAATCAAGTGCGAGCAAAACATAAGCACATTATAGTGCTCATGTTTGCAATCAAACTACCATCACAATAATGTGCCACGCTAGCTGTGTATAAATAATAAAGAGTAGAAGACACCATGGCATGTCACTGAGATGTGACAATATATGAGCAGTACATATAAGTATGTACTGAAAAGGCATAAAATGGGTATATGAGATCAGGAGAATATATACCAGAAGAGATTCATCCAGAAAATAATCAAAAACCACTTTACACCTGGTTGCATCCAATGGGACAGCTAGATTAGTGTCCATCCATGGACCATACCTGAAAATTATTAGTTATTCACATCTGCATACATCTAATGTGAGCAAAATGAAACAACAAGTTCTGAAGGATGCCCACTGCACCTATTGATCATAAAGTTTGGATAAACAAAAGCATAGGTAGCTTTTGTCCCTAAGCGGTCGATGTCTTCTTGTTCTGCAGGCGCACTTTCACATCTTTGAACACTAACTCTTTCGTATGTCTGGATATAAGTACATCTAATTAGAAGTCATCCTAGAAAAGGCAAAGCCACAAAAGTTGCAAGGAAGCAGTGGCATTGGTTCAGATATGAAGATTCATTAAAAGTAATAACTCGATAGTTTCAACACAAAAACAAAGAGAGAATATTCATACTGGTTATTAAAATATTACTAGTTGACATCAAGTCAACTATACCTAAATAAAATATTGTCAGGAGGAATAATGCAGAAGGAAAAGGGGTTTACAAACTATACAAGTGTTTCATAGGATTGAAGCTGAAGACCGGATGCAAGGGCCCCATGTGCATATGGAACATGATACCCACCATCTAGATAGTTGTCACAAAATACCTGCATGATAAAATATACAATGGGCATAAAGAGAGACTCAAGGGATTATCAATGCTTCAGTAACACATCATCAAAATATTGGGCATTAAATATTAATAATAATGGACCTTCCAGTTACATTCGATAGTATACTCTCGCCTGCAAATATGGGGTAGTGAAGTGTTAATGCCACTTCTACTCAACAGATCTGAAGCACTACCCAGCCATTCATCTCCAACCACATCACCAACAGTATCTTGAGAGGAATCGTCAAATCTGGCAAGCACAAAAGGTCCCCATGTAGCAACCTTAATTGGTAAAAGACCGAAATCCTGTTTCCAGAAAGAAGCATAAGTTGCAATTTTGTGGGATTGAGAAGCATAGAGGCTCAAAAGGAGTTGTGGTATACATTCTTGTTGAAGTTCTTGATTCCTGATATTCTTGTAGCTTTCAGGAGGGTACCATCTAAACCATATGTCCAACCCTACAAAATTGTATAGCTAGTTAGCTACTGACTCACAAAAGAGGCAAATAAAAACTAACAATATGATGATGAAATTCAGTTTCTGCCCAACCTAAAAAGCAGAGGCTTCACCACACTTAGTTCCCTTAATAATGAAAATTACACTAATAAACATATGAAATCCACTGATGTTTTTGTTGTTTTGTGCCATTGTTTCTAGTTCCGGCAGTTCTGCAGAGACACCAATAAGCTGGGGGTCCAACTAAAATTGCACCGAATATTTTTGGAATTCAACTTGAAACGTTTAATCCCCACACGGGACATGTGGATGTATCCCCTCATTGTCATATTTATATTTTAAACTATCTTTGGTTAATAGCATGTGGATTCCATCCCATGAAAAATCTCAACTAAACAACTTTTGAGAAAAGATATGTGGCCACACTACTTACCTCAGATGTCAATAACCGAAGTATTCAGATGATTATCCTAGAGAGTCGAAGAAAAATTATGATATGCAAGTACAGACCACAAATATGTACCATATCTACAATGTGTTTATTAAGGAACTCACGTGATAAGGGCATTGGAAGCAAGTCTTCTGACCACTTCCACATGCGAGGAGTGAGGCATGATGACGACACACATTGTGAAAAGCTTGAAGTTTCCCATTTGCATCCCGGCATATGACAAATTCTACATTTCCGAGGCTGTTGGTTCACCTTATTAGATGATTGAAATTAACAACCTCCAACATGAATTATCTTATTTATCATAATTTGGAGGTAACCATGACTAGAAGATAATTTGGAGGTAACCATGACTGGAAGATAATTTCGAGGTAACCATGATTGAAAGTTGCAAATTTTCAAACAGGTGTTTTGCATGCAGATCCTTGTTAGATCTATGGGGGACCTAAACTCACCTGAACAATTTCCATTAAGCCAAATAATTTTGGCAAGGTCAGTTGCAAATTACATGGTGGGAAGTTCTAAAACTATTATAAGAACCTTTACACTTATAGACAGTCTGCACATCAGATACTGTAGAGAGTAGAATTGATTCAGGTAGCAGAAGCATGAAAGCAAGATGGAATCACCTTCCTGTGAAGAAATCATTGGGGTTCTTGACTTGTCCTATGTGACCTGGATAAGAAGCATGCAAGTAGGCACCATGTAAGCACTCAGTAAGGAACTACAGAGGTTAACTACTGAAAAATGATAAACATAAATTTTACTGAATGTGATGATCTACCAAATCGTAAGGTACTCCTTTCATTGATTAATATAATGCATTAATTCTATTGATTTTGCAACAAATATAGACCATACCCTAAACTTAAATGATGTTTCCCAACTGTGCGCTATTTAATTTATTTACCATTTGCATTTGTTCATCACCACCCACACAGGCACACCACATATTGTCTAATATTTTTCCAAATCAATTACGACCTATAAGACTAATTTCTTCTATGTA
>NC_041393.1:590004530-590065166 GCF_002162155.2 Triticum dicoccoides
TTAATGAAAAGTTAAAGAAGCATAAGTGAGCTACACCGTCTGTTCACAAATGTAAGATGTTTTGGCTGTTTAAATTAAACGGCTTACATTTGTGAACAGAGGGAGTACAACAGAAAGAGTAAAGCAATCAGCGACTCGTTGGCAGACTAAACATTGTCTGGCAGTAACCAGTAAGCATTGATGTGAGCAATGTTATCAAACATATCACAATTCTCTCTGAGCCAGGAAGGCTCAAGTGGACGGTCACTCTAGGAGACCAACTCCTGTTACAAAACTACAAATATGTTAACATTTCGATAGGAAGTGATTTAATCCCATACGAGCACCTTGCCCATGATCCCAGTTAGTTAGTCACGGGACCTGATCACCCGAGACCTGAACTGTCCATTTCAAGCCAGTCTGTCAGTGAACACTCAGCAATCGGTTCAGCTGTCACCGACTCACCGTGTCCAGAAAAGTGACACATGATGCATGCAGCTCAAACTGAATCAACAACAATCGATCGCCAATGACACAACTAGCAACTGTTCCTCCTGAGAGCTGGAAGGAAATTTCCAGGGAATCGAGTGTGCGTTACCAACGGCCTGCCACCCGCGGAGGAAGACGCGGTCGAGCTCGAGCCGGAGGAACCCCGGGTCGGTGTACCACCCGCTGGGTGGCGTCACCGCGCAGGCCAGCGGGATCGCCGGGTCGAACTCCGCCGCGAGCCGCCGCGCGGGCTCGCCCGACGATGACGCCGCCGCGGCCGCGGCCACGCACACGCGGGACGGCGCGGCCCGGCAGGCCCTGGGGCGGGCGGCTGCGGAGGCGGAGGAGGACGAGGAGAGGGCTAGGAATTGCGCGGTCGCCATCGCCGGCCCGGGCGAGCCGCGTGCGGGTTGGGAGGAATTGGAGTGGGGGAGCAGCCGGCCGGCCGTGAGTGCCTTCCGTTTTGTCGTTGTTGCTCGGTTGGTGCTCTGCTTAGCGATGGACGAGGAAAAGAGTTTTTTTTTTTTAACTAGTTAATTGCCCGTGCGTTGCAACGGATCATACATATTTCTAGTATAATAGTTTAAATATATAGTATTAGGATTCTCAATGTCTCATACACATTAGATATTAATTTTACCGTTAAGTCGGTACTCTCCTCCTTCCCCTCCTCTTCTCTAAATCTTTTTTTGGTTATAATTTGCTTCTGTTCACCCATGTTGGGATCTTCCTATGAGAAGACACATGGAGGAATGCTTGTGTCATAGTGGTTCGCACAGCGCCTTGGGCTATATATAGAAAATATATATTACCGTGAAGTGATCTTATATTTATCCATTATTCAAATTAAGGTAGTTTCGACATTCTTCTTTGACCGTAAAATTTCCCCCTAATCAACCAGTACGACAAAACAGAATAAAACCATAACAATGTAACAAGTTAACATTGGCGAGGAAAATCTAGGACTGTACTGTAATAAAATGTACTTTCAGCAAGTACATTAATGGTGGGAGCCAGTATCATTTCTCATCAACGCAAAGAATTTTCAGAGCTAATCTGATAGAGCCATCTTGTCTAGGTATATCAAGTAAAGAGAATATGCTAGTTCCATTGGGTTATTTTCTAAAGGAATGTCCATTAATAATAATAATCAAACCCTGAACATACTATGAACTTTTACAATTCGATGCGAGTCAGCAAATAGGCAATCTCTGGTGACATCACAAGATTTTATTAAATTTGGCACGATCAGATCCTTAAATACCCGAGTAGCATATATAATCCAACCACGAAAGAAAAAAAATGCAAACCTGAGTAGCCCTAAGAAGGGGCAAAAGATGCGAGCTACCTAAACAACCTTTACATCAGATGCGCAGCTATATCAAACTCAAAGGTAATCGTGTAAGTAAAGTAGATGTATGTATTGTACCGATATGGAATTTAAAGAATTGCGGTAGTGGAGAAAAGATGAGAGCAAGGTACCATTTCGATTAATTGATGCTGAGTATTGTTCCACTGTTCTGATCTTATGCTCCTACTGTATTCCTCCAGTACAGACTCCTGTCAAACTCGTTAGGCTGGAATAACAAAATAATTCAAAATAAAACAATTTTGGTTGTTCACAAAGAAAAGCGTGAACAAGTTCTTCCTAACCAGATGGTTCAATAATCACTGACCTTGCGAAACTTGATTCACCTGCATATAGCAGCAACACAGGAAGATGTAAAATTTCAGAGATGAGGTTGAATATAGTAACAACAAAAAGAATTGGACATCAGGAAGCACATAATGAGGCTTTGATGATTAGATTTATCTATTTCTGCAGATAGTGCGACAGTGTATTGCGACGACATGGCAGGCGCTCAACAGATGACGATGAAGTCCTCCGTGATCACCTCTTTGATCAGCGTGATGGAGAAGCCCCTCCTCCTCGGTTATGCCAACGGCTGGGCAGGCTACAGTGTCATGAGTGCTCAGTTGAAACAGTTAAAAGGATATATAATCATTATTCTGACCTAATCCTATCGGAAATAATAAATAGGAAAACAGTTAAATAGGCTAAGTAACAAATAGGAAAAACAAATAGGCTGGAGTGACAGGAGTGTGGGCACAAATGCACACGAATGGACCAGACGCATAATCCTATTGGTTACAGTGTTTTAGCTCCATGAAGTTTATCCCAAAATGCCATAATCAATACCTGAGAGCAGCCTGGAAATAAAAGAGATACATTTTTATTGGAAGATCCAAACAACCTAAACGACTTTGACGTTGATTCTCAGAAAAACAAGACTTTGACGATGAAACTATTGACCTGCTGCTATGGCTATTTTAAGTTGACCTGCTGCAGAAGGCTGGTATCAAACTGAACATAGATGTAATTAAACGGACAATTCGTTACAAATAACCTACTGGGACAATTCATGCTGACGACGAGGTTGGTACCAGATGGAGCATCGATGGATGCCTCTGCCCTTGGAAGCCATCTCATCGAGGACACACTCCATTCACTCCATGCCTGATCTGGAGGTTGCGTGATAACGAGGCCACCATTACTTGACACAAGGGAAGAGAGCAGAGGACGCTGACCAATAGGAGGACTGGTAGAGGAGGCAGGTCCATGCGAAAGGATTGAATTTGCACCATCATGTTCCAGGCCGCCGCGGAGCACGCGCCCATGGTGAGACGACGTAGTGGGGGGACGCCGGGATTGCGGCGTCATGGGAAGGCGCCGGCATCGTGTAGGTCAGGCGCCGGTGGAACGCAGTGTGGCAAGGAAGGCAGGAGGCAGCGCACTATTTGGACTATCTCTCACGTACGTCTGTCAATCAATCCCTTTCCAAATACCGTTGTCTCCCGATTGTTTTATGGAAGGAAACGTGATTAGAGCGCCATGATCTTGTGCTAATAAATCGGCGGAACATTGACTAAAAACCTGTGTAAAAGAAATCAATGCGGGGAAGGGCGAGGGAGGGAGGCGGACGAAAACGACATACGTAAGATGGACTACGGAACCTTAGGCTTTTTTAAGGTAGTAGAGATCAGGAAAGAGTTCGTTCGTTTTTTTTAAGATAACTAGGGATTTATTCAAGGATTATCATATCCGGAATACAAGCAATGTCTGGTAATACCCCTAGCCACACATGGCGGCCCAGCGGCAGAGACGCAGCTCCTTTTGCTACCGAGTGGGCCTCGAAATTATTCTCCCTACTTTCAAAACGGAAAATAACAGAAGTAAAAAGGTTTCTGGTAAGATAGATTTCATGCAATATTGGCGCATAAACTGGCGAAGCTTCTCTGTTGATGTTTGTAATCACCTCTAAGCAATCCGAAGCGATCTCGAGACTCTGCAAATTCAAGTCACGTGCCAGGGCAAGAGCCTCGCTGCATGCTTGCGCCTTCAAGCTTGACGGGTCGATCACACCATCAAAAACAATCGCTGATGCCCCTACAAATTTGCCTGACCTGTCCCGGCACACTATAGCCGATGCGCCTTTCTCCTCAAGAGTAGAGATTGCTTCGTCACAATTTATTTTTGCTGCATCTCCTGCTGGTGGCAGCCAAGCTCGCACCTTCGGAGCTGAGTAGCGGCCCGGGTTCATCCTCGAACCTTGAACAACTGCGACATCGAGTTCCTCCAAAAATCTATTGATGAAACTCATGGTTGACAACGGACTCTGGAACTCATTCTCGTGTATGGCTTTCCGTCGAGCCCACCAGATTGCCCACATTGTTACGAGAACTCGGGTGAGATCATGATGACTTGTCGTTTCGAACAGCCAGAACAACCATAGCTTCACATCAGCGTTCTGATTTGATATGACGTGCTCAAGCAGCTCCTCATCACCCAAAGCCCACACACACCTAGCCATGCGGCAGCTGAGTAAGGAGTGTCGCCAAGTGTCCTCGTCAGCACCACAAATAGAGCATGTTGCGTTGTCTGCCATCTTCCTCTCATGCCGCACTGCGCCTGTTGGAATCGATGTGTGCGCCAACCTCCAAACAAAAACTCGGATTTTGGAAGGAACCTTCACTTTCCATAGCTGAGACCACGACTTCCTATCTGCTGCAACATTTGAGTGCCCTGGTCGGTGATCCAGCCAGTCCTCCCGTTGGGCTTTGATAGCAGAGATCATCTTGTATGCAGAACGTACAGAGAACACTCCTCTTTTGTCATAATGCCATGACCAAAAGTCATCTTGTGTCCGAGTGCTTAGTGGTATATTTTGTATAACCTCCACATCAGGTGCAATGAAGTGCTCCTTGAGGGTTTGCTTATTCCACACCCTGGTGATAGGGTCAATGAGGTCCGAGACCAAAGCTGGTGGATTTGTCGATCGAGCACAAATGGGCCTGAGCTTGTAGTCCCTTGGCAGCCAATTCTCATGCCAAATGCTAGTCTGAAGACCACTTTCGATTCTCTTTATCAGCCCTTGTGCCAGCACGTCCCTGCCCTCGATGATAGAGCGCCAGGCCTAGGACGGAGCCGCGCCCAGGGTGGCGTCCAGCAAGTGACAGTTCGGGTAATATCTAGCTTTAAGCACGCGTGCACTGAGCGTTTCCGGTTCCATCAACAGTCTCCAAGCCTGGCATGCGAGTAGAGCTAGGTTGAACAGCTCAACATCTCTAAAGCCCAGACCTCCCATGAACTTTGGTTTCGACATGGTCTTCCACGACACCCAAGCAGTTTTCCTCTGGCCATTCTTGCTTCCCCACCAAAATTTCTGGATTATGCCATTGATGTGATCACATAAACCCCGAGGTAGTTTGAAACATGCCGTAGAATAAGTAGGGATTGATTGAGCCACCGACTTTATAAGAACTTCCTTCCCTCCCGCTGATAGGCACTTCTCCATCCATCCTTGGACCTTGTTCCAGATTCTATCCTTGAGGTATTTAAACGCCCCTTCTTTTGCCCTACCCACATTCGTCGGCAAGCCCAAGTATTTTTCTGACAATGATTCATTATGGACAGCAAGTATATTCTTGATAGAGTCACAAGTAGCCTACAGATACACCTTTGCTAAAGTAGATAGATGATTTGTCCACATTGATCCTCTGTCCAGATGCATCGCAATATGTCCTTAAGAGCTCTTCCACACATGTGGCAGCTACGTCACTAGCCTTGAAGAATAGTAGGCTGTCATCAGCGAAGAGGAGATGGTTCACCGAGGGGGTGTTTCTGCCACTGAAATCCCCCGAATTCCTCCTTGGGCCTTCAACAAGCACGACAGCCCTTTAGCCGCTAGCAAGAACAAATATGGTGATATGGGATCCCCCTGCCGCAAACCCCGCGTTGGACTGAAAGCATCCAAACTACCACCATTAAATAATACCGAGAAGGAAACCGAAGAGACAAACCTCATGACTATCTCGGTGAACCGAAGACTGAATTCCATCTTAATCATGACTAATCTTAAGTAGGTCCATTCCAAACGATCGTATGCCTTCATCATATCAAGCTTAAGGGCACAAAATCTATTTCCTTTCACTCTCTTGGTCTTCATATAATGCAAGCATTCATAAGCAGTGATAAAATTGTCTATGATAAGGCGTCCAGAAACAAAAGCCGACTGCTCTTCGGAAATGATTTCGGGGAGAATAATCTTCAGCCTGTTTGATAAGACCTTTGATGCGATCTTGTAGACCACGTTACAAAGGCTTATCAGCTGAAATTGTCCTAAAATTTTTGGACTGGCTATCTTGGGAATTAAAACGATGAACGTGTTGTTTATCTCCTCCGATGAATTGACTCCATCAAGCAATCTGATAATCATCCTTGTGACCTCATCTCCACACAACTCCCAATGTTTCTTGAAAAAATGTGCGGGAAAACCATCGGGGCTCGGGGCCTTAGTCGGAAACATCTGAAACAAAGCGTTTTTTACCTCCTCCTTGGTGTACCCTTCGTTGAGCCTGCCATTCATATTACCATCCACCCTCATAGGGATATGGGATAAAACTTCTTCCATGCCTATAGTGCCTTCAGATGTGTATAGATGGGAGTAAAACTCCGTTGCCATCCCTGCTAGTTCATTCAAGTCTGTGCATGTCGATCCATCCGCACGGTTAAGCACTGTAATTTAGTTTTTTGCACGGCGAGCATTTGCCTTCCTCTGGAAGAACTGATTATTGCTATCTCCCTCGGACAACCATGAAATACGTGAGTGTTGCCTCGCCATAATTTCCTCCCTGTAGGCAAGTTCCACCATTCGATCCTCAATTCTTCTCTCCTCTTCGCTCAGTCCTATCCTCAATGGGTCAGCTCGTAGCGCTGCAAGTTGGTTACGTAGCAGACGCAGCTCCTGACAAACCGAACCAAAAGTACTCCTCCCCCATCGTGATAATTGAAGGAAATATGCCCTAGAGGCAATAATAAAGTTATTATTTATTTCCTTATATCATGATAAATGTTTATTATTCATGCTAGAATTGTATTAACCGGAAACATAATACATGTGTGAATACATAGACAAACAGAGTGTCACTAGTATGCCTCTACTTGACTAGATCGTTAATCAAAGATGGTTATGTTTCCTGACCATGAACAATGAGTTGTTATTTGATTAACGAGGTCACATCATTAGTTGAATGATCTGATTGACATGACCCATTCCATTAGCTTAGCACCTGATCATTTAGTATGTTGCTATTGCTTTCTTCATGACTTATACATGTTCCTATGACTATGAGATTATGCAACTCCCGTTTGCCGGAGGAACACTTTGGGTGCTACCAAACGTCACAACGTAACTGGGTGATTATAAAGGAGCATTACAGGTGTCTCCAAAGGTAGATGTTGGGTTGGCGTATTTCGAGATTAGGATTTGTCACTCCGATTGTCGGAGAGGTATCTCTGGGCCCTCTCGGTAATACACATCACATAAACCTTGCAAGCATTACAACTAATATGTTAGTTGTGAGATGATGTATTACGGAACGAGTAAAGAGACTTGCCGGTAACGAGATTGAACTAGGTATTGGATACCGACGATCGAATCTCGGGCAAGTAACATACCGATGACAAAGGGAACAACGTATGTTGTTATGCGGTCTGACCGATAAAGATCTTCGTAGAATATGTAGGAGCCAATATGGGCATCCAGGTCCCGCTATTGGTTATTGACCGGAGACGTGTCTCGGTCATGTCTACATTGTTCTCGAACCCGTAGGGTCCGCACGCTTAAGGTTACGATGACAGTTATATTATGAGTTTATGCATTTTGATGTACCGAAGGTTGTTTGGAGTCCCGGATGTGATCACGGACATAACGAGGAGTCTCGAAATGGTCGAGACGTAAAGATTGATATATTGGAAGCCTATATTTGGATATCGGAAGTGTTCCGGGTGAAATCGGGATTTTACCGGAATACCGAGAGGGTTACCGGAACCCCCCGGGAGCTATTTGGGCCATAGTGGGCCTTAGTGGAAAAGAGAAGGGGCTGCCCTAGATGGGCTGCGCGCCACCCCCTTCCCCTAGTCCTATTAGGACTAGGAGAGGTGGCCGGCCCCCTCCTCCTCTTTTCCCCTCCGAGGAATCCTAGTTGGACTAGGATTGGAGGGGGAATCCTACTCCCAGAGGGAGTAGGACTCTCCTGCGCCTCCCCCCCTTGGCCGGCCAGCCTCCCCTCCTCTCCTCCTTTATATACGGAGGCAGGGGCACCTCTAAACACATAAGTTGACACAAGTTGATCCACGTGATCGATTCCTTAGCCGTGTGCGGTGCCCCCTGCCACCATATTCCTCGATAATACTGTAGCGGAGTTTAGGCGAAGCCCTGCTGCTGTAGTTCATCAAGATCGTCACCACGCCGTCGTGCTGACGAAACTCTTCCCCGACACTTTGCTGGATCGGAGTCCGGGGATCGTCATCGAGCTGAACGTGTGCTCGAACTCGGAGGTGCCGTAGTTTCGGTGCTTGATCGGTTGGATCGTGAAGACGTACGACTACTTCCTCTACGTCGTGTCATCGCTTCCGCAGTCGGTCTGCGTTGGGTACGTAGACAACACTCTCCTCTCGTTGCTATGCATCACATGATCCTGTGTGCGCGTAGGAAATTTTTTGAAATTACTACGAAACCCAACAGTGGCATCCGAGCCTAGGTTATTTATGTTGATGTTATATGCACGAGTAGAACACAAGTGAGTTGTGGACGATACAGGTCATACTGCCTACCAGCATGTCATACCTTGGTTCGGCGGTATTGTTGGACGAGACGACCCAGACCAACCTTACGCGTACGCTTACGCGAGACCGGTTCCCTCGACGTGCTTTGCACAGAGATGGCTTGCGGGCGACTGCCTCTCCAACTTTAGTTGAACCAAGTATGGCTACGCCCGGTCCTTGCGAAGGTTAAAACGGAGTCTATTTGACAAACTATCGTTGTGGTTTTGATGCGTAGGTGAGATTGGTTCTTACTTAAGCCCGTAGCAGCCACGTAAAACATGCAACAACAAAGTAGAGGACGTCTAACTTGTTTTTGCAGGGCATGTTGTGATGTGATATGGTCAAGGCATGATGCTGAATTTTATTGTATGAGATGATCATGTTTTGTAACCAAGTTATCGGCAACTGGCAGGAGCCATATGGTTGTCGCTTTATTGTATGCAATGCAATCGCGATGTAACGCTTTACTTTATTACTAAACGGTAGTGATAGTCGTGGAAGCATAAGATTGGCGAGACGACAACGATGCTACGATGGAGATCAAGGTGTCGCGCCGGTGACGATGGTGATCATGACGGTGCTTCGGAGATGGAGATCACAAGCACAAGATGATGATGGCCATATCATATCACTTATATTGATTGCATGTGATGTTTATCTTTTTATGCATCTTATCTTGCTTTGATTGACGGTAGCATTATAAGATGATCTCTCACTAAATTATCAAGAAGTGTTCTCCCTGAGTATGCACCGTTGCGAAAGTTCTTCGTGCTGAGACACCACGTGATGATCGGGTGTGATAGGCTCTACGTTCAAATACAACGGGTGCAAAACAGTTGCGCACGCAGAATACTCAGGTTAAACTTGACGAGCCTAGCATATACAGATATGGCCTCGGGACACGGAGACCGAAAGGTCGAGCGTGAATCATATAGTAGATATGATCAACATAGTGATGTTCACCATTGAAACTACTCCATCTCACGTGATGATCGGACATGGTTTAGTTGTTTTGGATCACGTGATCACTTAGAGGATTAGAGGGATGTCTATCTAAGTGGGAGTTCTTAAGTAATATGATTAATTTGAACTTAAATTTATCATGAACTTAGTCCTGGTAGTATTTTGCAAATCATGTTGTAGATCAATAGCTCGCGTTGTTGCTTCCCTGTGTTTATTTTGATATGTTCCTAGAGAAAATTGTGTTGAAAAATGTTAGTAGCAATGTTGCGGATTTGATCCGTGATCTGAGGTTAAATCCTCATTGCTGCACAGAAGAATTATGTCCTTAATGCACCGCTAGGTGACAGACCTATTGCAGGAGCAGATGCAGAAGTTATGAACGTCTGGCTAGCTCAATATGATGACTACTTGATAGTTTAGTGCACCATGCTTAAACGACTTAGAATCGGGACTTCAAAGACGTTTTGAACGTCATGGACCATATGAGATGTTCCAGGAATTGAAGTTAATATTTCAAGCAAATACCCGAGTTGAGAGATATGAAGTCTCCAACAAGTTCTATAGCTAAAAGATGGAGGAGAATCGCTCAACTAGTGAGCATGTGCTCAGATTGTCTGGGTACTTCAATCGCTTGAATCAAGTGGGAGTTAATCTTCCAGATAAGATAGTGATTGACAGAATTCTCTAGTCACCATCACCAAGTTAGTAGAACTTCGTGATGAACTATAGTATGCAAGGGATGATGAAAATGATTCCCGAGCTCTTCGTGATGTTGAAATCAACGAAGGTAGAAATCAAGAAAGAGCATCAAGTGTTGATGGTTGACAAGATCACTAGTTTCAAGAAAAGGGAAAGAAAGGGGAACTTCAAGTAGATTGACAAGCAAGTTGTCACTCCCACGAAGAAGCCCAAAGCTGAACCAAAGCCTGAAACTGAGTGCTTACACTGCAAAGGAAATGGTCACTGGAAGCGGAACTACCCTAAATATTTGGTAGATAAGAAGGATGGCAAAGTGAAAAAGGGTATATTTGATATACAGGTGTTTGATGTGTGCTTTACTAGTGTTTATAGCATCCCCTCGGTATTTGGTACTGGTTCAGTTGCTAAGAGTAGTAACTCGAAACGGGAGTTGCAGAATAAACAGAAACTAGTTAAGGGTGAAGTGATGATGTGTGTTGAAAGTAGTTTCAAGATTGATATGATCATCATCGCACACTCCCTATTCTTTCGGGATTAGTGTTGAACCTAAATAAATGTTATTTGGTGTTTGCGTTGAGCATGAATATGATTTGATCATGTTTATTGCAATACGGTTATTCATTTAAGTAAAAGAATAAACTGTTGTTCTATTTACATGAATAAAACCTTATATGGTTACACACCCAATGAAAATGGTTCATTGGATCTCGATCGTAGTGATACACATATTCATAATATTGATGCCAAAAGATGCAAAGTTAATAATGATAGTGCAACTTATTTGTGGCACTGCCGTTTGGGTCATATCAGTGTAAAGCGCATGAAGAAACTCCATAACGATGGATTTTCGGAATCACTTGGTTATGAATCATTTGATGCTTGCGAACCGTGCCTTTTGGGCAAGATGACTAAAACTCCGTTCTCCGGAACAATGGAACGAGCTACTGACTTATTGGAAATAATACATACCGATGTATGCGATCCAATGAGTGCTGATGCTCGTGGCAAGCATCGTTGTTTTCTGACCTTCACAAGATGATTTGAGCAGATATGGGTATATCTACTTGATGAAACATAAGTCTGAAATAGTTGAAAGGTTCAAAGAATTTCAGAGTGAAGTGGAAAAATCATCGTAACAAGAAAATAAAGTTTCTGCGATCTGATCGCGGAGACAAATATTTGAGTTACGAGTTTGGTCTTCAATTAAAACAATGTGGAATAGTTTCACAGCTCACGCCATCTGGAACACCACATCGTTATGGTGTGTCCGAACGTCGTAACCGCACTTTATTTGATATGGTGCGATCTATGATATCTCTTTACCACTATCGTTTTGGGGTTATGCATTAGAGACAGCTGCATTCACGTTTTAAAATAGGGCACCATCTAAATCCGTTGAGACGACACTGTATGAACTATGGTTTAGCAGTAAACCTAATCTGTTGTTTCTTAAAGTTTGGGGCTGCGATGCTTATGTGAAAAAGTTTCATCCTGATAAGCTCGAACCCAAATCGGAGAAGTGCGTCTTCATACCCAAAGGAAATTGTTGGGTACACCTTCTATCACAGATCCGAAGGCAAGACATTCGTTGCTAAAATGGATCCTTTCCAGAGAAGGAGTTTCTCTCGAAAGAAGTGAGTGGGAGGAGAGTAGAACTTGATGAGGTAAATTATACCTTCTCCCTTATTGGAAAGTAGTTCATCACAGAAATCAGTTCCAGTGATTCCTACACCAATAAGTGAGGAAGTTAATGATGATGATCATCAAACTTCAGATCAAGTTACTACCAAACCTCGTAGGTCTTCCAGAGTAAGATCCGCACCAGAGTGGTACGGTAATCATGTTCTGGAAGTCATGTTACTAGACCATGATGAACCTACGAACTATGAGGAAGCAATGATGAGCCCAGATTCCACGAAATGGCTTGAGGCCATGAAATCTGAGATATGATCCATGTATGAGAACAAAGTGTAGACTTTGATTGACTTGCCCGATGATCGGTGAGTCATTAAGAATAAATGGATCTTCAAGAGGAAGACGGACGTTGATAGTAGTGTTACTATCTACAAAGCTAGACTTGTCGAAAAAGGTTTTTGACAAAGTTCAAGGTGTTGAATACGATGAGATTTTCTTACTCGTATCGATGCTTAAAAGTCTGTCCGAATCATGTTAGCAATTGCCGCATTTTATGATTATGAAATTTGGCAGATGGATGTCAAAACTGCATTCCTGAATGGATTTCTGGAAGAAGAGTTGTATATGATGCAACCGGAAGGTTTTGTCGATCCAAAGGGAGCTAACAAAGTGTGCAAGCTCCAGCGATCCATTTATGGACTGGTGCAAGAATCTCGGAGTTGGAATATACGCTTTGATAAGTTGATCAAAGCATATAGTTATTGTACAGACTTACAGTGAAGCCTGTATTTACAAGAAAGTGAGTGGGAGCACTACAACATTTCTGATAAGTATATGTGAATGACATATTGTTGATCGGAAATAATGTAGAATAATTCTGCAAAGCATGAAAGGATACTTGAATAAAAGTTTTTCAAAGAAAGACCTTGGTGAAGCTGCTTACACATTGAGCATCAAGATCTATATAGATAGATGAAGACGCTTGATAAGATTTTTTCAATGAATACATACCTTGATAAATTTTTGAAATAGTTCAAAATGGAACAGTCAAAGAAGGAGTTCTTGCCTGTGTTGCAAGGTGTTAAGTTGAGTAAGACTCAAAGCCCGACCACGGCAGAAAATAGAAAGAGAATGAAAGTCATTCCCTATGCCTCAGTCATAGGTTCTATAAAGTATGCCATGCTGTATACCAGATCTATTGTATACCATACCACTGAGTTTGGCAAGGGAGTACAATAGTGATCTAGGAGTAGATCACTGGAGAGCGGTCAAAATTGTCCTTAGTGGAATAAGGATATGTTTCTCGATTATGGAAAAAGGTTCGTCGTAAAAGGTTACGCCGATGCAAGTTTGACACTAATCTAGATGACTCTAAGTCTTGATCTAGATACATATTGAAAGTGGGAGCAATTAGCTAGAGTAGCTCCGTGCAGAGCATTGTAGACATAGAATTCGCAAAATACTTACGGATCTGTATATGACATACCCGTTGACTAAGATTCTCTCACAAGCAAAACATGATCACACCTTAGTACTCCTTGGGTGTTAATCACATAGCGATGTGAACTAGATTACTGAATCTAGTAAACCCTTTGGGTGTTGGTCACATAGCGATGTGAACTATGGGTGTTAATCACATGGTGATGTGAACTATTGCTGTTAAATCACATGGCGATGTGAACTAGATTATTGACTCTAGTGCAAGTGGGAGACTGAAGGAAATATGCCCTAGAGGCAATAATAAAGTTATTATTTATTTCCTTATAATCATGATTAATGTTTATTATTCATGCTAGAATTGTATTTACCGGAAACATAATACATGTGTGAATACATAGACAAACAGAGTGTCACTAGTATGCCTCTACTTGACTAGCTCGTTAATCAAAGATGGTTATGTTTCCTAATCATGAACAATGAGTTGTTATTTGATTAACGAGGTCACATCATTAGTAGAATGATCTGATTGACATGACCCATTCCATTAGCTTAGCACCCGATCGTTTAGTATGTTGCTATTGCTTTCTTCATGACTTATACATGTTCCTATGACTATGAGATTATGCAACTCCCGTTTACCGGAGGAACACTTTGGGTACTACCAAACGTCACAACGTAACTGGGTGATTATAAAGGAGTACTACAGGTGTCTCCAATGGTCGATGTTGGGTTGGCGTATTTCGAGATTAGGATTTGTCACTCCGATTGTCGGAGAGGTATCTCTGGGCCCTCTCGGTAATACACATCACATAAAGCCTTGCAAGCATTACAACTAATATGTTAGTTGTGAGATGATGTATTACGGAACGAGTAAAGAGACTTGCCGGTAACGATATTGAACTAGGTATTGGATACCGACGATCGAATCTCGGGCAAGTAACATACCGATGACAAAGGGAACAACGTATGTTGTTATGCGGTCTGACCGATAAAGATCTTCGTAGAATATGTAGGAGCCAATATGGGCATCCAGGTCCCGCTATTGGTTATTGACCGGAGACGTGTCTCGGTCATGTCTACATTGTTCTCGAACCCGTAGGGTCCGCACGCTTAAGGTTACGATGACAGTTATATTATGAGTTTATGCATTTTGATGTACCGAAGGTTGTTCGGAGTCCCGGATGTGATCACGGACATGACGAGGAGTCTCGAAATGGTCGAGACGTAAAGATTGATATATTGGAAGCCTATATTTGGATATCGGAAGTGTTCCGGGTGAAATCGGGATTTTACCGGAATACCGAGAGGGTTACCGGAACCCCCTGGGAGCTTTTTGGGCCATAGTGGGCCTTAGTGGAAAAGAGAAGGGGCTGCCCTAGATGGGCTGCGCGCCACCCCCTTCCCCTAGTCCTATTAGGACTAGGAGAGGTGGCCGGCCCCCTCCTCCTCTTTTCCCCTCCGAGGAATCCTAGTTGGACTAGGATTGGAAGGGGAATCCTACTCCCAGAGGGAGTAGGACTCTCCTGCGCCTCCCCCCTTGGCCGGCCAGCCTCCCCTCCTCTCCTCCTTTATATACGGACGCAGGGGCACCTCTAAACACACAAGTTGACACAAGTTGATCCACGTGATCGATTCCTTAGCCGTGTGCGGTGCCCCCTGCCACCATATTCCTCGATAATACTGTAGCGGAGTTTAGGCGAAGCCCTGCTGCTGTAGTTCATCAAGATCGTCACCACGCCGTCGTGCTGACGAAACTCTTCCCCGACACTTTGCTGGATCGGAGTCCGGGGATCGTCATCGAGCTGAACGTGTGCTCGAACTCGGAGGTGCCGTAGTTTCGGTGCTTGATCGGTTGGATCGTGAAGACGTACGACTACTTCCTCTACGTCGTGTCATCGCTTCCGCAGTCGGTCTGCGTTGGGTACGTAGACAACACTCTCCTCTCGTTGCTATGCATCACATGATCCTGTGTGCGCGTAGGAAATTTTTTGAAATTACTACGAAACCCAACAATAATGACTATGAAATGAATTGGAGCTTGTTAGCCAGTTCCGCGGCCGAGGAGGCCGGGCCATTGCCATTCCACGCTGCCTTGACTACCCCTTTGAACCGGTCATCTGTTTCCCAAGCACACTCATATCGAAAAGGCTTCTTCGCAATACGGAGGTTTCCCGCTTCTAGTTCATTCATGAGCAAAATTGGGTTGTGATCACTTTTAACTGCTGTTAAGTGCTCAACACTTGCATAGGGAAAAACATTCGACCAGCTTGGCGTGGCTAGAGCCCGGTCTAGCCGGACCCTGCAAAACTGGCCTCCCGTTACTCGCTTCTCAAAGGTCCAGTCCAGCCCCCTATATCCAATATCAGAAAGTCCGCAAAGGTCCACCGCCTCTCTGAACCCAACCATTTGAGCACTATCCCGTGGATTAGGCCCCATCTTCTCCTCCTGATGGAGTATCTCATTAAAATCTCCTATACAGAGCCACGACAGGGTACTTTCTCCTCTTAATCTCTTCATCGTGTCCCATGTATTATACCTTAGGCTTCTATTTGCTTCTCTGTAGAAGCAAGTGAGGCGCCATTGAACATTGCCTGGCTCCAATACCCACGAGTCAATATGATACTGAGAAAAAAATCTTTATTACCAAGTTAATATCCGATTTCCAAAAGATACATAAACCTCCACTCCGACCACTACTAGCTACTGCAAAACTACTTTGAAAACCCAACAATGCCACCAAACCTTCCACTCGATTCTTTGCTATTTGGGTCTCCAAAATACATAGAACCGACGGCGCACCAGCCCCCACGAGATCGCCGAGCTCATGTACTGTCGCGGGATCGCCAATCCCACGGCAGTTCCAACACAGAGTCCTCATCACGCTCGGCGGCCCTCCTCAAGGGAGGCCGCCTCCATAGTTAACTCCATGTCCTTCCCATCATCACCTTGCTGCCTCCTCCTCTTAACTATAGGATTCTTCCCTGGTGTAGATACCGGAGCACTATTGCTAGAGCTTGGAGTCGCACCCTCCAGCAACATGACCGTTCCAGCAACCTTACCAGCGAGGTTTGATATCAGTTGCCCCCTGACAGTGATTGAACCATCGGCACTAACAAGCCGCTTACGAGCTCCTCTTTCAACATCCAAGTCCATTTGTTGCGCCGGCTGTGAGTTATCTTCTTGAGCCCCACCTCTACCTCTATCCACCGTTGTCCCCCTTCATCCTCGTCCCCCACGGTCACCCCTTCCAGTCTCTCTCCCCCTTCCTCTACCTGCACCATCTCCTCTCCCCCTTCCTCCATAAGGCTGATGTCGGTGTCAAAACCGGCAGATCTCGAGTAGGGGGTCCCGATCTGTGCGTCTTAGGCTGATGGTAACAGGAAGCAAGGGACACAATGTTTACCCAGGTTCGGGCCCTCTCGATGGAGGTAAAACCCTACTTCCTGCTTGATTAATATTGAAGGTATGAGTAGTACAAGAGTAGATCTACCACGAGATCGTAGAGGCTAAACCCTAAGAGCTAGCCTATGATGGTATGATTGTAATTGTGATCGGCCTTCTAAGGACTGTGCTCTCCGGTTTATATAGACACCGGAGAGCTAGGGTTTACATGGAGTCGGTTACAAGGAAGGAAACATAATATCCGGATCGCCAAGCTTGTCTTCCATGCAAAGGAGAGTCCCATCTGTACACGAGCCGAAGTCTTGAGTCTTGTATCTTGACGCTTCTATAGTCCGGGCGATGAATATAGTCCGGCTATCAGGATACCCCCTTATTCAGGACTCCCTCAGTAGCCCCTGAACCAGGCTTCAATGACGATGAGTCCGGCGCGTAGTCTTGTCTTCGGCATTGCAAGGCGGGTTCCTCCTTCCGAATACTCCAAGGTTCCCATCATGACGATAGTGTCTGGCATCTTCATCAATGTTGTACTCCTCGGCTTCAGTGTATCAATAATGACCATTTCCACATGTCGAGCGAATGTGAGGAGTCGAGGCATTTTTGCATTCGCCACCCTTGGTCCTTCGGGCTAGCCGTCTATTTGAAGAGACGGGGATTCCCAGATCCAAACCTCACTCTCCCTCCTCAAGCAAGCATCCAACAGAACGCCCAGAAAAAACCATTCCAGCATGGCCGGTCGTCGCAGATCTTCTGCTCGCTCCCCTTGCCCCAAGCCGGGAGACTGGGGAGAGTGTTCAGTTTCTCATAGCCGTTTGATAAAGTTACAAACCCAAGGGCTCCTCCCACCGGCATTCATGGTCCCTGTTCGAGCCGGAGTGGCCACCTATAACGGCGGAGAACAAGCGGAGAGATCCCCCAATCCGTCTCCAGAGGAGCGAATATGCTTAATTCCGCATCTGTTAAGGGGCGTCAGGTTTCCTATTCATCCATTCCTTCGTGGGCTTCTGGAGTTCTACAGCCTCCAGCTGCACAATTTTACCCCTGCCTCCATATTGCATATAGAAGGGTACGTTGCCCTTTGTGAGCTATTTCTAGGCTGTGAGGCTCACTTCGGATTGTGGAAGAAGCTGTTCTGCCTTGTCCCCCGCAACCAGGGAGAATCCCTATGTCAAGTGGGCGGGGCCGAAGTATGGCGTATCGCTGAGACCGGATACCTATCCGGTACTCCCAAGAAGGCACCAGATAACTGGGCTTCAGAGTGGTTTTATATTGACGATGCTTCTCTTCCGGTTCCAGTCCGGACAGGACTCCCCAAGTTCAGTAACTCCCCGCCGAGGGCACGTCTAAGCTAGCGCCCCCGAGGCCCCAAAGAAGAGGATTCCAGGGAAGTACATTTCCTGATGAACAGGATAAAGTTACTAGCCAAATCCGGACTGACGATAGTCGAGGTGATGGCAATATGCATAATGCGGGGAGTGCAACCGCTGCAATATCGGAGTAATCCCATGTGGCACTACAACGGGACAGACGATGCCACCCGCTGCGGCCGTAAGGGTCCAGACTCCCCTGCCGCTCTGGTAAGGATACTGTCCGACCTGTTCAAAGGAGAAGAGGAAGAATTCCTTCATATCAAACCGCGGGACGGATTCTCCATGTACAATCCCCCAAACTGGGTAAGTCGTCATTTATTTTATCGCTTTACTTATTGTGGTGTTCTTTTCTGAAGTTACATGCGTTGATATTTCCAAGCAGGAACTGAGGAGGGGCGTGGAAGGAATCACCAGCCCTTCTCCGCAGCCAGAGGACCCCAAAAGGGCCCTAGATCTGGGACTCGAAGAAGACCCAGATGCGGCCGTGGAGCTTGTCAACGGGATATTTTATCGGATGAGCCGCGACGGCGCCCTGGTAGCTATCACAGCTGATTATCCCACACTGTTACCTTCGTCGCGTGTAAGCCGAGCCGAAAACTCAATCCTCCGAAGAGGATTCTTTCCTGATGTCACACCTTATTCCTGATATGTCGTGCTTTTGCAGAAGCGACGTTCGGAGCGCAGGGCCGAGCCCCTAGGGACCCGTCAGCCACAGGCGTCCGAATTGGGTAGGCTCAAGAGGAAGGCGATTAGAACCGACACGCCTCTACAGAGGTAAGAAAACAACATGTCATGTAATTTGTTGTCGTTTGAAGTATAACGATGCCCTTTGTATATCTTGGCAGGAAGAGGAGTATCCGGACTGTATCTGGAGGTCCTGCCAACCACGCCTCCACCAGTTGGGCTCCAGGACCAATTTCGAAAGAGGAGGCGGACGTAGGGCCGACGCCGCATAGTCCTCCGACAGAGGATGCAGACATGCTCTCTGCCACAAATTCGGAAGTAGAGAGCGCCATGCATCATCGGCGTCGATGGGCCGTGCTTCGCAACAACATCTTTTCCGAAGAGGCATTTAATGCCTTCAATTCGGGAGACACATACATCCGAGCCGCTCAAAGTGGACTCGCCCGGGCGATAGTCCAGTATACCAAAGATATATGGGTAAGAAAGTTTGATAAGTATGTATAGTAGTAGCCCCTGAGACTTTAAACGGTTGAAACAACAGTTTTAAGTATCAATTTATGCGCAGGTTCTTGTAGATAAGAATGAGCAATTGTCTCGGGAGCTAGAGGAGTGCAAGACCCAACTAAGGGCCACAGTTGCCAAGCTAGAGGAATCCCAGAAGGCCTCATATGGTAACATTTATCGTAATTATATGAAAATGCACCAGTTGGCAACTGGCTGGCATGGCAATTTTAACAGAAAGTTCTGTAGGCAACCCCGGAGTGAATCCGGAGGGCGGGGGAGACGACGAGTCACATCTCCAGAGGCAACTAAAGGCCGGTGAGCACATTCTTACGCAAGTGAAGCATGATAAGAATATGCTCCAAGATGCCAATCTTCGACTGGACGTGGAATTGAAAGACGTCCGTGCACAGCTGGCGGACTCCGTGAAGGAGAACAAAAGGCTTCACCACGGCATTTATCGTAAGTGCCTAAACGAACTGTAGTATAGTTCGGCGAGGAAGCATATTGAAAAAGTTATGTTTGCAGGAATGCTGACGGGTTGCCCTAAGGAGGAGATGCCTGCTTCTGCAGGTGATTTACTACAAGACCTCTCACAACTGCACGAGCGAGCTTGGCAGGTGATGTAGGGCATTGCACGGTCTTTGTGGCCATCAAGCTCCCTGCCAAAGGGCATGGGGGGTGGGGGCTTGTGGACATGCTTCAGGGAGCACGGCGGCGCTTCCGTTTGTGGAAGATATCCGCCTGCCGGCAAGGTGCAAGATAAGCATGGGCGACGGTGAAGACGCACTACACCAAGCTGGACCCGAACCATATGGTCGAAGTTGGACCGGCCGGGCCAGATGGGCAAGAAATTCCCGTGAGTCCGGTATATGACCAGGTGGCGTTAGCCGCAAAGTATTCTCAATAGGATTGTAAGTTAGATGGCCTGTTGGATGGTATAGAGGATGAATATAATCAGTCCAAATGACTGTGTAATTCGATGGACATAAGTAGCCCCTAGCCGGATTAAAATCATTTGTCGTGGCGGACCTTTTCGCTTCAGCCCCCGGATCCTAAAGTCCGGGGTGTGTCCGAATACCCGCTCGGTTATATAAAACCGGAGTATGCGTGGAGACCAGGCATAGGGGTCATAAGTGCTTGAACAGACAAGTACCCAACTAGTTATGTTATATTGCATGGTTAGCAAGAAACATCTTCCAGGGAGAATAGTTCCGTTAAGGGTTACTTTCCCTGGGTAAGCATGTGTTAAGGCACATGTCCGGACTGCGAACCAAAGTGCAGGATACACAATTTCTGGTGATTAATGTTATTATAAACAAAGACATCTTTTGTTCACCGACCGAATATTCTCTTAAGGAAACTAGCTTTCGGCTTCACCCAGTCTGAGGTACACATCCGGCTCAACCGGCAGTAACAATCACAGAGGTGCTCCCCTTATGCCCTAGCTGAATTAATGGGAACATAGGGCATAAACACAGGAGCCAGGCAACCCAGCTTGGCCACGTCTTAAGTCATATCGATGTATATAATGGTGAAGAAAAGGCACACATGGAAAAAGAAACGCATGTGTGACGGGCAAAAAGCCCTTAAAGTAATTTATATTAAGCTTACGTATAGGAAGCCCCCAGGTAAAGTTTACACACATAGTGCGGCCGGAGTAATCTGGGAATCCGCACTGTATTAAATACTGTGTGTGAAAGGGGAGAGATCGAGAAAGTAAAATAGGGGGGGGGGCATAATTGAAAAAGGAGGGTTAAGGAGACGAACACTGAGTTCGGCGCTAGGCGTAGAATCTCCGGAGTCCGGCCGCGTTCCATGGGTTCGGCTCGAGTCTGTTATCGGACGCATTATGTAAGCGGTACGCTCCTCCAGTGAGAACTTTGTCGATGATGAAGGGGCCTTCCCACTTGGGTTTGAGCTTGTCCTTCTTCTTCTCTGGTAAGCGTAGAACGACTTCGCCAATATTATAAGTTTTGGCCCGCACTTCTCTGCTTTGGTATCGTCGAGCCTGTTGCTGATAGAATGCGGGACGGGCCTTAGCGACATCGCGCTCCTCCTCCAGGGCATCCAAATTATCCTGCCGATCTAACTCGGCTTCCTTCTCTTCATACATGCGTACGCGTGGCTAATCATGTATTATATCGCATGGTAGTACTGCTTCCCTGCCGTACACCATAAAAACGGTGTGTATCCGGTGGTGCGATTCGGCGTGGTCCGCAGCCCCTAGAGTACGGAGTCGAGCTCCTCGACCCAATGAGTATCCAACTCTGTCAAGGATCGCACTAGTATGGGTTTGATGCCGCTCATGATGAGACCATTTGCCCTTTCGACCTGACCATTTGTTTGAGGGTGGTAGATGGAAGCATAGTCGAGCTTGATGCCCATTTTGCTGCACCAAGCTTTCACTTCATCGGCTGTAAAATTTGAGCCATTATCGGTGATGATGTTGTGGGGGACACCTTATCGGTGTATGACCCCGGATATAAAGTCTACGACTGGTCCGGATTCGGCCGTTTTCACTGGTTTGGCTTCTATCCATTTGGTGAACTTGTCAACCATGACCAATAAGTATTTTTTCTTATGGCTTCCCCCTTTAAGGGGTCCGACCATATCCAGCCCCAAGACCATGAAGAGCCAAGTTATGGGGATTGTTTGGAGAGCGGTAGGGGGCATATGACTCTGATTGGCGAAGAGCTGGCAACCGACACAGTGTTGGACAAGGTCTTGTGCGTCTGCTCGGGCCGTCGGCCAATAAAAACTTGTACGGAAGGCCTTGCTGACTAGTGCTCGAGCTGCAGCGTGGTGCCCGCCCAGTCCGGCATGGATTTCAGCCAAGAGCTGCCGCCCTTCCTCTTCGGAGATGACCTTTGGAGCACTCCGGTAGCGCTTTTCTTATAGAGCTCTCCTTCATGGACTTTGTAAGCTTTAGAACGCCGGACAATGCGGCGTGCTTCGTTTTGGTCTTGAGGGAGCTCCTGCCTATTTAGGTAGGCCAAGAAAGGCTCAGTCCACGGGGCGATGACAGCCATTATTTCGTGGGTTGACGATGTTATTTCGGTGGTAGAACCTCCGACTATGTCTGATAGTTCGGAATCTGGGGATGTATTCGGATCCGTGCTGGTATTGCCGGACTCCCCTTCCCACACCACAAATGGCTTGAACAGTCTTTCCAGGAATATGTTTGGTGGGACAGGGTCGCATTTAGCGCCGATGCGGGCAAGGACGTCTGCCGCTTGATTGTTTTCTCGAGCCACATGGTGGAATTCAAGCCCCTCGAACCGAGCTGACATTTTAAGGACGACATTGCAATAGGCCGCCATTTTCGGATCCTTGGCATCGAAGTCTCCATTTATTTGTGATATTGCGAGGTTTGAGTCTCCGCTCACTTCTAGGCGCTGAATGCCCATAGAGACTGCCATCCGAAGACCGTGCAACAGAGCCTCGTATTCGGCTGCATTGTTGGAGTGTGTGTATAATATTTGGAGGACGTATTGGACCGTGTCTCCGGTGGGAGAGGTTAGGACGATGCCTGCTCCCAATCCGGCCAGCATTTTAGAGCCGTCAAAGTGCATGATCCAGTTAGAGTACGCGCCGTACTCTTTAGGGAGTTCGGCCTCCATCCATTCGGCGACAAAGTCAGCTAATACCTGTGACTTGATAGCCCGTCGAGGCTTGTATGTTATGTCGAACGGAAGGAGCTCGATGGCCCATTTAGCGATCCGGCCCGTGGCATCGCGGTTATTTATTATGTCGTTTAGCGGTACTTCAGAGGCCACCGTAATCGAACACTCTTGAAAGTAGTGTCGTAGCTTCCGGGGTGACATGAAGACCGCGTATGCTATTTTTTGATAGTGTGGGTATCGGGCTTTGCATGGGGTAAGGACCGTGGATACGTAATAAACCGGCTTCTGTAGCGGGAATTTGTATCCATCAACCTCTCGTTCGACGACGAGTACTGCGCTTACAACTTGATGTGTTGCAGCTATGTACAACATCATAGTTCACTGATAGTTGGCGCTGTTAGGACTGGATTACTGGCCAATAAGGTCTTTATTTTATCTAGTCCGGCCGCGGCTGCATCCGTCCACACGAAGTGTTCGGTGCGCCGAAGGAGGCGATAAAGAGGCAATGCCTTTTCCCCTAATCTGGAGATAAAGCGGCTTAAAGCAGCCACACATCCAGCTAGTTTCTGGATGTGTTTGAGGTCTGTTGGTATATCCAACTCTGACAAAGCTCAGATTTTTGCCGGATTAGCTTCAATTCCTCTATTGGAAACGATGAAGCCCAGTAGTTTTCCAGAGGGGACGCCGGAAACGCATTTCTCCGGATTCAGCTTGATGTCGTATGTTTGTAAGTTGTCGAACGTAAGCCTCAAGTCATCAATTAGGGTTTTGACGTGTCTTGTTTTTACGACTACGTCGTCCACGTATGCCTCCACTGTTTTGCCGATTTGCTTTTCCAGGCATGTTTGAATCATGCATTGATAGGTTGCTCCGGCATTCTTAAGCCTGAAAGGCATAATGTTGAAGCAGAAAGGTCTTTGAAGTCGACGCACAGGCGCCAGGATTTGTCCTTCTTTGGTACCATTACCAGGTTCGCCAGCCAATCCGGATGTTTGATATCTCTGATGAATCCGGCCTCAAGTAGCTTGGCTAGCTCCTCCCCCATGGCTTGCCATTTGGGCTCCGAAAATCGCCTTAGGGTCTGTTTAACAGGTTTGTATCCCTTCAGTATGTTAAGGCTGTGTTCGGCCAATCCACGTGGGATGCCCGACATGTCCGATGGGTGCCAGGCGAAGATATCCCAATTCTCGCGCAAGAAGTCGCGCAGTGCAGCGTCCATAGCGGGGTTCAACTGTGTCCCGATGGAAGTTGTCTTCATGGGGTCCATTGTGTGGACTTGGAATTTGACTATCTCATCGACGGTTTTGAATGAGGTGGACTTGGGTCGTTTGTCAAGTATCACGTCGTCCCTGTCCATGGTGGCGCGTAGCATGGTTAATTCTTCTGCCGTTAGGGCTTCGGATAATGCTTCCAAGGCCAACGCCGCGGTTTTGTTTTCGGCGCGGAGTGTCATCCGGATCACTAGCTAGAGTGATGATTCCCTTGGGTCTGGGCATTTTAAGCTTCATGTACCCGTAATGGGGTATGGCTTGAAAGCTCGCAAACGCGTCCCGCCCTAGAAGGGCGTGGTATCCTGAAGGAAATATGCCCTAGGGGACATAATAAAGTTATTATTTATTTCCTTATATCATGATAAATGTTTATTATTCATGCTAGAATTGTATTAACCGGAAACATAATACATGTGTGAATACATAGACAAACATAGTGTCACTAGTATGCCTCTACTTGACTAGCTCGTTTATCAAAGATGGTTATGTTTCCTAGCCATGGACAAAAGATTTGTCATTTGATTAACGGGATCACATCATTAGGAGAATGATGTGATTGACTTGACCCATTCCGTTAGCTTAGCACTTGATCGTTTAGTATGTTGCTATTGCTTTCTTCATGACTTATACATGTTCCTATGACTATGAGATTATGCAACTCCCGTTTACCGGAGGAACACTTTGTGTGCTACCAAACGTCACAACGTAACTGGGTGATTATAAAGGAGCTCTACACGTGTCTCCGAAGGTACATGTTGGGTTGGCGTATTTTGAGATTAGGATTTGTCACTCCGATTGTCGGAGAGGTATCTTTGGGCCCACTCGGTAATGCACATCACTATAAGCCTTGCAAGCATTGAACTAATTAGTTAGTTGCGGGATGATGTATTATGGAACGAGTAAAGAGACTTGCCGGTAACGAGATTGAACTAGGTATTGAGATACCGACGATCGAATCTCGGGCAACTAACATACCGATGACAAATGGAACAACGTATGTTGTTATGCGGTCTGACCGATAAAGATCTTCGTAGAATATGTGGGAGCCAATATGAGCATCCAGGTTCCGCTATTGGTTATTGACCGGAAACGTGTTTCGGTCATGTCTACATTGTTCTCAAACCCGTAGGGTCCGCATGCTTAAGGTTTCGATGACAGTTATATTATGAGTTTATATGTTTTGATGTACCGAAGGAGTTCGGAGTCCCAAATGAGATCGGGGACATGACGAGGAGTCTCGAAATGGTCGAGACATAAAGATCGATGTATTGGACGACTATATTCAGACTTCGGAAAGGTTCCAAGTGATTCGGGTATTTTTCGGAGTACCGGAGAGTTACGGGAATTCGTCGGGGAGTATATGGGCCTTATTGGGCCATACGGGAATAGAGGAGAGAGGCCGAAAGGATGGAGGCGCACAACCCCCCTCTGGTCCGAATTGGACAAGGGGTGCAACCCCCTTTTCCTTCCTCCTCTCCCCCTCTTTCCCCCCTTCTCCTACTCCAACAAGGAAGGAGGGAGTCCTACTCCCGGTGGGAGTATGACTCTTCTTGGCGCGCCCCCTCCTAGGCCGGCCGCCCCCTCCCCTTGCTCCTTTATATACGGGGGCAGGGTGCACCTCTAGGCACAACAACAACAACAATTGATCCCTTGGATCTCTTAGCCGTGTGCGGTGCCCCCCTCCACCATAGTCCACCTCGATAATATCGTAGCGCTGCTTAGGCGAAGCCCTGCGATGATAGAACATCAAGATCGTCACCACGCCGTCGTGCTGACGGAACTCTCTCTCAACACTCGGCTGGATCGGAGTCTGAGGGACGTCATCGAGCTGAACGTGTGCTAGAACTCGAAGGTGTCGTAGTTTCGGTGCTTGATTGGTCGGGCCATGAAGACGTACGACTACATCAACCGTGTTGTGCTAATGCTTCCGCTTACGGTCTACAAGGTATGTAGACAACACTCTTCCCTCTCGTTGCTATGCATCACCATGATCTTGCGTGTGCGTAGGAAATTTTGAAATTACTACGTTCCCCAACAGTGGCATCTGAGCCTGGTTTTATGCGTAGATGTTATATGCACGAGTAGAACACAAGTGAGTTGTGGGCGATACAAGTCATACTGCTTACCAGCATGTCATACTTTGGTTCAGCAGTATTGTTGGATGAAGCGGCCCGGACCGACATTACGCGTACGCTTACGTGAGACTGGTTTTACCACCATGCTTCACACACAGGTGACTAGCGGGTGTCTGTTTCTCCAACTTTAGTTGAATCGAGTGTGGCTACGCCCGGTCCTTGAGAAGGTTAAAACAACACTAACTTGACGAACTATCATTGTGGTTTTGATGCGTAGGTAAGAATGGTTTTTGCTCAGCCCGTAGCAGCCACGTAAAATTTGCAACAACAAAGTAGAGGACGTTTAACTTGTTTTTGCAGGGCATGTTGTGATGTGATATGGTCAAGACGTGATGAGATATAAGTTGTTGTATGAGATGATCATGTTTTGTTGAATTTATCGGCAACTGGCAGAAGCCCTATGGTTGTCTCTTTGTTGCATAAGATGCACGTGCCAAATAATTGCTTTACTTTATCGCTATGCGATAGCAATAGTTGGCGAGACAACCATGTGATGACACATTGATATAGATCAAGATGATGAAGATCATGGTGTCGTGCCGGTGACGATAGAGATCATGATAGTACTTTGGAGATGGAGATCAAAGGCGCAAGATGATCATGGCCATATCATGTCACATATTTTGATTGCATATGATGTTTATCTGTTATACATCTTATTCTGTTTTGTTTGACGGTAGCATTTTAAGATGATCTCTCACTAATTATCAAGAAGTGTTCTCCCTGAGTATGCACCATTGCGAAGTTCTTCGTGCTGAGACACCACGTGATGATCGGGTGTGATAGGCTCTACGTTCAAATACAACGGGTGCAAAACTGTTGCACACGCGGAATACTCAGGTTAAACTTGATGAGCCTAGCATATACAGATATGGCCTCGGAACACGGAGACCGAAAGGTCGAACGTGAATCATATAGTAGATATGATCAACATAGTGATGTTCACCATTGAAAAATACTCCATCTCACGTGATGATCGGACATGGTTTAGTTGATTTGGATCACGTGATCACTTAGATGACTAGAGAGATGTCTGTCTAAGTGGGAGTTCTTAAGTAATATGATTAATTGAACTTTAATTTATCATGAACTTAGTCCTGGTAGTATTTTGCAAATTATGTTGTAGATCAATAGCTCGCGTTGTTGCTTCCCTATGTTTTTACTTCCCTATGTTTTTATATGTGTTCCTAGAGGAAACTATGTTGAAAGATGTTAGTAGCAATGATGCGGATTCGATCCGTGATCTGAGGATTATCCTCATTTCTGCACAGAAGAATTATGTCCTTGATGCACCGCTAGGTGACAGACCTATTGCAGGAGCAGATGCACACGTTATGAACGTTTGGCTAGCTCAATATGATGACTACTTGATAGTTTTGTGCACCATACTTTATGGCTTAGAACCGGGATTACAAAAACGTTTTTGAAACGTCATGGAACATATAAGATGTTTCAAGAGATGAAATTGGTATTTCAGACTCATGCCCGTGTCAAGAGGTATGAGACTTTTGACAAATACATCGCCTAAAAGATGGAGGAGAATTGCTCAACTAGTGAGCAAGTACTTAGATTGTCTGAGTACTATAATCGCTTGAATCAAGTGGGAGTTAATCTTCCAGATAAGATAGTGATTGGCAGAGTTCTCTAGTCACCATCACCAAGTTACTGGAACTTCGTGATGAACTATAATGCAAGGGATGACAAAAACGATTCCCTCTTCGTGATGCTGAAATCGATGAAGGTAGAAATCAAGAAAGAGCATCAAGTGTTGATGATTGACAAGACCACTAGTTTCAAGAAAAGGGCAAAGTGAAAGAAAAGGGAACTTCAAGTAGAATGGCAAGCAAGTTGTCACTCCCGCGAAGAATCCCAAAGCTGGACCAAAGCCTGAAACTGAGTGCTTACACTGCAAAGGAAATGGTCAATGGAAGCGGAAATGCCCTGAATATTTGGTGGATAAGAAGGATGACAAAGTGAACAAGGGTATATTTGATATACAGGTTATTGATGTGCACCTTACTAGTGTTTATAGTAGCCCATGAGTATTTGATACTTGTTCGGTTGCTAAAAATTAGTAACTCGAAACAGGAGTTACAGAATAATCAGAGACTAGTTGAGGGTGAAGTGGCGATGAGTGTTGGAAGTAGTTCCAAGATTGATATGATCATCATCGCACACTCTCTATACTTTCGGGATTAGTGTTAAACCTAAATAAATGTTATTTGGCGTTTGCATTGAACATGAATATGATTTGATCATATTCATTGCGATACGGTTATTCATTTAAAGTCAAAGAATAATTGTTGTTCTGTTTACATGAATAAAACCTTCGATGGTCATACACCCAATGAATAGTTTGTTGGATCTCGATCATAGTGATACACATATTCATAATATTGATGCCAAAAGATGCAAAGTTAATAATGATAGTGCAACTTATTTGTGGCACTGCCGTTTGGGTCATATCGGTGTAAAGCGCATGAAGAAACTCCATAAAGATGGATTTTTGGAATCACTTGGTTATGAATCATTTGATGCTTGCGAACCGTGCCTTCTGGGAAAGATGACTAAAACTCCGTTCTCTGGAACAATGGAACGAGCTACTGATTTATTGGAAATAATACATATCGATGTATGCGTCCAATGAGTATTGATGCTCGTGGCGAGTATCGTTATTTTCTGACCTTCACAGATGATTTGAGCAGATATGGGTATATCTACTTAATGAAACACAAGTCTGAAACATTTGAAATGTTCAAAGAAATTCAGAGTGAAGTGAAGAATCATCGTAACAAGAAAATAAAATTTCTACGATCTGATCGTGGAGAAGAATATTTGAGTTACGAGTTTGGCCTTCATATAAAAAACAATGTGGAACAGTTTCACAGTTCACACCACCTGGAACACTATAGCGTTATGGTGTGTCCGAACGTCGTAACCGCACTTTATTGGATATTGTGCAATCAATGATGTCTCTTACCGATTTACCAATATCATTTTGGGGTTATGCATTAGAGATAGCTGCATTCACGTTTAAATAGGGCACCATCAAAATCCGTTGAGACGACGCCTTATGAACTGTGGTTTGGCAAGAAACCAAAGTTGTCGTTTCTTAAAGTTTTGGGTTGCTATGCTTATGTGAAAAAATTTCAACCTGATAAGCTCGAACCCAAATCGGAGAAGTGCGTCTTCATAGAATACCCAAAGGAAACTGTTGGGTACACCTTCTATCACAGATCCGAAGGCAAAATCTTTGTTGCTAAGAATGGATCCTTTCTAGAGAAGGAGTTTCTCTCGAAAGAAGTGAGTGGGAGGAAAGTAGAACTTGATGAGGTAACTGTACCTGCTCCCTTATTGGAAAGTAGTTCATCACAGAAATCAGTTCCTGTGATTCCTACACCAATTAGTGAGGAAGCTAATGATGATGATCATGAAGCTTCAGATCAAGTTATTACCGAACCTCGTAGGTCTTCCAGAATAAGATCCGCACCAAAGTGGTACGGTAATCCTGTTCTAGAAGTCATGTTACTAGACCATGATGAACCTACGAACTATGATGAAGCGATGATGAGCTCAGATTCCGCGAAATGGCTTGAGGCCATAAAATCTGAGATAGGATCCATATATGAGAACAAAGTGTGGACTTTGGTTGACTTGCTCGATGATCAGCAAGTCAAGTTAAATAAATGGATCTTCAAGAGGAAGACGGACACTGATAGTAGTGTTACTATCTACAAAGCTCGACTTGTTGCAAAAGGTTTTCGACAAGTTCAAGGTGTTGAATACGATGAGATTTTCTCACTCGTAACGATGCTTAAGTCTGTCCGCATCATGTTAGCAATTGCCACATTTTATGAAATCTGGCAAATGGATGTCAAAACTGCATTCCTTAATGGATTTTTTAAAGAAGAGTTGCATATGATGCAACCAGAAGGTTTTGTCAATCCTAAAGATGCTAAAAAAATGTGCAAGCTCCAGCGATCCATCTATGGACTGGTGCAAGCATCTCCGAGTTGGAATATACGCTTTGATAAGTTGATCAAAGCATATAGTATTATACAGACTTGCAGTGAAGCCTGTATTTACAATAAAGTGAGTGGGAGCACTACCGCCTTTCTTATAAATATATGTGAGTAACATATTGTTGATCAGAAATGATGTAGAATTTTTTTGGAAAGCATAAAGGAATGTTTGAAAGGAGTTTTTCAAAGAAAGACCTCAGTAAAACTACTTACATATTGAGCATCAAGATCTATTGAGATAGATCAAGACGCTTGATAAGATTTTCAATGAGTACATACCTTGACAAGATTTTGAAGTAGTTCAAAATGGAACAGTCAAAGAAAGAGTTCTTGCCTGTGTTGCAAAGGTATGAAATTGAGTAAGACTCAAATCCCGACCACGGCAGAAAATAGAAAGAGAATGAAAGTCATTCCCTATACATCAGTCATAGGTTCTATAAAAGTATGCCATGCTATGGACCAGACCTATTGTATACTCTGCCCTGGTTTGGCAAGGGAGTACAATAGTGATCTAGGAGTAGATCACTGGACATTCGTCAAAATTATCCTTAGTAGAATAAGGATATGTTTCTTGATTATGGAGGTGCTAAAAGAGTTCCTCGTAAAGAGTTACATCGATGCAAGCTTTTACACCGATCCAGATGACTCTAAGTCTCAATCTGGATACATATTGAAAGTGGGAGCAATTAGCTAGAGTAGCTCCGTGCAAAGCATTGTAGACATAGAATATTTGCAAAATACATACGACTCTCTAATATGATAGACCCGTTGACTAAACTTCTCTCACGAGCAAAACATGATCATACCTTAGTGCTCTTTGGGTGTTAATCACATAGCGACGTGAACTAGATTATTGACTCTAGTAAACCCTTTGGGTGTTGATCACATGACGATGTGAACTATGGGTATTAATCACATACATATGTGAATATTGGTGTTGAATCACATGCTGATGTGAACTAGATTATTGACTCTAGTGCAAGTGGGAGACTAAAGGAAATATGCCCTAGAGGCAATAATAAAGTTATTATTTATTTCCTTATATCATGATAAATGTTTATTATTCATGCTAGAATTGTATTAACCGGAAACATAATACATGTGTGAATACATAGACAAACATAGTGTCACTAGTATGCTTCTACTTGACTAGCTCGTTTATCAAAGATGGTTATGTTTCCTAGCCATGGACAAAAGATTTGTCATTTGATTAACGGGATCACATCATTAGGAGAATGATGTGATTGACTTGACCCATTTCGTTAGCTTAGCACTTGATCGTTTAGTATGTTGCTATTGCTTTCTTCGTGACTTATACATGTTCCTATGACTATGAGATTATGCAACTCCCGTTTACCGGAGGAACACTTTGTGTGCTACCAAACGTCACAACGTAACTGGGTGATTATAAAGGAGCTCTACACGTGTCTCCGAAGGTACATGTTGGGTTGGCATATTTCGAGATTAGGATTTGTCACTCCGATTGTCGGAGAGGTATCTCTGGGCCCACTCGGTAATGCACATCACTATAAGCCTTGCAAGCATTGCAACTAATTAGTTAGTTGTGGGATGATGTATTACGGAACGAGTAAAGAGACTTGCCGGTAACGAGATTGAACTAGGTATTGAGATACCGACGATCCGAATCTCGGGCAAGTAACATACCGATGACAAAGGGAACAACGTATGTTGTTATGCGGTCTGACCGATAAAGATCTTCGTAGAATATGTGGGAGCCAATATGAGCATCCAGGTTCCGCTATTGGTTATTGGCCGGAAACGTGTTTCGGTCATGTCTATATTGTTCTCGAACCCGTAGGGTCCGCACGCTTAAGGTTTCGATGACAGTTATATTATGAGTTTATATGTTTTGATGTACCGAAGGAGTTCGGAGTCCCAGATGAGACCGGGGACATGACGAGGAGTCTCAAAATGATCGAGACGTAAAGATCGATATATTGGACGACTATATTCGGACTTTGGAAAGGTTCCGAGTGATTCGGGTATTTTTCGGAGTACCGGAGAGTTACGAGAATTCGCCGGGGAGTATATGGGCCTTATTGGGCCATACGGGAATAGAGGAGAGAGGCCGAAAGGATGGAGGCGCGCAGCCCCCCTCTGGTCCGAATTGGACAAGGGGTGCAGCCCCCTTTTCCTTCCTCCTCTCCCCCTCTTTCCCCCCTTCTCCTACTCCAACAAGGAAGGAGGGAGTCCTACTCCCGGTGGGAGTAGGACTCCCCTTGGCGCGCCCCCTCCTAGGCCGGCCGCCCCCTCCCCCTTGCTCCTTTATATACGGGGGCAGGGGGGCACCTCTAGGCACAACAACAACAACAATTGATCCCTTGGTTCTCTTAGCCGTGTGCGGTGCCCCCCTCCACCATAGTCCACCTCGATAATATCATAGCGGTGCTTAGGCGAAGCCCTGCGACGGTAGAACATCAAGATCGTCACCACACCGTCGTGCTGACGGAACTCTCCCTCGACACTCGGCTGGATCGGAGTCCGAGGGACGTCATCGAGCTGAACGTGTGCTAGAACTCGGAGGTGCCGTAGTTTCGGTGCTTGATCGGTCGGGCCGTGAAGACGTACGACTACATCAACCGCGTTGTGCTAACGCTTCCGCTTATGGTCTACAAGGGTATGTAGACAACATTCTTCCCTCTCGTTGCTATGCATTATCATGATCTTGCGTGTGCGTAGGAAATTTTGAAATTACTACGTTCCCCAACATATCCGCTGTTGAAAGGAGCCACTTGGAAGGTGATTTCTTCGGACCTGTAATTCTCTGGGGTACAGAATACCACATCGAGTGTGATTTTTCCCGCACACTGTGCCTCCCAACTAGGGATAATTCCCTTGAAGGTCGTGCCACTTTGTTCAATGCGGCTTTTGTCAATCTCCATCTTCTTGAGTGTTTCTTCATAGATTAGGTTTAATCCGCTTCCGCCGTCCATGAGTACTTTAGTAGCCGAAAGCCATCCACTATTGGGCTGAGGACCAGAGCGGCCGGCGCCTGGACGGACTAGAATTGGGGTTCGTCACTGGCATTGAAGGTTATAGCAGTGTCGTTCCATGGATTTACTTTTGCCACATGGCAAATTTCAGCGGAGCTTCGATGCGCTCACTTGTGCCTATTGTTTGAGGTGAAGGTCTCGAAGACCGTCAGCACCGTATTGTGTTCCTTGGCGGGATGTGGTTCTGCTTTATGGCTCTCAAGGAGATCCTTGCCACTCTTAGCTACCTGCCGGAGTATCCAACATGCTCTAAGGCTATGGGTTGGTGTTGCATCCGGCGTGTTGTGAAGCTTACACGGCCCGTTGATCCATTCTTCCAATACGGTTCCACGCCCTGGGGCGGGTTTTGGCTTCTTGGGAATTGAGTTGGTCGACTTACGAGAGTTCGGCCGTTTAGTTCGGATAAAGGTTCCGGTGAGGGCCGTACTATCCCAGAATTCTGTTTGGGTTTTCCAGGCACTTTCCATCGCACAGTACTTTTGTACTATGGTTGCTAAGTCTGTAAAGTGCACTATGTCACGGTGACTTATAGCATTAAGGAGTCCTTTGTTTGTGCAATTTCTGCAAAAAAGAGAGACTACGTCCTCCTTGTGGCAGTCCTTGACCTTATTAAGAGCAAGGAGGAATCTGGCCCAGTAACGATGTACCGTCTCCTGGGCCTCCTGCCGGACACGGGAGAGAATGATTAAGTCCGAGCGGGCGTCGTTGGCTGAATTCGGATTTTGATCCGATCTGACGCCCGGGGGCACGGGAAGTACCGAGCCTGAAAGTTCGGGATCTGGAGTATTACCTAATCCCTTTGGCCCAGCGCCCGATTCTAAGTCCGGGACATGGGTCATGTATTCCTTTGGGTGGGTGTTCGGCTCACTGAATTCGGTGATCCGAACATAATTCGTCCTCAGAGTTGAGGGGCAACCCACGTGTGATTCTTCCACTACTGCTATCTCATGGGTGGCCGGCGGGGATCTAATGTCCCTCTGGTCCGGTTTAAGCCCAACCCGATCGTAGTCCGTAGCGACTCCCAAAGCGGCGATGCGATCCAAGAGCTCGGTAAGCGAGGAGAGCTCCATTGGATCCATCTGTTCGGCAAGCTCCGGATCAATGCGAAGGTTATGAGTGATGACCCGAGAGGCCATTGTCGGCGTGATAGCCGATGGGGCGGTCATAATGAAGCCGCCAAGCCGGAGAGTCTGGCCTGCAGCCAACGCTCCCCCAGAAGTGATGTCGTCCTTGACAACGAGACAAGCCATCGAGCCCTTGCAGCGGCGACACAGAGGAACTCTCAATGAAAGCACCAATGTCGGTGTCAAAACCGGCGGATCTCGGGTAGGGGGTCCTGATCTATGCGTCTTAGGCCGATGGTAATAGGAAGCAAGGGACGCAATGTTTACCTAGGTTCGGGCCCTCTCGATGGAGGTAAAACCCTACTTCTTGCTTGATTAATATTGAAGGTATGAGTAGTACAAGAGTAGATCTACCACGAGATCATAGAGGCTAAACCCTAAGAGCTAGCCTATGATGGTATGATTGTAATTGTGATCGGCCTTCTAAGGACCATGCTCTCCGGTTTATATAGACACCGGAGAGCTAGGGTTTACATGGAGTCGGTTACAAGGAAGGAAACATAATATCCGGATCGCCAAGCTTGTCTTCCACGCAAAGGAGAGTCCCATCCGGACATGAGCCGAAGTCTTGAGTCTTGTATCTTGACGCTTCTATAGTCCGGATGATGAATATAGTCCGGCTGTCTGGATACCCCCTTATCCAGGACTCCCTCAGCTGACCCGCTGGAATCTCTAGCTCCCATAGCAGCCAGTCCCCCCATTCAAATGTTCTGGGATCATGCACCCCATACCCACACTCATCAGCCAAGTGCCCTATCAAGCCACATGCAAACCAAAAGTCTGGAAGTTTTTCATAGTAGACACTATACTTCTTTCATTCCTTCAGAGTTATATGGACAAAACGGACTAGTGGAGCGTTTACATCCATGAAAACACGGGCACGAAGGGTGCTTGCTGGATTGATTCTCCCCTTGTTGACGATCACCTTGAAGGGAGGCTCACCTACCTTTGCAGCAACCTTTTTAGCCAGCTCTTTCCTCCTTGTTAAGCCATCAGATAAGCCCTTCACACGAGCCCACAACGGGATCTTGTTGAGACTATACTCATTCACATCTGAAAATCCATCATACTCCTCTATCACCACTGAAGCCCTTCTAAATAACCATGGCCCTCCCTCCATAATTTTCCTCCAATCTCCCAGACAATGACACTGGACAAGAAAAAGGTTAGGCCCCTTAATGTTGAAGGTGGCCCCTTGTGCCACCGACCACGCATTGCGCATCTGAGTCAGGAGCGCCCCATGACTAAAAGGCTTTGTGGTATGAACAGGAAACAAAGCAAGCCAACGGACGTCCTTGATTAAATCTTCTACCTCTTCTGAGAAATCAAGGTCTTCTTCCTCCTTCCCGTGCAGCCTCATCCCCGCAAACTGGCCCTCGAGATCATGGTCATGGAAGTCGCCATACTCCACCTCCCCTCCGTCCGACATGTCCCCTTCTGCGAGTGAAAGGATCGATATAGTTGACTAGAGGGGGTGAATAGGCAACTAACACTTTTTAATCTTTTCTTTACCAATTTAAACTTTGCATCAAAGTAGGTTGTCTAGATATGCAACTATGTGAGCAACCTATATGATGCAATAACAACAAGCACATAAGCAAGCAAGGTAAACACCACAAATAAGCTTTCACGAGTAAAGGCACGAGATAACCAAGAGTGGAGCCGGTGGAGACGAGGATGTGTTACCGAAGTTCCTTCCTTTTGAGGGGAAGTACGTCTCCGTTAGAGCGGTGTGGAGGCACAATGCTCCCCAAGAAGCCACTAGGGCCACCGTAATCTCCTCACGCCCTCACACAATGCGAGATGTCGTGATTCCACTATTGGTGCCCTTGAAGGCGGTGACCGAACCTTTACAAACAAGGTTGGGGCAATCTCCACAACTTAATTGGAGGCTCCCAACGACACCACGAAGCTTCACCACAATGGACTTTGGCTCCGAGGTGACCTCGACCGTCTAGGGTGCTCAAACACCCAAGAGTAACAAGATCCGCTAGAGATTAGTGGGGGGAATCGAATATCTCTTGGTGGAAGTGTAGATCGAGGCCTTGTCACCCAATCCCGAGCAAATCAACAAGTTTGATTGGCTAGGGAGAGAGATCGGCCGAAAATGGAGCTTGGAGCAACAATGGAGTTTAGGGTTGGAAGAGATGAGTCTTCTTGGAGAAGAAGACCCCCTTATATAGTGGGGGGACAATTCCAACCGTTACCCACCACTCAGCCCGCGACCCACGGAACTACCGCACCACAGGCGCGGTACTACCGCACGGGCCTGCGGTACTACCGCGGCGGACCGCGGTACTACCGTGGGCGCGGCAGAGCCGAGACCTGAAGAAAGGAGCATGGACAGGGCACGATAGATCCACAGGTGTAGTACTACCACGGCCCCATGCGGTACTACCGCAGCACAGCCGCAGGCTAGGCCCGGTAGGCACAGATGTAAAAAAATTACATCTGTGACTACCTCCGCTGAGAAGTCGTGCAAAAATCCGACACGGAACTACCGCGACCAAGGGCACAGTACTACCGTGATGGGTGCGGATGTAAAAAATTACATCCGCCCCTACTTCTGCTCCTGCTTCTATACCTGGCCTGGCGCCACGGTACTACCATGCCGCAGCACGATACTACCGCGTAGAGCACGGATGTAAAAAATTACATCCGCGCCTACTACCGCTTGAGCAGCGGCGTCAGTCCAGAGCTCACGGTACTACTGCTCTGAGGAGCTGTACTATCATGGGAGCCCATGGTACTACCGTGCCGAAGCTCGGTACTACCGTGCCAGAGCCCGGTACTACTGCTGGCTCCTACGGTAGTACCGCTCTAAAGAGCAGTACTACCGCTAGCTTGAGAAGAGCAACACGGAGACCTTCATTTCGCAGAGACAAGGTGAGACGGAGGAACACTCCAAAGAGCTCGAGGAAAGGCGGTGCAGAGGGAACGTGTACGTGAGATTCCACCCAAACCTTTCCAAAGCGGACCCCCTCTTGATAGTACGGCTTTCCTATGACTCAACTCCACCGAACTGAATCGTAGAGAAACGCCGTCTTCAATAATCTTCGAGGGGCATCAAATTGTCTTGTGTTTGGTCGTGATATATCTGTAAAGCTCAATACACAAGATTAGTCCGCAAAGGCATTGTCATCAATCATCAAAACTACTGAGGGACAAGAATGCCCTTACAATCTCCCCCTTTTTGGTGGATTGATGACAACTTGGGATTTGCACAAGGAAATGAATAAAGCATAAGCAAACCCCACATCTCTAAAATATAAATGAGCTCCCCCTAGATTCGTGCTAGAGAGTAAAGTGCTTTGGACTGCACGGCACGAATACTAGGATCACCACTCCCCTATATTTTAGAAACAAAGCATATCTTGCAATGGTAAGGCTAACACTAAACAAGATAGTAGATATGAGCATACCATGAATAGCATGATATAGCATAAGCTCAATAAGGTAATAAGGTACGATAGAGTGCATATGTCTTACACCATATGATAAACTTAGTCTCACGAGCACAACCAAACCAAAGCAAACAAGTTCAACAACGGAAAGCAAAGCAAACGACGAAACACACAACACACGACACGCAAATCCTACACTCTCTCCCCCTTTGGCATACAGACACCAAAAAGGCAGAGAGGTCACCTATGACACAGATGGTAGCTCAGGCGGAAAACAACTCATCGTCGCCAGACTCCGTAGCAGGAACATACTCCTCCTCTGAATCGGTCCACTGGTAGCCCTGATTCGCCATCCAGGCAGTCTCGGGGGTGATGTGCTTCTCAGAGCCGCTGGCCACGTCCTCCCCACAAGCCCTCAAGATCCTGATGTCGCGACGGCGACTCTCCTTCTGAGCAACATGGGCCTTGTACTGACCCTGAACCTGCATGCAGAACAACCTCTTCATCTTGTTCTTCAGCTTCTTCGCCCAAGAAGGCTCAGTAGAGGACGGAGTGAAAGCAGTACGGTCCTCAGCAGCCTCTTCCTCCTCAATCTCCTCCTCATCCATAGCCATCCTGGCAGCCTTAGCAGCAGTGGTGGTGTTAGCCCATTGGAGCTTGATGGGCTCATGACGGATCCAGCCTGGAGCTTCAAACTCATCATTTGGGAAGAGCTGCTCCCAAGTCTTGGAGATCAGGTGAAACAGGTAAGACCCATAGATGGGGACCTTACGATTGAACACGGCGAACTGAAGCTCACACCACATGATATGTGAGACATTGAGTGGCTGAGTCTGAGCCTGACGGGCCTCCTCACAAAGGAGCATCATGTCAACGAGGTAAGCATGCACCTGTCCCATGTCACCAATATGCGGGAAGAGTGTGTTCCGGAAGATCCTGTGCATGATTTCAAGGAAGGGATTAAGCACCCACACCTTCTTCGTGCTTGGAAGAGTCTTCTGAACAAGGAATGGCATGAGTTTGTTCTTGTTGGCGGACTCAGCATTGGCATGAGGGCGAACTCCAACTGGCGAGTCGAGCCCATCATCGGGAACCTGAAGCAACTCCATGAACTCCTTCCAGGTAGCAGACATCCATCAACCATTGGTCATCCAAGTCATGGTCCTTGCTTCATCGACGCCGAAGTGAACCAAAGCAAAGAACCGTGCTATGATCTCCGGATCAAAATCCTTGTGGAAGGTGAGCATGTTTTCAATACCGAACTGCTCCACAAGATCCAAAGCCTCTCCAAAGTACCCACGGTGCTTCTCCTGCCTCATGTGAACCATGTCAATCCAGTGAACTTCAACATAGTGATTCTGCTTGGCCTTGATCACATCCATACAGATCAGATTCTGCTGCTTGTTCCAGAAGAGATCATTGCCTCGCGTGCTAGCCCGGGAAGACACATAGGGATCGATCTTCCTTCGAATGACAAACTCGGCCTAGGGAATCTCATCCATGTCCATGACGGGCTCCTTCTGCTTGCTGGTGGTGTGCTTGGTCCTGCATTGGGGAGCAGCAGAGGACCCCTCTAGAACATCATCTGGGTTGCGCAGCCGCTTTGACCCTGTGTCAGGGCTAGGATTCAAGCAACGAGCAAAACCGGAGCCACCACCTGGACACAAAGACACAAAAACACGTACGGGAACAGGACGGATCAAAACCAAACCGAAAGAAACACAAAGCATGAGATTTGGACAACACAAAAGGGCGCTGGCTGAAACTACGGTAGTATCGGGCGGGGTTACGGATGTAAACAATTACATCCGCTCCAGCCGTGATAGTATCGTGCCGGGGTGGCACGGTAGTACCGCGCTTGGGCTGGAAGTAATTTTTTACTTCCGAATGCCAAGCGGTAGTACCGCACCAAGGTGCGGAAGTACCGCAGGGCATCAGAACCAGATGAGGCTGCGGTAGTACCGCTCCAGGAGGAGCGGTAGTACCGCACGGATCAAAAACTGCCACGAGGACGCCGATCTGGATCTAGAACCTCCACATGACAACTTCGGTACTACCGTTGATCAAACGGAACTATTTTGACTATCCAAAGAGCATGCAAACTACACTACCACTCTCCTACGAGTCCCACTTGCAAAGATTTAGCCAAAAATCTCAAGGACACCACAAGCATCTCCCCAAAACCTAAAAGCACAAGGAAGGACAAAGAGGAGAGGCACTTGGGGAAAAACCTGGGTCCATGGCAAGAGGGCGAGGTGGGGAACGATCCCATCGGTCGGAATCCGAGGAGAGCGGTCGGAGATGGAGATTCGGCGAAGGCCTCCGGCGTCGTTCTTGGTCAGGAGAGAGAGAGAGACGGGGTGGGGAATAGAGATGAATGGGTATGGGGGAGCTAGAACTCCCCCTATCCCGCTCTTAACCCCCACCCGCTCGCATGGGCGCGGAAGTACCGCGGGTCATCGCGGTAGTACCGCACGCTGGGCGGTAGTACCGCTCGTTCAGCGGTAGTAAAAAGTTTCTGCCGCGGAGGTAGCGGTAGTACCGTGCCCCTGGAGGGCCACGCACTAGACGGAGAGCCACCAGCTCCTGCGGTAGTATCGTGGCGCACCACGGTAGTACCGTAAGCCAAGAAAGTGCTAGAACTGAAGAGAGAAAAAGGAGAAAGGAAGCAAAAACAACCTCCAGAGAAACACTGACCAACTAAGAGGAGAACACAAACGACGACTCAAGCATGACAAGGAGAATAGGAAGCCACACGACAACGAAGACCAACAACGAGACACAACTTATCCAAAGGGAGGGCAGTGGTCGGAGCCACCTATCTTTGAGTCAATTGGTATGGCACCGCGAAGAATTATCCTTGGGTCCATGACCAAAACTCGTCTTTGAAGCACAAGTACCATCAAAAATGGCTAATGTGAAAGAGTTGATCAATTTATGCATAATGGGGGGAGGAAGAGTTCATTGAGAGAACAACACTCCCCCTATGTCCATGCCTACACCTAAACTAGACAACAAGTTGAGTGAGGTGGGGTGTGCATGGGCTCAAGTCACATTGCTCGAATCAATGATATTTAGCTCATGCCTTAACTCGCGAAATCTTGCTTCATCCAAGGGCTTCATGAAAATATCTGCAAGGTTATCATGAGTGTTAACATACTTGAGCTCGATCTCCCCTCGCCTAATATGATCCCGGATGAAGTGATACCAAATTTCAATGTGCTTCGTCTTGAAGTGTTGCACTGGGTTGAGAGAAATCTTGACCACTTTCATTATCACACCAAAGAGGCACTTTGTCACAAATGACACCGTATTCCTTTAAAGTTTGCCTCATCCATAGGAGTTGTGCACAACAACTACCGGCTGACACATATTCCGCTTCGGTGGACGAGAGAGACACACAACTTTGCTTCTTGGAAGACCAACTCACCAACGAGCAACCAAGAAATTGGCACCCTCCGGAAGTGGACTTCCTATCCACTTTGTCTCCCGCCCAATCGGAATCCATAAAACCTTCAAGCTTGAAGTTTGCTCCTCTTGGGTACCACAAGCCAAAGTTTGGGGTATGAGCCAAATATCGAAAGATTCGCTTGACCGCCACATAGTGGCTTTCCTTCGGTGCGGCTTAAAACCATGCACAAATTCCCACACTCAACATGATATCCGGTCTAGATGCCCAAAGTTAAAGCAAGGATCCAATCATGGAGTGATATACCTTTTGATCCACCGCTTTACTATTGGGATCAATGTCAAGTTGGCACTTGGTAGGCATTGGAGTACAAGCCGGCTTGACATCACTTAGCTTGAATCTTTTTAGCATGTCTTGAGTATATTTGGCTTGGTTGATGAAGGTACCTTCTCTTCTTTGTTTGATATCAAAACCAAGGAAGAACTTCAACTCTCCCATCGAAGACATCTTGAACTTAGAGGTCATGAGAGCGGCAAATTCCTCATTGAAAGCTTTGTTAGGGGAACCAAAGATAATATCATCAACATATAGTTGGCATACAAACAACTCCCCTTTGACCTTCTTAGTAAAAAGAGCGGGATCAATTTGCCCAACTTCAAATCCACGATCTTGTAACAACTCAGTAAGGTGGTCATACCACGCACGTGGGGCTTGTTTAAGGCCATAGAGTGCCTTATCGAGTTGATACACATGATCCGGGAAGTAGGGATCCTCGAACCCGGGGGGTTGCTTGACATAAACCAACTCATTAATAGAACCATTAAGAAAAGCACTTTTCACATCCATTTGTTGTAACTTAAAGTTGTGATGGGAAGCATAAGCAATCAACAAACGAATGGATTCAAGGCGAGCAACGGGAGCAAAGGTTTCACCGTAGTCGATACCCTCGACTTGGGAGTAGCCTTGTGCTACCAATCTTGCCTTGTTGCGAATGATGTTCCCATGAGCGTCTTGCTTGTTCTTGAAAATCCATTTGGTTCCAATGACGTTGTGGTTCCCCGACGGCCTTGGTACCAATCTCCACACCTTGTTGTACTCGAAGTTGTTGAGTTCTTCATGCATGGCATTGAGCCAATCTGAATCTTCGAGTGCCTCATAGACCTTTTGGGGTTCAACACAAGAGACAAATGCGTGATGTTCACAATAGTTTGCTAATTGTCTACGAGTGCTTACCCCCTTTCTTAGGCTTCCAACCACATTCTCCATGAGATGGCCTTTGGTGGTGAGCTTGGAAGCAATCTTCGCAGCACGACACTCTAATTCCTCCTCGGATGTGGAAGAAGGAGGATCAACTTGATTATCTTGAGCGCCATCTTGAGCTTGTTCGAGATCTTGAACTTGCTCGAGGGGGAGAACTTGACCTTGGGCATCATTCGGTGGATCATCACCGTCTTGAGGTTGATCTTGCCCTTGGTCTTGTTCACGAGATTGAGGGCCTTCACTTTGTTCTTCGGAAGCGTGTGGGTCTTGGGTTGGTGATGGCTCCACTTGAGTGGAGCATTGTCCTTCTCCTTCGGCCACAAGGGGTTCCTCAATGGGTAGGATGTGACGAATACCCATTTTTCTTATGGCTTGGGGAGGAAATTCATCACCTACACCACAAGTACCACTTTGCTCCACTTGGGAGCCGTTATTCTCGTCAAACTCTAAGTTACACGTCTCCTCAATGAGTCTGATGGACTTGTTGAGGACATGGTAAGCATGAGAGTTTGAAGCATAACCAACGAATATGCCCTCATAAGCTCTAGCCTCAAATTTAGACAAACGAACACCTTTCTTGAGAATGAAACACTTACACCCGAACACCCGGAAGTACTTGAGGTTGGGCTTGTTACCGGTGAGTATTTCATAAGGAGTCTTGTTCAAGCCTTTGCGGAGATAGAGCCGATTGGATGCATGACATGCTGTGTTGATGGCTTCAGCCCAAAAGTTGTATGGAGACTTGAACTCCGCCATCATGGTTCTTTCCGCATCCATCAACGTCCGGTTCTTCCTCTCCGCTACACCATTTTGTTGAGGGGTATATGGTGCAGCATATTGATTTTTGATCCCCTCATCACTAAGAAACTCATCCAAGGTGTAGTTCTTGAACTCGGTGCCGTTGTCACTTCTTATTGTCAAGATCTTTGCATCATGTTGGCGTTGAGCTTCATTTGCAAAGTCGATGACGGTTTGTTGAAATTCACTCTTTCTCTTGAAGAAATATACCCAAGTGTATCTTGAGTAATCATCCACAATCACCGAGCAATAATTTCTACCCCCAAGACTATCAAAGGATGGAGTCCCAAAGAGGTCCATGTGAAGGAGCTCCAAGGGTCTCTTCGAGTAGATGATAGTCGTGGGAGGGTGATCCTTCTCATGAAGCTTCCCTTCGATACAAGCACTGCAAGCACGATCTTTGGCAAAACTAACATTTGTTAGTCCACGGACATGATCCCCCTTGAGAAGACTTTGCAAAGATCTCATATTGACGTGGGCTAAACGGCGATGCCAAAGCCATCCTACATCAACTTTAGCCATTAGGCATGTCGCGGTCTTAGTGGGTCGCTCTGAAAAGTTAATCACATAGAGACCATTCTCGACATGCCCAACAAAGGCTACTTTAAGAGTCTTGCTCCACAAGAGGGCCATGGTATCAATATCAAAGAAGGTGGTAAAACCCATGAGTGCAAGTTGACGAACGGAAAGAAGATTGAATGCAAGGGAGTCGACAAGCATGACTTTCTCGATCGTTAGATCATGAGAAATGACAACCTTGCCAAGACCCAATACCTTAGAAGACTAGGCATCACCCCACTCGATGTTGGTGGGCATAGATGGAATCTTGTGCACATCCACCACCAACTCCTTGCATCCGGTCATATGATTTGTTGCTCCACTATCGAGCAACCATGATCCTCCACCGGAAGCAAACCCTACATGAAATCAATTCTTGGTTTTAGGTACCCATTGAGTAATGGGTCCTTTTTTGTTAGCAACAAGGGTCTTGGGAACCCAAATAGACCATTCAATATACTCATAAGGATAGCCAACAAATTTTGCATAAACATGTCCATCACTAGCACGGCATAACACATAAGAGGGTTTAAAGTCGCCGGCTTTGTTGGAAGGGGTGGCATTTCCCTTCTTGACATCACCACCCTTCACATTGTTCTTCTTCTCCTTAAGAGCACCCTCTCCCTCCTTCACAAATGTTTGCTTGAGAGGAGGAGGTCGTTTGTTCTTGTCATTCTTCTTCTTATTCTTGGACTTGGGGGTAAACCCAACTCCCTCCTTGGCCACAACTTCCTTTTGATTGCTCCAAAGGCCATTGAGGTTTTTCTCACCTTGAATGCATGTCATAAGACCTTTCTTCAATTGCTCTTTCAACTGGGCATTCTCCTCCACAAGATGCACGTGCTCACAACACGGGTTAGTAGCATTTGCGTTATCAATTAAGACCATAGGAGGAAAAATGGCTTTCTCCTTGGTTAACTTCACTTGGAATTGAGCATGAGACTCCTTGAGGCTAGCATGAGCACCCTTCAAGACCTTGTGAGCCTTGTCAAGTACATCAAACTCCTCTTTGAGTCTAGCAAGATCAACCCCAAGTTTAGCCTTCTCGGAGTTTGCCACACGAGAGACAACAATGGCATGATCAAGATCTTTCTTTAATTTAGCATGGTCATCGTTGTGTGACTCCTCAAGAGTCAAACGATGCCCACGCTCTTCCTCAAGGGCATTAGAGAGATCCGATATCTCATCGGCATAGTCACGACTATGACCTTCCATCTTAGAGATGGTTTGTTCATGAGCCTCGATCATGTCATTGGCTTCACCAAGTTGTTCCAAGAGAGCAACAAAGTGCTTCTTGGATTTGCCCTTGAGTTTACTCATAAAAGACTCAAATTCATTCGACTCTTCATTAGACCCCTCATTTTCATCAATGCAATCCGTTAACGAAGGATTAGTAATGATGGTGGTTTTGATGTTGGGGGTTACCTTGTTGGTGGCTTTAGCCATGAGGCACTTGGCGGTGATGTTTTCGTTGGGTGAGTCAAAGAGAGACACCCGGGGAGTAGTAGCAATGGCAACGGAGGCCATGACCATCGCTTCTCCATCTTCATCATCATCGTCATCCTCATGGTATTCTTCTTGTACCACTAACCCTTGAGTAGGAGTCTTCTTGGTGAAGTTGTTCTTGTTGGGGAAGGACTTGGCTTTGTCTTTTCGAATGAGCTTGCCACCATTGTCTTCCCGCTTCTTGTAAGGACAATCCACAACAAAGTGACTCACATTGCCATAGTTGTAGCAAGTTCTCACTCGTTTCTTGCCCTTGAACCCACTTGAATTGTTCTTGTTGAAGTTGGGCCTTGTGTTCTTCTTGCTCCAAAATTGCCTTGAAGCAAGAGCCATGTGCTCATGATAATCATATTTTGTATCCTCGGGGTTGCTCTCATCATCTTCTTCTTCTTCCTCTTCTTCCATGATGACCTTGGCCTTCAAAGCAAGATTGGTCTTCTTTGTACTTTGAGAACGGAGCACCGCGTTGTCGGCGGTTTGGTCCAAGATGCTCATAGCAACGAACTCATCCAACACTTCACTTGAGGTCATGGAGTGGAAGTCCGGTCTTTGACGGATGACGGAGGACATGGCCTTGTTGTAGGGCATCATGGCCTTGACAAACTTGCGTTTGATCCAATTGTCATCCTTGTCCTTTCTCCCATGATCTCGGAGTGAGACCGCGAGTTTGGTAACTCTCCGAAAGAGCTCACGAGGTTCTTCATCTTCCTTCATTGCAAATTCATCGGCTTCATCTTGCACCACTTCATAGTTGGAGCGTTGAATGCTTGCACTTCCTCGATAGAGAGACACAACGCACTGCCACGCGTCTTTGTCCATGGCGTAGGGTCGAAGATAAGGAAGATCTTCGGGAGGAATAGCATCTTGGATGATGAAGAGAGTATTCTCATTGAATTGATGATCCACGGCTTCTTTAGGGGAGAAGTTGCTTGTGTCATGTGGGTAGAAACCTTCTTCAATGATTCTCCAAAGGTTAGTGTTCACATGATTTAAATGACGCTTAAAGCATACACCCAAGAATCAAAATCCTCATTTTCACAATCTTAGGAGGAGGACCGGCATGATTTAAATGAGTATAGGGAATCGGTCCTCTATAAGTTGGAGGTTCCACATGGGCAAAAAGGCCGGTGCCATTTCTACCACTAGTAGAAGGACCCTTTTCACTATTAGCTTCCCCCTTGTCGGAGGAAGCATCCATCACCTTGTTAGTGGGATCACCCACTTTCATCGGCGAGGTAGACAGTTTAAGACCTCCTAGATATTTAGTAAACATGCTTTCAACCTCGGTCTTCATGGAGGTTTCCAATGTGTCCAAAGCCGCATTGAATTCCTCACGAGAGACCGTGGTTCCCCCATCGCCCGTAGACGAGATAGAATTCACACCCGAGTGCTCCTCCACACCGTCTGTGGTGTCAACCATACTCTTCGGACGACAAAGTCCTTAATAAAGAGATGAGGCTCTGATACCAATTGAAAGATCGATATAGTTGACTAGAGGGGGGGGGGGTGAATAGGCAACTAACAATTTTTAATCTTTTCTTTACCAATTTAAACTTTGCATCAAAGTAGGTTGTCTAGATATGCAACTATGTGAGCAACCTATATGATGCAATAACAACTAGCACATAAGCAAGCACGGTAAACACCACAAATAAGCTTGCACGAGTAAAGGCACGAGATAACCAAGAGTGAAGCTGGTGGAGACGAGGATGTGTTACCGAAGTTCCTTCCTTTTGAGGGGAAGTACGTCTCCGTTAGAGCGGTGTGGAGGCACAATGATCCCCAAGAAGCCACTAGGGCCACCGTAATCTCCTCACGCGCTCACACAATGCGAGATGTCGTGATTCCACTATTGGTGCCCTTGAAGGCAGTGACCGAACCTTTACAAACAAGGTTGGGGCAATCTCCACAACTTAATTGGAGCCTCCCAATGACACCACGAAGCTTCACCACAATGGACTTTGGCTCCGAGGTGACCTCAACCGTCTAGGGTGCTCAAACACCCAAGAGTAACAAGATCCGCTAGGGATTAGTGGGGGGAATCGAATATCTCTTGGTGGAAGTGTAGATCGGGGCCTTGTCACCCAATCCCGAGCAAATCAACAAGTTTGATTGGCTAGGGAGAGAGATCGGCCGAAAATGGAGCTTGGAGCAACAATGGAGTTTAGGGTTGGAAGAGGTGAGTCTTCTTGGAGAAGAAGACCCCCTTATATAGTGGGGGGGGGGACAATTCCAACCGTTACCCACCACTCAGCCGTGACCCACGGAACTACCGCACCACAGGCGCGGTACTACCGCACGGGCCTGCGGTACTACCGCGGCGGACCGCGGTACTACCGTGGGCGCGGCAGAGCCCAGACCTGAAGAAAGGAGCACGGACAGGGCACGGTAGATCCACAGGTGCGGTACTACCGCGGCCCCATGCGGTACTACTGCAGGACAGCCGCAGGCTAGGCCCAGTAGGCACAGATGTAAAAAAATTACATCTGTGACTACCTCCGCTGAGAAATTGTCGAGCGAAAATCCGACACGGAACTACCGCGACCAAGGGCACGGTACTACCATGATGGGTGCGGATGTAAAAAATTACATCCGCCCCTACTTCCGCTCCTGCTTCTGTACCTGGCCTGACACCACGGTACTACCGTGCCGCAACACGGTACTACCGCGTAGAGCGCGGATGTAAAAATTACATCCGCGCCTACTACCGCTTGAGCAGCGGCGCCAGTCCAGAGCTCACGGTACTACCGCTCTGAGGAGCGGTACTACCGTGGGATCCCATGGTACTACCGTGCCGGAGCCCGGTACTACCGCTGGCTCCTGCGATAGTACCTCTCTGAAGAGCAGTACTACCGCTAGCCTGAGAAGAGCAACACGGAGACCTTCATTTCGCAGAGACAAGGTGAGACGGAGGAACACTCCAAAGAGCTCGAGGAAAGGTGGTGCAAAGGGAACGTGTACGTGAGATTCCACCCAAACCTTTCCAAAGCGGACCCCCTCTTGATAGTACGGCTTTCCTATGACTCAACTCCACCGAACTGAACCATAGAGAAACGGCATCTTCAATAATCTTCGAGGGGCATCAAATCGTCTTGTGTTTTGTCGTGATATATCTGTAAAGCTCAATACACATGATTAGTCCGCAAAGGCATTGTCATCAATCACCAAAACTGCTGAGGGACAAGAATGCCCTTACAACGAGTCCTGCTCACCTCCTTCCCTTCTCCTCTCTGCATCCTCCTCTCTTCTCCCCCGTTCCTGCCTTCCTCCTCCAGATCCCATCTCTCCGTCCACCGTACGCACCACATCGGCCGCCGCCAGAACTTCCCTCATACCCCCAACTTCATGAGATGTTGATTCCGCCATGCAATCATGCCCGTGTGGCAGCCAGAGGTAGATCTCGCTGTCTTCCGGCGAAAATCCAGTGAACTACCGAGATTTGACATGGACTCTGGTTCTATCACCAGAGGAAAAGTGGAACCCTAGAGAAACCCTAGGGGAAAAACTTTGGCTTCCGCTAGGTTTGCCAGACCTCGAACAGTCGGAAAGAGTTCGTTCGTAGGTTCTTGCTGTATTTCTGCGGAATAAACAACTCGCCACCGCCAGGTTGGCTGGGCCAAGAAAAAGGCTTGGTTACTTCCGGCCAGCCAGCCTTTCCCAAGAGAAACAAAGATTGGCATTCTATTGGGCATCTCCTATTTGGCGCTTATGCGCCGGTTCACCAACGGGCGCCTGCAGGCATTTCTTATCGGGCCGACCCGTTCTGTTGCTTTTTCCTTCTTTTAAAACACAAAAAATGTGCACCGACGGGGATTCGAACACGCGCCCTACCTGTTGCAACCGCACAGCTATAGCCACCAGGGCACGCGCTTGTGAGTGCATAATTGGCTCGTTTTTATCCTTTTTTACTTGCTTTCACAGTTCATTTTTTATTCTTATTTTTTCCTTTTTTTCTCATCTTTCATTGTTTTCTTTAGTGCGCGGTTTTTTATAAATTTGCTGAACTTTTTTCAGAATCGATGAACTTATTTTCAAATTCGATGAACTTCTTTGAAATTGGATGAACTTTTTTTGAAATTCGATGAACTTTTTTTCCAAATCGTGAACTTTTTCCAAAATCCATATCGATGAACTTTTTCCAAATTCCATGAACTTTTTTCAAATTCAATGTACTTTTTTTCCAAATCGGTGAACTTTTTCCAAAATCCATGAACTTTTTTCAAAATCGATTAACTTTTTTCATGTTCAACAAACTTATATTCAAATTTGATGAACTTTTTCTGAAAATGGTGAACATTTTTCAATGTTATGAACTTTTTTAAAATATTGATGAAATTGTATTCAAATTCATGAACTTTTTTCTCAAATCTGTGAAGTTTATTCATTTTTCTTGAACTTGTGTGTTTCACATGAACTTTTTTCAAACTCACGAATTTTTCCTCAATTAGTGATCCTTTTGAAATTTCTTAAACAAATTTCATTATTTGTGAAATTTTATGAATACGTGAGCCTTTTCTATTTTGAAAAAAATTGTAAACTTTTTATTAATCTATGAACTTTCATGTTTTGGAACCACGCAGCCCATGTTGTCTTAATTACTGTCGAGGCACTAGCGTCCACAAGTGCTAGGTAGTTCTACTAGTTAGCCAAGCGGGTATAGAAAGCAAAGTTGTGCGTTCGAATCCTGGTGCTGCAACCTTTTTGAGGATTTTTTGTCCGCTATCATTACGCGTTCGTGGGCCGGCCCAGCAAGGCGCTGCTGCAAGCGCCAGTTGGTTAGTTGGTGCTGAAGGCGCGGAGTAGGAGCTCCCCTTATATTTTCTTTCGAGATAAGAGGAGTCCGCTGGTGAAGAGATGGCGGGCGACACACGCGACCCATGCGACACGGGCGGCGCGGGCGGCACGTGCGGTACGGGCGACGCGGATGTGCGCGGCGCGGGTTGCACGCGCGGAGCAGGCGGTGCGGATGCGCGCGGCGCGGGCGGCGTGGGTGTTCCGCACGGCGTGGGCGGCACGGATGTGCGCGGTGCAGGCGGCGCGGGTGATGCAAGCAGCTTAGGCGGTGCGGGCGATGCGCGATGGCGGGTCTGGTTCGCACTGGATCTCGTGATGGCACGACGGATCTCGATGGACGATGGCGTGCTCTGGCTCCGATGTTAGGTGATGCGTATCGTGCTCCTCGACGAGCACGGGAGGACGGTGGACGCGCGGTTTCTCCGGGAGGGTGAGTCCTTCGACATCGGTGACATCGTCGCGTTTACTTGCCATTTTGCTCGCATTCGTGACAGGATTCCGGATCCGATCACGGCCGCCACCAGTGCATTGACAGTAATGACCGGGGGTCAATAGAGAGCAGGTGCATGCGGGACCTGCGGTCGCCCCACACACCTGACAGGAGGGCCAGGGGTCCTAGGACGTGGACCGGGAGACCATGCCTCTGATGCTCGGCACGTGGGGCAGGTGAGATCCGACCGCCATGGATCCCCTAACGCTAGGGTTTCGCTAGGCGCCGCACATATAAAACCACGCCCAGTCTCCTCCGCCCCCATTTTAGATCTCAGCGAGGGACACTCTCACTTCTGGGGCGCGTCGTCGCCTCCCAAAGCTAGGGTTCCTCGGTCCTTCTCTTGGTGGGAGGGCAAAATCTGTGGTGATCCACGCTCCTTTGCTCAAGTTGCGAGTTCTCCACCACATCCACACAATCTTACTTAGATTCGTGAGAACAATACCATGAGAGAGGAGGGATTCGGTGCTGGGCGCCATGGTCGGGGGGGCGGGCGCTTCGACCGCGGCCTGGGACGCGGTCGCAGCCTCGACCGCAACATGTGGAAGCGCAAGATAGATTCGGGCGGAACTTCAACACATAAGGCTTCTGGATCGGGAGATGCTGGATCTAGGAAGTGGGACAAGGCTGCCGATGGCAATCTTGTCGCGGCCCCTCGAAATGGGAGGTGGGGCGAAGAAGATGGGGACACGAGCGAGCCTCGAGTGGTGGAGAAGAATCTTGCGTCACCTCGAGCACGCAATCCTCCTGCGTATACTGGTAACAATGCTCCTCCTCCTTTCCCATGTCAGGTCTGTAATCTGAATGGGCATCCCACTGCTAGATGCATGGAAGCCATGTGCGAGCGGTGCAAGAAGAAAGGACACCTATCTGTTGTCTGCACTAAATTTTTGCCTTGGGAGTTTTCGCCTGCTATGTGTGCTTTTCAAAGCAAAGGGCAAGGGTTTTTCTATATACCTGATTTCAGTGTGGATAGACAGCCTAGGGAGAGAATCTTTAATGTTATTGTTACTATCACTGAAGAGGTTGCGCTTACTAAGGATATTGAGCATGAGCTTAGTGTTTATGTGGGTCAGGGATGGCGTTGTTCTGCTAAGTTCTTTGCTCCGAACATGTTTGTGATGAGGATGCCTAACCCCAGAGAAGTTGATCGTGCTCTTTTCATTGAACATATTAAGCTGGAAAAATGTGGAGTGGCTGTTAAATTTTCCCCCTAGTCCGAGGATATAGATTTCGAAGGGCTCCTGGAAGTTGCTTGGGTGAGGATTGGGAGAATTCCTCCTAATAAACGTTGTGATAAGACTATGGCTTATGTGGGGCGGCTTGTGGGCATAACACTTGAGGTTCATATGTCCACTTTGAACCGCCTGTCTTCAATGAGAGCTAAAATTGGATGTCGATTTGTGAAACAGCTCCCTATCACAGCTGAAGGAGTGTTGGGGGGGGGGGCGTTTCTATAAATTCACCTATGAGGTGGAAGAAATCCTGATGGTTTATGTTGTTAATGAAGAGGCTGTGCGTGTTGAAGCTAAAGATAATCCTCCTAAATCTGATCAGACTCCTAAACGCAAACAAGCTGATCCGGGGAGGAAGGGAAAACTAGTCTGAATAATGGGGATAAAGGGGAATCATCTGCTCGTGGGGGCAAGACCTATCGTCTGTCGCCACAGGAGCAAGATATGTCTATGTCTTCTGACAGCGACCTGGATTCCTCTCTTCTCATTGAAACAATGGCTAAAGAGTACGAGCTTGCAGGAAATGATGTGGCCCAGGATACCTCCAAATGGATGACGACTCTGAATCATGTTGAGATCCGTGCTCCAATGGAAACTAAAGATATAACCCAGGAAATGAAGGTAAAGAATGCATATTCTATTCGTCGATCCTTGTCTTATGTTGCTGTTGTTTCTAACCCTGCTCAGATTGTGGAGGTGGAAGGAGATATTGATGCAGGTTTGAAGGACACTAGTGATTATGTGGTACAACTCCCACCTTCTGAATGCAGTGATGCGATTATTCTCACCCTCCCCTGGCTCCTGAAGTAGTTCTTAAATTCAGCAAGCGTAATGTGCAGAGGATGCAGGAGAATATTGAAGCAAAAGCAATCAATCTTGCCCAGAAAAAGACTTGGGAGGTAATCATACAGCCTGTACTAATGCTTTGTATGTTCTCTCCAATTTTGAAATGTTACGTAGAGCTTCTTGCATGGGTGTGAATATTCCTAATAATGACTTCTCTTGTGTGGATGTACTTAGAGAATTGGAGAGGGTGAGAGAGAACTTAGTTGATAAAATTAAGGTGGATGAGAATAGCAAATCCATTGATGATAACGGGGATGGCATTTTAGTTACTAATGGGTTGGGAAAAAATGTCCCTGTTAATTTTACCTGGCTGGATCAGGAAGAGGTCTTGCATGAGCAGATCTCTTCTGGTAAAAACAAAAGGAAAATTAAAAAGAATTCTGTTGTTAAGCTTCCTAGACCTGTGACTAGGAGCCAAAGAAAGCAAACCTCTACTGAGGAGGTGTTCTGTAGCCCTGCAAAGCCTCCTAGCAGGGCTACTCGATCCCATTTCCATAAGAATCGTTCCAAATGAGATGCCTCATTTGGAACTGTAGAGGGGCAGGCAAGAAAGGGATGGCCACCTGCCTCTCAGACTTAATTAGTGACCATTCTTTGGACTTTGTTGGGTTGCAGGAGACTATGAAAAAAAATTACTCCTAAATGTATTAGGAGGATTGATCCCTTTGGTCTATTCCATTGGGAATGGATTCCATCTGCTGGGAAATTTGGTGGGATTCTGAGTGGTGTGGGACATGATTTGTTAGATGTTATATCATGCAGTAAAGGCAAATACATTTTACAATTAGTGGTGCACGACAAGAAGACAAAGAAGGATTGGGGCCTCCTGGTAGTGTATGGATCTGCTCACGAGGAGTTCAAAGAAGAATTCCTGGTGGAGCTCGCTACAATGTGTAGTAATATGGTGTTCCTTACATTGTAGGAGGTGACTTCAATATTTTGTGCAGTTGCAATGAGAAGAACAAAAAGATGAATAGTAGCAGATCAACTGATCTCTTTAACTCTATCATCAATGCCCTGGCCCTTAGAGAGATTTATACCAATGGGGGAAAATACACATGGACTAACAATCAGGCACACCCAACTCTGGAGAAACTAGACCGGATTCTAATGTCTAAAGACTGGGAAAAATCTTTTCCCTATGGTTTCTATTAGGAAATTGGTTCGAGAACTTTCTGACCATAACCCACTACTGCTTTTTAGTGGGGAGAAAGGTAGATAAGCTCCTAAACCTCGTGAGTTTCGTTTTAACCTTGCCTGGATTAAAGATGATAATTTCGTGCCTACTATTAGTAACATCTGGGCTAGGAGGGTTTATTCTTCCGACCCTATTGACATCCTGAATATCAAATTGAAAAGATTCAATACCTACTTCAAGGGATGGGGATCAGATAAATATGTCCATGTCAAGAAAAGGAAGGAGGAGCTCAGGATAGAGTTGGCCATGCTAGAAGAATTGGAAGAAAGTGGTCCCCTGCCCCCTGAGCTATACAACATCAAGATTGATGTTAGTACTGAGCTGCATGACCTGTTGGTGAATGAGGAGATATATTGGCTTCAACAGTCTCATGAACGCTGGCTCCTAAAAGGAGACCTGAATACAGACTATTATCATAAAATTGTCAATGGTCATAAGAGGAAGAACACAATTCACTCCCTAAAAGCTGGGGATATGGAGATCAAGGGTACTGACAAGCTGATAGCGCATGCTACAGAATATTACAAAAGTTTGTTTGGACCTGAGATGGGTAATATGTTCCACCTTGATCCTGACATGTGGGTTGATGAGGAAAAACTCAATGCAAATGATAATGCCGATTTGTGCCATGAATTCATAGAAGAAGAGGTCAAGGAGGCGCTATTCTCTATGGCACATAATAGAGCCCCCGACCCAGATAATATACCTGTTGAATTCTATCAGGTGTGCTGGGATATAGTTAAAGATGATATTATGAGGCTTTTTGAGAGTTTTCACAAAGGGACTTTGGATGTGCAACGTCTCAATTATGGTGTGATTACTCTTTTACCCAAAACTGCTGGTGCGAATAAAATCCAGCAATTTAGACCTATATGTCTCCTGAGATGTCCATATAAGCTTACCGCTAAAGTTTTGGATCGACGAGTGGAGAGGTACGCTGATAAGCTCATTAGCTCGACCCAGAATGCTTTTGTTAAGGGGAGAAGCATTATGGACGGGGTGCTGTCGCTGCATGACATTTTAAACTATACTCATGTGAAAAAGAGGGTGAGGGTTGTCCTGAAGTTAGACTTTGAAAAGGCATACGATAAAGTGAACCGGGACTTTCTGTTGGAATGTCACAAGCTTCGAGGCTTTAGTGAAACGTGGTGCGGCTGGATTAAGCAGATCTTGCACAATGGTATAGTGAGTATCAAACTCAATAACCAGGTTGGTCCATATTTCCAGAGTGCTAAGGGCATTAGACAAGGGGACCCCCCACTCCCCTTTCCTTTTCAACCTAGCAGCTGATTGCCTTGCCAAAATGATCACTAATGCTCAAAAAATAATTTGTTGGTGGGTTTGTCTCCGGATCTTATTCCCAATTGAGTTGCAGTGCTCCAATATGTAGAGGACACTATTGTCTGTTTGGAACATGATGTTGATAAAGCAGTAAACCTGAAGTTGCTGGTGTACATTTTTGAGCTGATGTCTGGGCTTAAAGTTAACTACCAGAAAAGTGAGATTTTCACTATGGGTGCGATGAAAACACGGTGAAATACTATGCCGAGTTGTTTAAGTGTGATGTGGGTAGTTTTCCTATCAAATATCTCAGCATGCCTGTCAGTTACTCCACCCTGAGAGATTCAGATTGGGAGTTCATAGTGGCCAAATACACTACAAGAAATATGTCAACTTGTGACCACCACTATTGGTCACTGAATGGTCATAGTTTTCCATTTGTGACCTTTTTGTGACCAAAACCAGAAGGTCAAAAGCTGACCATCGTAAACTGACATTTTTGACCTTTCTTCTGGAATGGTCGTAGACGTTTATGACCAAAATATGCCTACTGTATTGTTTTGGTCACTAGCAGCCTCCCCAGGCCATGTAGGCATCCGACGTGGCAATCTGATGTGGCACAAGAATTAGCCCGGTCCAATTCAATTTTCTACATGGGCCTAGCCCAACAATTCGGCCTTTTAATGTATTTTTCTCCTGTGCTTTTATTAGCTACATGGGTCTGACCCAACAATTCAGCCTTATTGATTTCTTTGCGTGGCCCTTTTAACAGCAGATTTTCTTTTTGATCATGTTTTTGGGCCTTTTCTATAATGGGCCTTTACCTTTCCACATAGTTTGTTTCCTTTTTGTTTCTATTTTCTATTTGAGTCGAGGCCTGCTTATAATAATTCTGAACAGCTTTTCAGGCCAGGTTATTTTGGGCCATGGCATCTTAATAGTACAAGTATATTTAGGTCGTGGCCACTATCAGGTCCAGTAAGAACATTTTTTTGGAGAATTTAATGTTCAAGTAAAATGTACACAATACATTACAGGGAAATAACACATACAACAGCAGATACATTTTCATTTCACTCCTACTACAGCTCACTACAACATAGAGAGTACATGACACTTCATCCTTCATTTGTTTGCCAGGCACTAGACGAGTACATCTCACTTCAAATAAACAGTACTGTTCTCGGAAGCAAAATACGCCACCACACGCCATGGTGCGCCATCTTACTCAATCTGGCCTCAAGGAACTAGCAGCGCTGCTTGCTCCTTTGGCCTAGAGCTCATTGTTGTAGAGGATTGCTGAAACTCGGATGCGGAGCTCCCTGCACATGACATATTGTGTCAATGCTTGCAGCAACAGAAAGAACTCACATACCATAGAACTTGCACAGTAATGTATCAACCACCAAACAGTATGAAGCAAAAACAAACAAATAATCTGGGACAGTTCGACAAACAAAAATGTGAAGCAAATAGCATCTTTAGTTCAGCAATAGGCTGTACGTACAGTATGAGCAGCACAGGACAGTAAAAACAATGAGTAAAAGCCAAATGAGTTGCTTTAACTCTAACTAGTTGGTAACATATTGACATAATCTGGGACAATTCAACAGATCAAAATGTGAAGGTAGCATCATATGCTTAGCTGACAAACGATTCATATGTAACTCCTCTATTATACAGTACTACACTAACAGAGCTGCATCTCTAGACACAAGAACAAAGCGGTGCATTGATGGCATGCTAGGCATTAGTTTTAAAAAGCTCAATTCTAGATCATCAACAACCAGAAAGGCCTCAGCGGTCTAAATGTTCAGCACACCATCATCACATCACTGACGAATAGGACCCGATACAACCCATACACAACAACTAGGGAAAAAATGGGATCAAGCATAGAGGGAGGCAGGTACCTTCTGGTTGACAAGGTCGAACACCCTTTGTGCACCCGCATCTCAAACCGATCCTAGGTGTTGGTACCTATTTTACCAAAACAGGATAACATAGTTATACTCTGTTTACTTTCAAATCATCATAAGAGACTACAACACAACAAGAGTAGCAGATGACTGCTTTGTGATGGGCTGAGCAGCAGGTTTAAAAAACTTGATTTTGAAACATCAAATGTATCATAATAATCATATGAATCATCATTTGCTCAGCAGATCTACCAAGTGCAACTACTTCACCATTCTAGGTAAATTAAGATGTTAAATGACTAAAACTAGTAGTATGCTACAATCATATGGTATTGGTTAAAGAATGTGACCAGAGGACTACACTTGAACACATCACTTGCAATGCCTACTAGAAGGAGCAAGTGTATAACATCATATGCTCAACTGACAAACGGTTCATATGCAACTCATTTACATTATATACCGCACTAATAGAGGAAACTGATCTCACAGTGGTGGTTTATGTAGCCAAGTCAAACAACCTCCTTCATCGCTGCGAGCACCATGCACCTTGGTTGGACATGAAGTCCTTGTCCTCTGTTGCACATATGACATCCAAAGCATTGCTGTTGCACATGGATAGGAGGAGTCAGAAATTTCGAGGTCAAATCAAAAAGGGAACAGCGTAAAGTCTGCAGGTGCGTGAGGAAGGAAAGCAATGCAAAAGTATCACTTCAAGGAGTAGAATCCTAACCACAAAAGCATCAATTAACAGCATATATATATATAGCTAGCAATAATACCATGTACTCCCTCTATAAAGAAATATAAGAGCATTAAGATCACTGAAGTACTGATCTAAATGCCCTTATATTTCTTTAAGGCGGGAGTAGTAAACGGCAGCAACAACACTTGAACCATGACATGTCCAGCAAGGAAACAAAAAAATGGGGAAATAATTTATTCTAGACTAGATACCAACTGAACTAGCCAGAGGCCATCCAATGGATTAAGACACGTTAATACTAAACCTACAACATTTGAATTACTTGCAACAAATCAGTAGCTTACAGGACATCAAACCGATGCAAACTATAGCACAAAACAATAGGCATTCTTAACTAGCAGCAGCAAATCAGTAGCTAGATGACCACGAGCACAACAAATCAACTCCAATACTCGGTGCTTGACACGATGGTCGACACGGCACCGAGTCAAAACTCTAGTGTCACCGGATGGGAACTGCTGCTCATTGTGTCTACATCAAGAGACATAATGAGCAACAATACGTATATCATCTCAGGATATTACTCACCAGAAGCGACTAGTCCAGATTTTGATTGCATCATCGCTGCTCCGTATAATGCAGAAGAGTCTGCAGGCATTGTTCTTTGTTGCATAGCACCATCACCTTTGATGTCCTTGAAAATAGTTGGGTAGAATATTAGGATTATTAGAAACAACAAAAAGGTAAAGAGAAACTGTAGAGATGAGTTACAGAAATGCATTACAACTTGAGAAGAGCCATCCTTTTTGTAGTGTCTATGGGGCCTTACCTGATATTGAGGATGTTCCATATGTAAACTCTTTGGTAATGGAGCTCCCAGAGTTGTCTGTTGGTACTGGAGAGCTAGAGGGCGAGCCACTTTCTGATTGCACTGGACCTCCTATAAGATCCAATGATCAACAGGAGCACGCACATTATTTCTTATTCATCACGAATTAGTACAATATAGGTATGAGTATGATTATGAGGACCTACCTAGTGAATGGGATCTTGCTGGAAGGGTTACTGACATACTGAGAAACAAGACTGGAAATGGTATCCGCGACATCCTTACCCTCAATAAGCAGTACTTGAGCTTCAACCTGAGCCAAGTAAAGAAATTAATTCAACCACCAGACAAGGGTTTGATGCATTCATTCAGCCAGACCAGAATAAGAAATGGAGATATGCTTGTTAAGGCAGGTCAACCTGGGCCTAGTAGTAAGTAAACAACCAACAGACAAGGTGTTGATTCAGCCGGTGTAGACTATGAAACGGAAATGGAGTACTACTTGTTAAGGCAAGCCAACCTTGAAAAAGATAAGTCATCGGCGCTCACCAGCGCACGTACATCAGTCAAGACAAGTCACATGTTGGCCCACAAAGCCTAAGTTTAACAATCCTGATGAAATACTATCACTGGAAGAAAAACTGTAGGTAAATGGAAAACATGAGGCATCGTTCTTTACACGGACGCTGACAAAAGCACATACGCATGAACAACATTCAGAGTGCGCTAATGAACTAGGAGTACTTAAGAAAGACAGTGCAACCTTTCATGTCTAAGTCTAAGTTCTTTACATGTACGCTGACAAAGAAAAGACGTCATGAACAACATTCAGAGTGCGCTAATGAACGAGGAGTGTTCATATTCAAAACTTTTTGACCTGGCTCGACTTGGATGCTTCCATCAAATGGTCAAAACAGGGAACGAACACGAGCATGCGCAATCCACGGGTAACAAATTGACATGTATGATTTAACCGCTACCTAATAACACTAGAAACTCAAAAAGATGGCCGTTGTGAATAGAAATGAGCAATATGGGATGGGCACTAACACCTAAACATGCAGCACAACGCTCAACAAGCAGCAGAACAGCCGAAGTAGCCCTCTGTCTGCATCATGTTGAACAGCACAAGCAGACATATATGCATCCAACATCTACCATACTAGTTTCACCAAGGAGCATAATAAGCAAACATGATCCATGGTCATTTGCATCAGATCAACCAAATTATGCAGGCAACATCATTATGCGCACAAGCAAAGACAGCGTCTAGATCTTGTTTGTTTGATTCACCTAGTTGATGAGGGCGGCGGAGTGGGAGACGATCTCGATGTCGTTGTCGTCGAGGACGATCTCATCCTTGACCTTCTCGGACCGCAGGATGGTGACCCCGTTGAGCATGTCCACCTTCCTTACCTGCAACCACACCAGAAACCAGTCAATCACACGCAAGAAGTTCATCCCCTTACATGGAGAAAGCGAGATCCACTGACCAAATCCACAGAGATCAACACAAGAAAGCGAGATCCACTGACCAAATCACATGCCATCACGGAAGGCCTTGGCGACGCTCTTGGGCATCCTGCGCAGCCCCTCTCGACGGTCGTCATCGCTGATCCCCACCAGCAGCGCGTGCACCGTCAGCTCCATGGTGTCCCCCGCCGCCTTCCTGCCGCCGAGCTCGACCAGAAGATCCTCCTCCTCCTCATCATCGCACACGCACGCGGCGACTGTGGCGAGGTGGGCCTCCTCGAGCGCTCCCATGGCGGCAAACGGTGTCCTCCATGCGCGCCCACCTAGTGTTGGATCTGGCCGCTGCTGGATCTCGCCATGGCTGTGCGGTGCGGCTATGTTTAGGGTGCGAGCGAGGAGGGTCCGCCTGCGG
>NC_041393.1:590065859-590069604 GCF_002162155.2 Triticum dicoccoides
TGATGGCCGGGGTTGGCGGAGAGGATGGAGGTGGGCGGCGGCGGGTTGGGTGGGTGGGCTGGGAATCGAGAGAGACAGAGGAGGAGCGGCGCTCTCCTCGCCTCTGGTGGGTTTCTAGCCACTTGAGGGACGCGTGGAGACTCAAGCTCCTCGCCGTCGGCGCAGGGGTGGAGGCCGGCCATGGTGCGGGGGTAGGGGCGGCTAGGGTTTTGGCCAAAGGGGACGGCGGCAGCTAAGGGTGCGGGAGAGAAGGTGGAGAAGGTTGCGGTGGGAAAGTGGGGGCGTGGGGGCATGAAGGGTTGTATTTGGGCTAGGTGGGTGAGAGGGTGAGGGGGCGAGGGCAACCGTTGGATCCAGGAGCATCCAACGGTGCTTGATACATGATCCGCGTGATATGGCTATGGCCCAATCAGAACGCAGTACGCGTGTATGACATTATGACCATCTAGTATTGGACGTTATGACCATTCAAAATTGGTCATGGTCAAATAAAAATAAAGTGTAAAATCATGTCAGCATTTTATTTTTTATGTTTTGAGTGTCCAAAATGATTTTTTTTGTGAAGAAGCTACCAAATATTTGCACGAGGTGCATCTTGGAATTCCAAACAATGTTGTCTAAGAGAGTTTTCATTTTCTTTGCACGGAAAATTCATTTTCTATTTTTTCGAGTGCCCGAAATGAGTTTTCTTTGTGAAGGACCTACCATATATTTGTTGCAAAATTGGACCTAATAAATTTTATAAAATAATAGGCCATATATAATGCACAATTGACAAAATGGTTGGGTGTCAACAGTTTTGATCCACCTCTGGTGAAAATGACAAATTTGCACCGATTCAGCTGGAAGTGGGTCAAATTTGAACTGTAGCTACCTCGTAGTTTGCTCTTTATTTTTTTCAAAAATCATTTCTAGGTACATAAGTATCTATTTAATCAGAGAAACACCAAAAAAATTACAAGATTCAACCACTAGCTAGGAACGGTCTTTCCCACTGTTTTGACCGCATTTTGAAACGTGCATAAAAAAATCAAAAAAAAAATTGGAAAACCTTCGCATTGTGTCATTATATGTGGCCAAGTTTCGAGGAAAAATAATAAACTTGTAATACGGAAATTATTTTTAAAAAGTGTTCTCAGAAACGAGCTATCATGCGTGAAGATTCATGGCTTTCAAGTCAAATGATCAATCTTATGGCCACATTCATGGCATAGTTTGTTCAAATGATCCCATATTGTGCACAAGGGTGCATCTTGAAATTCCAAACAATGTTGTCTAAGGGAGTTTTCATTTTCTTTGCACGGAAAATTCATTTTCCATTTTCCGAGTGCCCGAAATAAGTTTTTTTGTGAAGGACCTACCATATATTTGTTGCAAAATTGGATCAAATCAATTTTCTAAAATACTAGACATATATAATGCACAATTGACCAAATGGTTAGGTGTAAAAAGTTTTGATCCACCTCTCGTGAAAAAGACAAATTTCCGCCGATTCAGTTGGAAGCGGGTCAAATTTGAATTGTAGTTGCCTCGTAGTTTTCTCTTTATTTTTTCCAAAAATCATTTCTAGGTACATAAGTATCTATTTAATCAGAGAAACACAAAAAAATTCCAAGATTCAACCACTAGCTAGGAACGGTCAAGCCCACTGTTTTGACCGCATTTTGAAACGTGCATAAAATATTCAAAAAACAAAAAAATGGAAAACCTTCGCATTGTGTCATTATATGTGGCCAAGTTTCCAGGAAAAATAATAAACTTGTAATACGGAAATTATTTTTAAAAAGTGTTCTCAGAAACAAGCTATCATACGTGAAGATTCATGGCTTTCAAGCCAAATGATCAATCTTATGGCCACATTCATGGCATAGTTTGTTCAAATGATCTCATATTGTGCACAAGGGTGCATTTTGGAATTCCAAACAATGTTTCCTAAGGGAGTTTTCATTTTCTTTGCACGGAAAATACATTTTTCATTTTCCGAGTGCCCGAAATGAGTTTTTTTGTGAAGGACCTACCATATATTTGTTGCAAAATTGGACCTAATCAATTTTATAAAATACTAGGACATATTTAATGCACAATTGACAAAATGGTTGGGTGTCAAAAGTTTTGATCCACCTCTGGTGAAAAAGACAAATTCCCGTCGATTTAGTTGGAAGCGAGTCAAATTTGAACTGCAGGCGCCTCATAGTTTGCTCTTTATTTTTTCCAAAAATCATTTCTAGGTAAATAAGTATCTATTTAATCAGAAATACATGGTTTGATGGCGAGACATCGAGGTTTGGACGGTGGCCGAGGGCCCCAACTCTAGAGCGCATAAGCTCACATGCCCGCTGCGTGGTCACCGCGTGACCGTGGCGTTGCCATGCATTCTGGGCGGCCTAGGCATGTCTAGTGGGTTGGCCACTCCCCAGGTAGGTGCTAGGAAGAAAATTATAACATAAGATTCTCATGAGGAGAGCGAACTATGCTCAAACATGAATTAGCAGCTAAGTGTTTGATTAGCAGTACGGGAAATGCACATGGCCAATGGGCGTGAGTTTTGGATGAGGACAATCATATACTAAGAAGAATGTCTTCATAAATTTTTAGGGAAATCAAGAATATATAAATAACACTTCCTTCACAAAGTGCTGCTCTGAACAGAATAGGAAAATGAATATTGTTGAGTTATTTTTGAACTAGGCAAGGAAGGTTTTTGACATATTTGATGAAGATATGATCCAAATAATTTATGAGAATTTTTTGGAATTTTTTGGAATAGCAGAAATATAGGCTGTTTCACAACCTAGGGCAAAAATTGACACATGGACATTGACACATAGGCAAAACTGATGAGATGGCGCCTAGTCATCACAACCCACCACAATCTACAAGGCTATGACCATCTATATTGGTCGTTAACAACTAGAAATAAGGCAGTGGACCAACACTGTTTGCTTTATGACCTTTTCATGTAAGGAAATTATGGCCTTTCTGACCAAAATGAGCGCAATGGTTTAGGGTTTGGAGCCTCCCGAAAAGCTTTTGACCAATTGGTCTCAAATGGTCATAGATCTATGACCAATTCTTCCAGGGTCACTGACAGAAGGTCACTAGTTGACATATTTCTTGTAGTGATACCTCAAAAGATTTGAGGCATGGATCGGTAATGCTGCATCCATGGGGGGTAGACTAACTTTGTTGGACTCAGTTGTCACCCAAATATCCTTATATCATATGTCTATGTGGCTTATGAGTAAAACCCTCATTGAAAAACTTGACAAGCATAGAAGGAAATTCTTTTGGCAAGGATGTAACAAGAAAAAGAGATATCATTTGGTTAAATGGGGCAGAATATGTAAATCTAGAGATAAAGCTGGAATGGGAGTTCAAGATCTTCGGAAACAAAACATTAGTTTGATGGTTAAGTGGTGGTGGAAACTTGAGACCCAAAATGGCCTATGGCAAAATATCGTTCGTGCCCGATATTTGGAAAACAAAACTATGGCTACGGTCGAACCCAGGTTCACTGACTCACCATGCTAGAAAGCCCTGCTTAAAGTTAAGACTCTCTACATGGCTGGTAGGAAGATCAGAACTGAATCTGGGGATCTAACTAGAGTATGGAAAGACTCCATTAATGGGTCTCACCCTTTCCAGGACCGTTATCCCCTGCTGTTTGATATTTGCACCGATCAGGATTGTACTATTGCCAATTTCAAATCTGTGAAAACCAATACCTTCTTCAGGAGAAGGCTTA
>NC_041393.1:590069794-590080612 GCF_002162155.2 Triticum dicoccoides
CCAGGTGTACTGGGGGCTCAGTGGAAATGGTAGACTTTCTACTAAATCTATGTACAAATGGCTAGAAAACCCTCTTAGTGGCTGCCACTATAGATGTATTTGGAAGGCCAAGATCCCCCTCAAAATCAAAAAAAAAATTATGGCAGTTATCTCCGGATGTTGTTTTAACCAGGCAAGTCATGAAGGAGAGGAGATGGCCTGGGGATCCCAAATGCTCCTTTTGTGATGATATTGAATCATCTCGACATTTGTTCTTCATGTGTCCTGTGGCTAGAGTGGTTTGGCGTTGTGTTGGGATGGCTCTAGGGACTGAGTTATGTCCGAGCAGTTACTAGCAATGTTTCTCCTGGTGTCACACTTTCCTTCCTTCTGGGAAGAAGTATTATACTGTTGGCCTCGCGGCCGTTTGCCGGGCTATCTGGCTTGCTCGAAATCGAGCCACTTTTGAGAAAAAACAAATTAAGACACCGTTTGAGATTGTGTTTTCCATGTGATCCTTTTTGTTGTATTGGGCAGGTCTACAGCAAGGAGGTGTCAAGGAGCTACGCAGCGGGGCGGTGATGGTCAGATCGAGCACTATGAGCATGATGAAGATGTGCGAGAGGGTGAGGAGACCGATCGAGGGGGAGTGATCTCGCGTACTCGCCTACATTCAGATATGCCGTTGATGTTTCAAGCTGCATGCTTCGTTTGGCCCCTCTGTTGGGCTTTTGTCTGTAATAGACTGTAGTGTTTTGGGTAGCTATTGAACTATGATGCTGTCAGGTTTTTGCCCCATGGCGTTCGTTTAGATGTTGGGCGAACGCAGTGGGTTTCCTGGCAGTGCCCGAACTCGCTGCACCTCTTTCCTTTTCCCTGTTATTCTCTTGGAACTATGTATTTCCGTTCGTTTGCAATGGAAAGAGGTCATGCCCGGTTCGATTTTTTTTTGCTTTCGAGAGGTTTAACTTGGGGCCATTTGACCTGGTTCTTCTCGGCTAAATGCTGGTCATTCTTTGGGCCGTGCAGGTTTCAGGCTGGGCTTGCAAAAGCCTGATCTCAAAAGGACCAGCCCAGTGTTCAAAAACAAAAAGGAAGGACTTGCCCGAGACCGACCCCAAGCCCTAAAAATCGTGTATCTCAAAAAAGAACCGGTCCGACCCCGACAAAAAGCATGTGATCTCAAATTTCTCGTCATAGGAGCGCGGAATGCATAACAAATTCTAGTTTATGCATCACACTAGAAAAGGCCAATACATGCTCACAAACATGAGGGAGAAAAGCCCTAATTTTGGTGTGTGTGTGTGTGTGTGTGTGCCTGTTTGTGTGTGTGTGTGTGTGTGTGTGTGTGTGTGTGTGTGTGTGTGTGTGTGTGACACTGAAAATATGTTATGTACCTATAGATGACATGACGGAAAAAACATAAGATAGAAATATCATGGGAGTAGAAAAAACTATAGGAAGTGAGATGACATGTATCTCAATTCATATAGGAAAAAAGATGTTATTTTGATGCAAATGATAGAAAAATTTTCCATTAAATTCAAGCTAATATTTTTTTGTTTCTTTAAAATTTGAAAGATTGGTCCTTTTTTTGCGGAAATAGTTCTTGTATTACTCAATCAAAGTACAATCACGCTTAATAGCACCAAAAGCGACCTCTGGTCTGGACCCAAACCATGCAGCAGTTCGGCCTTGAGTCCTCTCAAAGTTTGCCAAACACGTGACTAGAGGAATTAGAGTGAATTGCAAAAAACCACCATATTTGGGGCATCCTTTGCAGAAAATCACCTAGCCCCTAATTTTGTGCAAAAATCACCGCGTTTCTAGTAATCTTTTTGCAAATTGCACTAATCAGGTGATTTAGCCTGATTGATCACTTTCTGACAAGTGAGACCGGATTGTAAGTAGATGGTTTGATAAAAAAAATTTGACATATACCTCCCTTATAGCTAAAATCTCAGCCTCCAACACATCATTGCAGGAAGAAAATGTGCCTACAGGAGCTGAAAGATCGGTCCTTATCGTACATAGAAATAAGAATCCATTCGTATAAACCAGAAGTGCTCCAAAGAATCTTGTCGCTTTGAGCTTGAGTTGGCTCCAGCACTAGACGAGGTTGTGGCTGATGTGGCAGCAAAGTAGCCATGTTGACCTTGTGTGTCATAACAACACCGACCGGTGGGCTCGAGGTGTGACTTTTCGCTCGCTGCAAAAGAGTAGACAAGACCTTGTGATTTGGTGATCCACTGATCCTTTTATTTTCAGAACATCCTGCGAGTTTGGGGCGCAGGGCACTACTGATCCCGCTCCTGCCGAGAGGCTTCTGGCACATCGTTTAGAGTCGACATGACTGCATGTATACTGATATTTTTCCTCCGTTTTTTTTTTACATAATACTAGAACGATGGATAATCACATTTCCTAGCTACCCCAGAAAACATCAAGAGCATCATGCATCAATCCCCTCGTCCATTTCAGATTTCACTGACGTGACGGCGTGGACGCACAATCAATCCCCGAAACCATTCCCGCACGCCAGAGATGTACTACCGGCCGGCATCGTGTAGGAAACCAGGCAAAAAAGAAGAAGCAAAGGCAAGGACCAAGGCACCCTACCAACTGTTGAACACGCTCCCCTCTCAAACACAGTACAGCAGTAGACTGATTACTTGTTAATTAATCCGCGAAAGCGGCCGGACCAGCCAGGGAACGGATAAGGCCTCCAGCACAAACGTACACCCCGCATGGCGCATGGCCCATCATCCTCTCCTCTCTTCACGCGCGACGTGACACCCGTTTCCTCTCTCGTTAATCGTTATCGCTTATCCTCCGCCCCCAAAGCTTATCCCTTCCATACCACTTTTGACATCCTTGTCGCCCTACCCTATCTCTCTGCACGTCACGTCGCTACTAAGTATTAATTTGGCCTTGTCCCCTTGATCTTGTAACATACGCTAATGTGGGAGCATCTCACCGTCTGTGCTTGGATGGTGAAGGCCTGAAGTGACCACCACTTGACGTCCCCTGGTCGAGCACATACGGTATCTCTGATTCAAGGATTTTCAGAGAATTTTCGGAGCACTGAGACCTTTAGAATTTCTGCTCTCGCCCCGCTTCGTACATAAAGAACAAACCAACCGAACCGAAGTGCACGGCCCAACGATATAGTACTCCACAAAATTTTCGGAGTATATTTCAGTTGCTTGATTCTTCATAGGATGAATTCTCCATAAAATTTTCATACTGGTTTCTCTGATCACCCAAACCAGTTGAAAACAATCCGTTCTTTTCTATGACACAATCAAACAAGAAGCCAAATCATATAGACTTCGAATGGGCGTGATATTTCGGCCCTACATTTTTTTTTCTGTTCATGTACGGTTTAAATCCTACAAATCAAAGAGGCCCTACAAGAGATAAAAAATATGGATCACGATGAACCCTTTTGCCGATATAGTATTTTTCAGAACACAAATTATGTACAATAGCACCACTTCACCAACCATAGTACACAGATATGGTCAAGTATATATGGTGCTCGGCAACTGTTAGTACTCTCAATTATTAGTTTGTATTATATTACATATGTGCAATGCACTGCTAAGAAACATCCTAGAGATCGACTTAGAACACACATGTCGATGATCAATCGGGGCTCTTACTTGCTTGATCTGCATGCATACCTTGGCGCTATACTAGCATTGAAAAGGTTAATCGGGCTTCTTCTCTCCAATGAGATAGAACACTGGCATAACTTGTAGGCTAGGATGGATATCACATGCACCATGTTCGGTGCTCCCTCTCCCTCTCTTTGCATGTCAATGCAACTACTAGCAGCTAGTAAAAGAATTAAGAAAAACCTAAGCTCTATGCGGCCATTGGTGATGTGAGCTGAGATGAGTGAGATCCCGGAGTACTACAAAGTAGGATCCATCTATCCATCCATCCATCTTGTCTCCTCCCTAGTAGTTTGTTTCCATTACTAATTCCCTTGCAACTTGCATGCATATGCATGTCTTTTCTCTTTTGGATCAATTTGATCGGTGCACGTACGGCGTCCCTGGATCAGTTGATGATCAGCCACTGCCGCCGGAGCCGCCACCGCCGCCGTTGATGACGCCGTCGTTGCCGATGTTGAAGGACGGCTCGGGCGGCAGGAAGGGCGGCAGCGCGGTGAGCGAGGTGGAGGAGACCCGCCGGATGGAGCAGCACCGCAGGATCCGGCGGCGCTTGTTGAAGGGGTTCTCCGGCTTGGCCAGCACGTCCTTGCTGCTGGTGGTGCCGGCCCCGGCCACGTCCTGCAGGTTCGCGAACGACCGCGACTTGCCGGAGAAGAAGCTCGACAGCCCCCGCCTGCCAAATCAAGAACTCGCAAATTAACCCACCGACCGAACCGAGAATTCGCCGTTCTTGCAAGAAAGAATTGGTAGGGTTGTTAATGGGGATGATTAAGGGAAGGGAGGTAAAGCTGGTTAATTACTTGATGGGGAGGGCGTCGTCGAGGGCGTCCAGGCTCGCGAGCCCGCCGGTCTTCTTGGTCCTCCTCTGCCACGGCGTCTCCCTGGCGCTCTCCACCTCCTCCCCTTCCTCCTCGTCCCCCTCGGAGACGGGGCCAATGGAGGACCGCTCGTTTTCCGCCTCGGCGGCAGCCTCGGCCTCCCTTTCCTCCTCTTCCTCCACCGTCTCCAGCACGAACAGCCCGTGGCCCTCACCGCCAAGCCGCCCCCCTTGCACCGCCGCCACCACCACCTCCTCCTCCTCCTGGTAGTGCACGACGTCCTTCCTCTTCCTCGCCCCGCCACCGCCGGCACCACCGCCGCACATCCCGGACGGAGCCACGGGCGCGGGCCCCACGGCCGCCGCCGCGGTAGCCACAACGGACATCGCGTCCGGCCGTGAAGGGTGCTGCAGCTGCTCTCATCAATGGCGCCCGCAGGCCTCGGCGCGCGGCTCAGACGCCCATGGCCTCGGCCACCATTGGAGCTGCTATTATTGCTCTCGTCGCGATGGTTCGGAGGACAGAAGGAGAGGATGGGAGCGGCGCGGGGGAGTATATAGGCCGGCTCCGGGGCCGGGGAGGGAGACGGGTGGACAGGGACGCGTGGAGGGGGGGACGTGTCGGAAGGGGCGAGGGTGACGGGCGCGCCAGACAGCGGAGGCTGCATGCACGCCAACACGTTTTGGCTTAGCCTTTTGCGTGCCCATGCCCCGTATATGGCGCGCCTTTTGTTTTGCCTAATCAAAGCTTATCGGCAACCATGGCTTCCTCTTCTAGCACTTTCCGTCTCATTTCCGTGAAGTTTCCCGGGTAATTTCTTGCCAATGCTATATATTTTGAATCGCCTCAAGCTACAACAATGAGTGTCGTGCGGATCATGGGAAGACCTTCACTAGGTTCGTGACACAATGGCGTATGATAGTTTACAATGTTTCTTTGTCACGAGATAGTAAAGTGATCACAATCAAGACACACATACAATCTACATATACAACACATTCATGTCACCACAGACTTGTGAAATTTGGTGTCTCGGATGCATGCTATGAATAGAGCGGGACATAAGAGGTTCACTTAATATGGCCACCTAAAATGTCGTATTCAATTTTTTGCTTTAGCTTAGCCTTTTGCATGTCCATGCCCCATATATGGCGCGATTTTTGTTTTGCCCAAATCAATGCCTTATCGGCAACCATGCTTCTATGGGTATCCCATGTGCAACATGGCATCTCACTCTTCACCTCTTCTCCTTGCCACGTCCCTCCGCACTTCCATCATGTTTCCAGGGTGATCTCTTGCCAACAATATAAATTGGCATTGAGTAGGGAAGGTTCCTACCAATAATTAATACCACATTTAGTGAAGTAAAAAAGGATGTTGGGTGTTTATTTTTTTTGGTTTACATGCGAAGGAGTCCAAAAACCGATGGGTCATTAGGCTGGTCATAGTGGGAGTAACATAGGTAGTAACATAGATGCCTCATAAGCAAAAATGGTGATGTGGCAAGTAGTTAATGAGGAGAGAGGCAAATAGAGTAACATAATATGTTACCATCACATAGCGGTTTCCAATGCATAATAAGTCTACAAAGTAATAAATGAAGGCAACTATGTTACCACACCTATGACACTACCCACTATGAAGGTAGTAACATAGACTAGTAACATATGTATGTTACTAGTCTAAGTTACTCCCCACTATGACCAGCCTTATAAAGGCAGTCTCAATGCCACTCACCATGGCGAGTCCGTGTTGGCCACTCTTGTTATATTTATATTTAGGTCTAGCATCAAATGTTTATGTTTTAGCTGCATAGATTTATTTTTTGTGTTCATTTAGTGGCTTTCTGCTCAGCCCACATAGACTCCCTATGATGAGCAGCGGCCCTCCAACTCAAAGGACGTTCCTAATACTTACTTTCCGTTTAATTTTCAATAAAGTGTCATAATCAGTTCAGAGTTTCGTCCAGCCGGCATATACTAAATTTACAACCAATTCATAGTTTAAGAGTTGAAATTGTTCTGGTATTTTTGTACCTATCATAATCACATGTATTTTTTTAGCAAATTGTACTAGAGGGGGGCATGGATGCGTTGAGGGGAAGACGTGTCGGAAGCAGCGTGGGTGACAGCTGCGCACACATGGGAGGTTACATGCACCCACCCGCGGGGCAACATGTTTTACCTTACACTTTCGCGTACCCATGCCCCATATATGGTGCGGCTTTTGTTTTGCCTAATCAAAGCCTTAGCATCATCCACCCTCCTCTATGTACCCCGTACACAAACATGGTATCTCCCTCTCGTCTCTTCTTTGTTGCCACTTTCCCTCCCTTTCTCGCCATCTTTTCAAGGTAACTTCTTGCCAACAATGTTCATCGGCATTGGGTGTGGAAGATTCACATTGATATTTAATAGTACATTTCAGTGCACTAATAGTATGTTGGATGATGCTTTGTTTGTTTACATGTGGTGGCAATCAAAAAGACTATGTGTCGTTATAAACGTAATCCCAATGCCACTCACCGTAGCGGATCCATGTTGGCCATTCTTTGTTATGTTTGTGTTTGGGCCTAACGCCGGATCATTGTGCTTTAGGTAGCATAGATTTGTTTTTCGTGTTCATTTACCGATCCTCCACTCAGCCACATAGATTGCATTGGTGAGCAGTGACCCTCCATCTCATATCATCCATGGTGGTGGAGGTCTCCTTGAATGAAGTCGTCCCCAACAAAATCTCTTGGTTGTTATCGATTCCATTAGGTCTCATATTCTCGTTGGTGAAAAACACATTTCTTACATGAATCATCTTTGTCGATCACAGTATGCTGGAGACACGTCAATACCTTCACTCTGAAGCTCGTCAAGCTACAACAAGGAGTCTTGCGCAGTTAAGGGGAAGAACCCCGCTAGGTTGGTAACACAATGATGTGTGCTGAAATACAATGTTTTTTTATCGACAGAGAGTAAGCTGGACACAAGTTTCACACACACACACACAAGTTACATGTAGAACACTCATGTTACCACATACTCGTGGACGGTCGTGTCCCCAAGTCATACTCCCTTCGTCTAGGTGTGTAAGTCATCTTACGAAAATCAAATAATCCCAAAACACTTAGGCGCGGTGCATTAAATTCTACATTGTTTCTTGTTTCTTGACATATCAACCAATAAGAGATGTGGGGTGTGCATGCTTTTAATGACTTGAGACTACCAAACACGACATGCAGTGGTTAGTTCATTGCATGCAATGCTATTAATTAGTAAATGAACATTAAGTTCTCTTGTTTTTCCCTTCTCCTTGGTCATGGTGCACAACCTAAGATGACTTACTCACCTAGACGGAGGGAGTAATGTCTTTCGTTTTTCCCTTCTCCTTGGTCATGGTGCACAACCCAAAATGACTTAAGGGGCTCACTTAATGCGGCCACCTTATACGTCATAATACTTACTTGTTGCTTAATTTTCTCGAGAGTGCCGCATACAAAATTTACATCAGTTTAGAGTGTGGGAGTTGGAGTTGTTTTATATTTTTCCACTTACCAGCAATCATATTTTTTAGCTAATACCTTCTCACTAAACTTGTCTTTTAGATATTCCATTTCCACAACCCTTTGGCACTCGACATACACGGTAAAACTATGTGCAATACAAAGCATGCCTTCTCCTGAGCAATAAACATTACTCCCTCTGTACAGTACGTAGATTGTAAACATAGCCAAATCTGATTTGCGCCATGCATGCATTGGACTCTGTGTCACACTTGTGTTACTAGCTGGCTGTAATGAACCAATGAGCTAAAAGTCAACATGCTGAGAAATGATCAAGGAGCTAAAGTCACAGCGACTAACTAAGCCACACGTTTTAATCACAGTGGCGCAGAGATTGTTTTAAACCGTCGGTGTGAGGACCTGCACATTCAGTCACGCACCCAGCCGCGAGCTAGACCTAAATCCCCGTAAAATATCTGGAAAATTGGTAGACGTGTGGTGCTTTGTTTTACACCACAACTTAGTCAACGTCCCACATATTCGCTCGGTCGGCGATCGATTCTTTTTCTTCTTCTCATATCCTCATCACTAGGCAAGTACGCACACACTTTCGCTAATGCTTTTATTTCCCCATCGCTTTCGTGATCTTTTACGTCCAGATTTTCCATGGCGCGGCCTACGTGTTGCCAGATAGGCCTCGCTAGCTTATCGATGACGCCGGCGGCCATGACGAGGCGGCGAGCCTGGAATCTGCTTCTCCGGTAAAATTAAATTTATCGTCTTTGATCATGTGATCAAATTAAGGAGCTCCACTTGTCACGGCGTATCTTCGGTCAGATCCTCGCGACGAATTGCTCTGTCCTGACGTGAGCTAGCTACACATGGTTACATCCGCGATATAGTGATATGTCGCTATTGAGTCAGCATGAGATTATACTGAACTATTGGTCCATGTCAGAGAAAATGGTAGGCGGTTATTTGAATGAAGCAGGTGGACATTATGAAACTGATCGGTTCACAGCAACCCACCTCCAAACAAACTGGGCATACAAAAATTAATATGGTGTGCTATTTTTTTTCCGGGGAATATTATTCAGCAGAGTATATGACAAGGATCAACGGCGTCAACCGAAAAGAAGCCTGCTGCTGCTGCGGCTGCTTATCAGCTTATCCGGAGGTGCCGGTAAGGTGATTCCACCTGCGCCGGCCGTTTTGGGAGGATGAATCAGCTGGTTCAGAGCACGACGTGGCCATCTCTCCTGCAGCGGGTACTATATAAAGCGATGAGATCAGTACTAGTGTTACTGTTTATGTATGGAAAGGAGAGAAATGAATAGATAGATCGAGACATGGAGGTAGATGGATAGAGAGATTGGCCGTGTGTATCCTGCTTATCCGATCAGGTCTGACACGATCCTAATCCTTCTGCAGTTCCTAGCGCCGATACTACATATCTTCAGACTTCAGTTGCTTCTCAAAATAAAAGGAAAGAAAAGGAAAGACTTCAGTTGGGCCTGCTTGGCAAGAGCACAATCTGAACTCCACGTTGGCTCACAGAACACATCGACATGGTTTGGATAAGTACTATCTCTGCTGTGGAGTACTTCCTCCGTCCATAAATACTTATCATCAAAATGGACAAAAAACGATGTATCTAAAACTAAAATACATCTAGGTACATCATGTTTTATTCATTTTGACGACAAGTATATTCGAATGGCGGGAGTACATGGTATGGCATTGCTTCTTATTTTTAGCATTAAAAATGACCGCCTCCCAAGTACTAGTACTCACGTGGCAAGAACCCAGCAAATGATTAAGTATTGATGTCAAAATAGCTCTTTGCCATGTTGCTTTTGGATGTAATTTTGCAAGAACCTCAAACATTTGATAGAGTTCGTTGTCAATTAATTTCATAGTGAAAAACTTGCCGGCTCGCCGGTTTTGTGCGTGTGGCCCTGCCTCCGCCTCTGTTCGCCGGCGTCTCCATGCACCGATGCCCTGCCCCTGCGGGGTCGACTGAACCGCTTGAAGAATGCCCGACATGCGGCGCAACGATTGTGTTTTGTTGCTTCCCGGTGGGCGTTGGGCCTATTGTTTGGGTATTGGGCCTCCTGTTGTAGCGGGCCACGAGACGAAATTTAGGATTGCCGCCTCGCCCTGGCCCAAATCCCTTCCCCCGACCCGATTAATGCTCGCGCTGGCCATTTAGGACAGTATAACTGAACCAGATCCCTACCCTCTCACGACCTCTCCATTTTTGGCTGTCAATTGTTGTGATTGGGTCATCTAGGACCGTTAGATCTTCTGTCCTAAAGGGCAGCTTCTCCATAGGAAAAATCTAAGCTCTCTCGTTAACGGGGGCTTTGCACCCAGCCCAATGAGGCAGAAAGGCCGGAATCCGTCCGTACCACCGATCAATCGCTATTTTCCTCCAAAAGAAAATCACACGGCGGCGCAAGGAGTGATGAGAATCCGTTCGTACCACCGATCAATCGCTATTTTCCTCCAAAAGAAAATCACACGGCGGCGCAAGGAGTGAAGAGGATCCGTCCAACGCTGCGAGAGAGAGGGTCGTCGCGGAAGAGATGGAATCTGGGAGCCGATGCGGACCGGCCCTGCTAGAGAGAGAGAGTGTGTTGGAGCCAAAACTGCTATGCTGAAATTTAATAGGCGCAATCATTCTTCTGTTTCTCTACGCAGATTCATGACAAATTGACTGGTGATGTTCCCATCGTTTTCGCTGCCTGGGGGTATAAGTACCTCTGTATATACGCTTCATCCCCTTCCCCTGTCACTCTTCGAGCCTTATTTTCGCAGTTAATCCGCGGTCTTTGGAACCAGC
>NC_041393.1:590080943-590124903 GCF_002162155.2 Triticum dicoccoides
GACACGCCATCATCCTTCTCCGCCTTTTGCAGTCATGGTTTGTGGATTATGTGTCATCTTGGATTCCATCTAACCATCCCGACTCCTCCTCTGCTTGATATGTTGTGGTGATTTTTCAGACAATTGGGTATGAAATAGTTGCGAGATGAAGTATTGGACATATGTAGCAACGAAGACACAAGGATGGAAAAGAAGTGGTCCACTTCTATCAGCTGAGAGTGGTAGATGTACAAGAATTCTCCACACTAATATATTGAATTGTTTCTTTCTCAGAGACCATTTTCTAACAATATTGTTTGTATTAGTTTTATTGTAGATGTTTGACTGGATCCAAGTACTCATTCCAGTATACGGTGAATATTATTTGGGAGGCACTATACTATGATTTAACAAGAAGTCTGATGTTCCTTTTGTATTATGATTTGACTCAAATATGTCCGCGAAGGCGGCGGATGGTAGTACTGTACTTTAGGCAACAATGGTTTCTCGATTTTCATATAATAATATTTTTTAGAAGAATAGGAACCAACGATTTTTAATGGATGCTTTTATGTTATTCCTTTTGGAGTTAGAGATCCTCCAATAACAGACTAGAAGAAAATAATAGTTCAAAGGCTGAATCAATTATGTTCTCTAATTAGTGTAAGCCTCTATCAATGTTTATGATTAAAAAAAAGAGAAGTTGCCAAGTATTTCACTGTTTTTCAGAAGTCCCTTTTACGAAATCTAACACAGTGTCCTTCTGCTGTTTCCAGGATTAATATCATTACAACGCGGACTTGTTTTACTTATGTCATTATGTTTGTTTGTGATAACTTGTAGGGATGTTATTTTGCATTCTTCACACACCAGTTTGTTCAATCCAAATAAGCAGGTAGTATAAATTGTTTGCCATACTTTACAATTTCTTATGTGTATTGGCCTTTTTTTTTGCGGGTGAATGTGTTGTGGCCTTCTTGATTCAGTTTGGCAACCAACATATTTTAATGCCATCTGCATGTCCAAAATTGACTAAGATCATGCTTCTTGATCTCTGTCCAAACTATAATTGCCAATATAGATCATGTCTGTGAGTTTTGTCTACACGAAATTCTCTCTATATATAGACAGTGCTACCATCTATTTATTTTCAGGGGGATGCCAAGGTAGCAACTAAGTATCAAATTAGTTCCAGCATAAGTACATGACACATTAATATTTCATCTGACTTTAAGTATTATTTCTCATCTCCTTTCAATACTTGCGCTTTTGCTCTCTTACTGTATTTTTGTTCCCCTTTACTGCATATTAGTTGTCTGAGGGGAAACCAATGTCTATATACACAGGAGTCAGCATAGTGTCAAAGTACAATATATTCGATACTATCAACATGTTATATTTATGTTGCATTATAGATTAGCATCCAGATTTTTATTTTACTCATGTGAATTATCTCTCTGAATAATGTGGACCAATTTCAGGTATTAGTATTGTACTATGTTACATACAGGTAATACATTAGGTACTACAGAATCGGCATATATTTTTCTCAATGTGGTGCCAAGCGAACTTGCAACAAATGTGATTAAACCTGACAAGCTGTGAAACGACAAGACTGCTGTCGAACAACCTAGATGAAGTGTATTACCAGATAAAAGACCTCAAATAAGCCCACATGACATTTTAGGGGTACTGGTCCTTCGTCCAACAACATGCTAATGAGGCCAAACCAAGGTGACTTGCACACACTCATGTCGCATGATCAAGATGGTGTCGATGAAATTAGAAAAACAATAACAGAGCTTCAGCTTCATAAACAATATACTCAATTTGTTGTAAACATGGTGAAAAGAGATGTATGCCCGGGTGTAGTTCCTTTCATATGGGGCTGTAGAATCTCAGCTGTTCGACTTAAATGTAAGTTTTCTTGTGGGGCTTCAACAATGTTAGAAATAAGTAGAGATTGTTTAGATAATATGTTGTTCAATTTTTTTGAAGTATTTGTACGGCATATTGGTTTTTAAGTATTTCTATTGGTTTTGTCAGTATTTTTATTTTTTATGTATGACGCCAGCCTTTGTGAGAGAGTGGAGGAGTCAAAAGAGATCACGATCAATTACAAAACATGTATCCATCAACCACCTTAATTCAAAACTCATTATAAGAGCCAAAATTAAGGAGAAAAGCCCAAGTTGCTAGAAGGCACAATACTTTAGAACATTGCAAACATTGAACTTAAATAACTTCGTATCCTAAGAACTGTAAGAGCCAAATTAGATGGGCGCAGCAACGCGCGTCATTAAAGATTTACTCCCTCCGTTCGGAATTACTTGTCCCGAAAATGGATGTATTTAAAACTAAAATATGTCTAGATACATCCATTTCTGCGACAAGTAATTCCGAACGGAGGGAGTAGTAATAAAAAGGAAAGCCTTCCCTGCCGCCAGCCGAGGCGCTCGTTCCTCCCGTGACTCGAGGCGGCGGCTGCTGTTGTCTCGCCTCGCCGCGGCAGTTGTGTTGCCATAGCGCCGCCGTCTTCGAGAAGCTTCCGCCCGCCCCCTGCTGCCGCCGGCGCGGCCTCCACCTCAGGTGAGCACATCCCCGTGCCTGTATTCGCCGCCCCTCACAGGATCCCACGACGCCGGGCTGTAGAGTTCAGTTTAACAGTGGAATTGCCGCAGCGAGGTGGACTAATAGTGTCTTGGTGGGTTTGATCTGTTGGATCGTGTGTTAATTGCGATGATGTTGCCTTCGGTTGTTTCGATGGATGCACCGAGATAAGTGAAGATCATGGCGGCCTAAGAATTGATTAGCCCATTAGGGATAGTTGATCATAATCCCCTGATGTTAGATGTGGTGAGCCTTTGCTCTTGTCCTCTGATTCGGTATGCCTTTCATATCACGGGCCTGTCAGGCTCGAACGTGCAAGGGTGCAGTACATCGGGTCTCCTTCTGTCACAGAATATTACTCCCTTCGTTCCTAAATATTCGTCTTTCTAGAGTTTTTAACAAATGACTACATACGGAGCAAAATGAGTGAATCTAAACTCTAAAATATGTCTATATACATCCGAATGTGGTAGTTCATTTGAAATTTCTAAGAAGACAAATATTTAGGAACGGAGGGAGTATGATACTATTTTTGATGGTAAACTGCTATTATTAATTGAGTTCTGATTTTAAATCTGTCCTGCTGGTATGGTTTCTATTGCAACTAAGAGTGGTACTGCTCGTGTTTGCCGCCGTGATCGTTTTAACAAAATGCATGATTTTCTCTCAGGTTCTATTGATGGCAACTTCACTTATTAAGGCTCAACATGTGCCGCCATACTGATTGGGCAAGCAGGTCTGGTCTCTGCATATGTAGCCTCCCCCTTTTAGTTTAACGAAATAAATATCACATTTCTTTTGAGAAATAAATATCACATTTGGTACCATGGCAGTTCTAATTTCAGTCTTGTTACAGCTGTTTTTCTTGGCCTGAGCAGCGACTCTGTAAGTCTGTATTTGGCTCGGGATGATCCGGTTGCTCCAGCAGAACTGAGCAAGCTGATGCAAATTTTACTTGTTAACGTCGTATTGAATGTGGTTCAGTGATTTTAAATAAACACACAAACAAATGGAGAATCTTCACTGATAGTGCACGATATTTGCTCCTGAAAACAAGTATATCATTATCCTTACCTTCATCTGAATCACTTTTGGCATTGTATTTCTGAGAAAAAACATACCACATTATAGTTTCGCCCTTCGTTCACGTATTCCCTTTTTCATATGTGTTCCATAAAATGATGCAAAACTCAACTACAATCATCTTGATACATCATAGCCTAGAGAGAATAACTCTAGCATAGTCCCCAAGGCTAGCTGATTTCATATAACTTGTTTGGTCCACACTTTTTACTTGGCGGAGCTAGCATTTGACAACAGGGTGGTCCACACTTTTTACTTGGCGGAGCTAGCATTTCTGTCAACAAAGCTAATTGAGGCAGAAATGATGTACAAAACTATGTATGCATTCATGTATTGGATATCATAGTGCAAAAAGCAAACCCTAAATTAGAAATTTGGGTATTTCGGTTGCTCACTTGCTGCTACTGGAGACCTGCTGGCAGTCCTGCCTGCTGGTGACTGAGTGAGCGGCAGCGGTGGCCGCGGGCTTTGAGGGGGCGGAGGGCCGGAGGCAGGGGCGCCAGGCTGCTGGGATCAGGGGCGCAGCCGCACATGCCGCAGGGCAAGGGCCGCGCGAGTGGGAAGGAGAGGTGGGCTTGGCTCCGGCCGGCGACCGGCGAGGCTGCAAGGTCGACGACGGCGAGCAGGTTAGGCGAGGAATAGCGGCGGGGCATCGGAGCACGCCTGTGCGAGGGGCGGCTGTTCTGCTCTCGACGTGGACGAACGGTGGCTGTGTTCCTACTTCCTCCTGTTCTCCTGGGTCAACCAGTCCAGTAAGTGTTACTGGGCCCAATTTTTTTCCTGGCCCAGTTATAGATCCATAGGTATATATCCCAAAATCCCAGTTATCATCCAAAATCCCAGGGTGGGCCTGGCCACCCTGTAGCTCCGCCCCTGTTTTTAGGTTACTTGTTGCAAGTCTTACTATGGGAGTCAGCCCTTTATAGTTTCTTCAATTAACTATGTGGAAGTGGAAGGTTTAACCAGTCCTACTACTTGGGGTTTCATGTTAATACACGAAAACTGTACCTGCAAAAAAAAAAAACACGAAAACTGGGCATTGATATCCATTGAACGCTTGGGTTTAGGAACTTCTCGTAACTACATATTCCAAGACCTTGCTTCAGTTAGGAAACCATGATGCAACTATTGAATGTGTGCATTAAGTATGAATCTCTGGACCATATACCTTGTGCCATTACAAGTTTTTATCACCTTAATGTTGCTTGGAGTATGACTATATGAAAACAGAAAGGAGGAGTGTCTCTTTAGTTACTCCTATTCCTTGTTCGACCATAAAGTACAGTTGTTGTTAGCCTATTATATTCATTTATACTGATTTTTTAGGGAAAACTAGAGGAAGATGAGAAGCTCTTCAAGGCAGCACTGCATGAAGCTAAAGAAGGATTTGGACCGAGAAATCCACATTATGCATCGCTTGAGTGCTCATTTAAGTCCATAAGCTAGCTTATTAGATTGCCGAGGTGCGAGCACCACATGGGTGTCCATTTGCTAATCCACGACCTGGGTATTCCAACCAAGGATACTCGTTTGCAATACCGCGTTGTATTCATGCATAACTATTATGTTTTATGTCATCATCTCATGGTCATGAAATAGCTCTCTTCGGTTTGATTTGGGTCAAAGGACGGATACTTAATATCATCCTCCTATGGTTCATGTTGGCTACAAATGGCCCGTAGAAGGAGTCGACGAGAGCCAATGTTAGTACATACTACAATAGGGAGACACATGTTAATGTTTAACATAAGTAAACTAATATTTGGGAAAAGGCGGGACCACGACATTATCAATCTACGACGTGGTGCGGTTTCATTGTTGCATCCACGAGCACTTGAAGGCATATGCTTGAGCTTGAAACTGCATGTCACAAAGATGTAGGCACCCAAGATATTCGATGTCTGCGTGTCTCTCAAATTCAATGCGGACAAACCTATGGACTAAGAGAACCAACAACCTGGATGTTTGTTGGATCATCCGGAGGCTAATCTCAATCACGTATGGTCTAAGCTCCGTGCGTGATCGAGATTAGCCTCAGGATGATCCAACAAACCATCCGGGTTGTAGAACAAGTTCATGTCGACTGCTTCAATTCCGAATTCCATAGGCTTGATTGCGCTGAAGTTGAGAGACATGCGACACCAAATATCTGGGATTCCTGCACCTTTTCGACTTGTAATTTCAAGCTCAAGCACAAGCCTTGAGGCGCGTGTGGATGCAACAAGCAATCTGCACCGCGGCGCTAATTGATATTGTTGTGGCCTCACCTTCTCCTAGATACAACATATTCAACTCTACAGTTATAAGTGGTTGCCATTTTCAAATATTAGTTTGCTTATGTTAGCCATTAACATTAGTTTCTCCATCGCCGTATGTACCATCATTGTCTCCCTCGACTCCTCCTATGGGTTACCTGGTATTCAACATAGACTGAAGCAGGACGACCTTGATGAATCCATCCTTTGACCCAAATGAAACAAAAGAGCATCATGGCCATGAGATGACGAAGGACAAAATAACACTGACGCAGGAATTCAACGAGGTGTTTAGAATGAGGATCCCTAGTTGGAATACCCAAGTCGTGGATTGGCTAATGAACAACCATTTCAACCCGCCTACAAATGCAATTAAGATTTCCATCCTCTTCCTATGTTGAACAAAATGCATTAGCATGTTAGCTGCTGAGCAATCTACAATTCTCACTGTTTGACTAGTTAACTTGTACTGCATTACCACGTGTCGCAAGCAATTCAGTTCTGATATAACCCAACATAGAGAAAGATGTGATGTTGTGGGAATGAAATTGGTATATGCATACTATGTAAAAATCATTCAGGTTATCTTGCCAATATAAGTGTTGAAGCACTTGAGCAAGTTTTTTATCAACTATAGAGCAAGTGTGCATTGTTTGCTTATTTTTTTCACAGATATGTAGCATAATGCTTACAAGTTATGTTAGTTTGCCAACTACTTCCTCCGTTCACAAAAAAGATGCTAACTTTTTTGTGAATCGGATGTATATAGTCACGTTTTAGTGTGTTTGCTCATTCATTTCAATCTTTATGTAGTCCAATATTTAAATATCCAAAACATCTTATTTTTGCGAACGGAGGAAGTATAATTCTAGAATTTGCTCCGCATTGTACTGTAAATTAAAATGGGATAAGATTTTTATTTTCAATGGTACGTCTCAAAGGATTCCTCTTAGTAGTATCATCCTAAAACTAACTTGGGTGCCATCATGTTTGTTATTAAAGGAAAGTTAAGAAGAGGTTATAATATACTCCATACTATCACTACAAAAAAAAGACACATCCGTGACATTTTGGGCCGAACGAAATTTTTTTCTGTCATACTTATGACACTTCTATGATGATAATTGTGAAAAAACCCGATATCATCATAGATGTGGTGGGTGAGGGAGTCCTAGATTAGGGGGTGTCCGGACAGCCGGACTATATACTTTGGCCGGACTGTTGGACCGTGAAGATACAAGACTCAAGACTCCGTCCCGTGTCCGGATGGGACTCTCCTTTGCGTGGAAGACAAGCTTGGTGATCCGGATATTAGATTTCCTTCTTTGTAACCAACTCTGTGTAAACCCTAGCCCCCTCCGGTGTCTATATAAACCGGAGGGTTTGGTCCATATGGGGATGATCACAACATTCATAATCATCATAGGCTAGCTTCTAGGGCTTAGCCTCTACGATCTCGTGGTAGATCAACTCTTGTAATACTCATCTCATCAAGATCAATCAAGCAGGAAGTAGGGTTTTACCTCCATCGAGAGGGCCCGAACCTGGGTAAAACATGTGTCCCTTGCCTCCTGTTACCATTAGCCTTAGACGCACAGATCGGGACCCCCTACCCGAGATCCGCCGGTTTTGACACCGACATTGGTGCTTTCATTGAGAGTTCCTCTGTGTCGTCGCTGCAAGGCTCGATGGCTCCTTCAATCATCAACAACAACGCAGTCCGGGGTGAGACTTTTCCCCCCGGACAGATCTTCGTGTTCAGTGGCTTCGCACCGCGGGCCAATTCGCTTGGCCATCTGGAGCAGATCGACAGCTACGCCCCCGGCCATCAGGTCAAGTTTGGAAACTTGAACTACATGGCCGATATATGCGGAGACTTGATCTTCGATGGATTCGGGCCTACGCCAGGAGCGCCGAACAGCCACGACGAGCACGGCTTAGACCTGCTGTCTGACAATACTCGGGGTATCGCACCTGCAGGATCCCCGGACCTAAACTCGGGGCAGATTGCGTCGTCCGAGGACGGGTGGATAGACCCCGCCCCGGAGGCCACACGCTCATCGGTGGTAGAGCCGAACACCGGCTTCACCCCAAGGAAGCCAGTGACACCGGACCCCCGGACTCGTGTCCGGCTGTAGGCTCCAGTCCACGCACCCCCGAGCCCGCAGAATCTGGTTGGGCTCCGATAATGGAGTTCACCGCTGCGGATATCTTCCAGCACTTGCCCTTTGGCGATATGTTAAACTCGTTAAGGTCTCTCTCTTTGTCAGAAGAATCTTGGCCGAACTGTGTCCGACTCGAGTGGGAAGCGGGCGACGAAGGAATTCCTTGCCCACCCACCACGCACTTCATAGCCACGGTCGATGATTTGACCGACGTGCTTGATTTCGACTCCGAAGACATCGACGGTGTGGACAACGATGTAGGAGATGAACAGGAACCACCGACCACGGGGCACTGGACAGCCACCTCCTCATATGATATATATATGGTGGACACTCCAAAAGAAACCGATGGCGATAAGGCAATGGAGGATAACCCCTCAAGGAAGAAAGCAAAACATGGGCGTTGTCAGCGCCGCTCCAAACCCCGCCACAGCAATACCGGCACAGGAGATGAAAACAATCCGGATGGTGCCGAAGATGAATATAACCCCGATCAGCCTGCCTTCGAGCAGGCCGAACAGGAAGACGGGCAGGTCAGCCCAAACGAACAGGGGACAGACGGATACCCGGAGGAGGACAACTACATGCCCCCCTCCGAAGACGAGATTAGCCTCGGCGACAACGAGTTCGGCGTGCCTGAGGACCCCGTAGAGCAGGACCGCTTCAAGCGCCGGCTTATGGCCACTGCGAGGAGCCTGAAGAAGAAGCAGCAATAGCTCCAAGCTGATCAAGACCTGCTCACAGACGGATGGACGGAAGTCCTGGCAGCCGAGGAATATGGACTCGAGCGCCACACGGCTGACCGGCCACCTCGTGGCCGGGATAAAACGGCGTATCAGCCCGAATACCAGCCCGTACCCCCACGCCAATACACTACGGCCCGGGACAATAGGCAGGACCTGCAAGACATACTGGAAAACAAGGCAGGACAGCCAAGATCGATCTACGGATCGCGAGCGCGTGCCCCAACACGTGACAACGATCGTCATGCCGGATACACTATCAACAAGTCCGGTCAGGCCGAACACACTCAACCAGACTCATTCGAACTGCATAACCACATAGCCCGGCATAGAGGCGCCGCACACCCCCTCTGCTTCACCGATGAAGTGATGGATCATGAATTCCCAGAAGGGTTTAAACCCGTAAACATTGAATCTTACAATAGCACAACAGACCCCGCAGTATGGATCGAAGATTTCCTTCTCCACATTCACATGGCCCGCGGTGACGATCTGCACGCCATAAAGTATCTTCCCCTTAAGCTCAAAGGACCAGCCCGACACTGGCTAAATAGCCTGCCGGCAAATTCCATCGGCAGCTGGGAAAACCTGGAGGACACTTTCCTCGACAAATTCCAGGGCACATACGTGCGACCTCCGGATGCTGATGACTTGGGCCACATCACCCAACAACCCGGAGAGTCAGCCAGAAAATTCTGGACTCAGTTCCTAATTAAAAAGAACCAAATCGTCGACTGGCCGGACACCGAAACCCTAGCGGCCTTTAAGCATAATATCCACGACGAGTGGCTCACCCGACACCTCGGCCAGGAAAAACCAAAATCCATGGCGGCCCTCACGACACTCATGAAACGCTTTTGCGCAGGCGAGGACAGCTGGTTGGCTCGCAGTAGCACCACGCCAATAAACTCCGGCACTTCAGACGTTCGTGACATTAACAGCAAGCCACGGCGCAACAGACATAAGCGTCGGAACAATGGCGACAACACTGAAGACACGACAGTCAACGCCAGATTCAGTGGCTCAAAATCTGGTCAGCGGAAAAAGCCGTTCAAAAGAAACAATCAGGGACCGTCTAGTCTGGACCGCATACTTGACCGCTCATGCCAAATTCACGGCACCCCGGATAAGCCAACAAACCACACCAATAGAGACTGCTGGGTGTTTAAACATGCCGGCAAGATAAATGCCGAAAACAAGGACAAGGGGCTGCACAACGACGATGACGAAGAGCCCCGACGTCCGAACACGGCGGGACAGAAAAAATTTCCTCCCCAGGTGAAAACGGTCAACATGATCTACGCCACCCATATTCCCAAACGGGAATGAAAGCGAGCACTGAGGGACGTCTATGCGATGGAGCCAGTCGCCCCAAAGTTCAACCCACGGTCAGCCTGTCCGATCACTTTTGATCGTAGGGATCACCCTACCAGCATCCATCACGGCGGTTCAGCCGCATTGGTCCTAGACCGAATCATTGATGGATTTCACCTCACACGAGTCCTTATGGACGGCGGTAGTAGCCTGAACCTACTTTATCAGGACACAGTGCGCAAAATGGGCATCGACCCTTCAAGGATCAAGCCCACCAAAACTACCTTTACAGGTGTAATTCCAGGGGTAGAAGTCCGTTGCACGGGCTCCATAACACTGGAGGTGGTCTTCGGATCTCCGGATAACTTCCGAAGCGAGGAGTTAATCTTTGACATCGTCCCTTTCCATAGCGGCTATCATGCACTGCTTGGACAAACCGCATTCGCTCGATTCAATGCGGTACCACACTATGCATACCTTAAGCTCAAGATGCCAGGACCTCGCGGGGTCATCACAGTCAACAGAAACATGGACCGCTCTCTCCGTACAGAAGAGCATATTGCAGCCCTCGCGGCGGAAGTACAAAGCAGTTTTCTCTGGCAAACCACCAATCCGGTGATAACAACTCTGAACACCGTCAAGCGAGTCCGAAGTACCCCGCAACAGGATCACCAGGCACGCCAAGAGTGCGACTAGCAGTCCGGCCTCCGCTCCAGCCCCGTTAAGGCAGCATTCGTGCCGCGCATACACAATTACGCACTCAAAATACCATGGGCATAGGCGGAGGCGCAATAGCGGCGCAGTCAACAGTGCGGTTCAGCCACAACATACTTTAATAAACCCCCCTGAGGGAGTCCCGGACTAGGGGGTGTCCGGATAGCCGAACTATCATCATCGGCCAGACTCCAAGACTATGAAGATACAAGATTGAAGACTTCGTCCCGTGTCCGGATGGGACTTTCCTTGGTGTGGAAGGCAAGCTTGGCGATATGGATATGTAGATCTCCTACCATTGTAACCGACTCTGTGTAACACTAGCCCTCTCCGGTGCCTATATAAACCGGATGGTCTTAGTCCATAGGACGAACAACAATCATACCATAGGCTAGCTTCTAGGGTTTAGCCTTCTTGATCTCGTGGTAGATCTACTCTTGTAATACCGACATCATCAATATCAATCAAGCAGGACGTAGGGTTTTACCTCCATCAAGAGGGCCCGAACCTGGGTAAAACATCGTGTCCCTTGTCTCCTGTTACCATCCGCCTAGACGCACAGTTCGGGACCCCCTACCCGAGATCCGCCGGTTTTGACACCGACATTGGTGCTTTCATTGAGAGTTCCTCTATGCCGTCGCAATCAGGAGGGATGCCTTTTCCCGTCTTTAAAGACGTCGCCGTCGCCAAGGGAGCTTTGGCCGCCGGCCAAACTATCCGGCTAGGTGGTTTTCTTATGACCGCCTGTTCGGCCACCGCTCCGATAATGACCTCTTAGGTCATCAAAAGCGATCTTCACGTCAACTTGGAATTCGCCAAGCAGCTAGATCCGATGGAGCTCTCCTCCGTAAATGAGCTCTTGGATCGCATCGCCGCTCTGGGAGTCGCTACAGACTACGATCAGATTGGGCTTAAAACCCATCTGAGAGAAATTAACTCTCCCCAGGCTACCCACCACGTTGTTGTGGTAGAGGAACAGTGCGGTGACTCTTCTTCTATGTTAAAGACCAGTTATGTCCGGATTCCCGATCCCTCCATGCCGGATTCCCACGGAGGGACGGACGTCAATCAAGTATTGAACCTAAAGTCAGGCATCGGACCAGATTTGTTGGACAACATCCAACAATCCAAGCTTCCAAATCCGAAAACTTCTCGGCCTTTGAGCCTCAGATTGGGCGGGGTTCCGAATTTAATTCCGCCCGCCCACCCAAACATAAGCGATCTATCTCAAATACGGCAAGAGCCCGGTGAAATAGTACATCATTACTGGGCCAGATTCCTCCTGGTTATGGACGGGATAAAGGACTGCCGTGAAGAAAGCGCAATCTCAATTTTCTGCAACAATTGCACGGACAAGGGAATCATGAACGCCATAAGTCGTCGCGAAGTTACACGCTTCGCCAACCTAGCGACCATAGTACAAAAATACTGTGCGATGGAGAGTGCCTGGAAAACCGAAACCAGGTTTTGGGACAATCCGGCCCTGAACATAACCCTAGTTCGAAATAAAAGGGTGCGTCATACTCAAGCACCTGGGTCAAAAACCAAAAAGCAAAAAAACCCCTAAAGGGCACGGAACCGTACTAGAGGGATGGCTCAACGGACCCTGTAAAATCCATAGTACAGAGGGCGCCACTCCAACACATAGCCTTCGAGCATGTTGGATACTACGGCAGGTGGCCAAAAGTGGCGAAGGCTTTCTAGCCCCGGGTAACCAGCCCAATAGTACCAGTACGGTATTAACAGTCTTTGAGACTTTCGCATCTAATAATATGCAGAAAAGAACAATCCATAGCCTCGCCGAAGTCTACCAAGTAGCAACAACAAATCCATGGAGCGACACGGCTATCACCTTCAATGCAAGCGACAAACCTAAATTCCGAACAGCCCGAGCACCAGCCGCATTGGTCCTCAGTACGATAGTGGACGGCTTTCGTCTTACCAAGGTACTCATGGATGGCGGCAGCGGATTAAACCTCATCTACGAGGAAACCCTCCAAAAAATGGAAATAGACTGGAGCCGCATTGAGCGAAGTAGCACAACCTTTAGAGGAATAATCCCTAGTCGGGAAGTACGCTGCACAGGAAAAATCACACTAGATGTAGTGTTCGGCTCACCGGACAATTACAGGTCCGAGGAGGTCACATTCCAAGTGGCCCCGTTCGGCAACGGATATCACGCCTTGTTAGGGTGAGAGGCGTTCACAATTTTCCAAGCTATACCCCATTACGGGTACATGAAGCTTAAAATGCCTGGGCCCAATGGAATCATCACTCTTGTCAGTGATCCAGATATAGCACTCCACGCCGAAAATAAGACAACCGCACTAGCCCTAGAGGCACTATTCGAAGCCCTAGCGGCAGAGGAACTCACTGAGCTGTGCTCCACAGTGAATAGGGACGATGTGATACTCGATAAGAGATCTAAGTCCACCTCTTTTAAACCAGCAGACAAAATAGTCAAATTCCATGTCCATCCAACGGACCCCTCAAAGACGGCCTCCATTGGGGCACAATTAAACCCTGAGGTAGAATCCGCACTACGAGAATTCCTTCGGGAAAATTGGGACATTTTTGCCTGGCACCCTTCAGATATGCCAGGAATCCCACGCAGGCTGGCAGAGCACAGCCTAAATATCCTAAAAGGATTCAAGCCAGTCAAATAGGCTCTTCGACGATTTTCCAAACCCAAAAGACATGCAATGGGAGAGGAGCTAGCCAAACTCTTAGAAGCCGGATTCATCAGAGATATAAAACATCCAGACTGGCTAGCAAACCTGGTAATGGTACCAAAAAAGGACAGATCCTGGCGCCTTTGTGTCGATTTCAAAGACCTTAACAAGGCCTGTCCAAAGGATCCTTTCCCCCTCCCCCGCATCGACCAAATCATCGATGCGACCGCAGGGCACGATTCATTGTGCTTCCTCGACGCATACTCCGGATACCATCAAATCAAGATGGCGGAAACAGACCAGGCCGCAACGGCATTCATTACTCCATACGGACCATTCTGCTTCAACACAATGCCCTTTGGACTCAAAAACGCCGGCGCAACATATCAGCGCATGATTCAGACATGTCTGGCTACCCAGATAGGCAAAACAGTGGATGCATACGTAGACGATGTGGTCGTCAAGACCAAACACGTCGAAACTCTAGTAGACGATTTGAGGGTGACATTCGACAACCTCCGAGCATATGACATTAAGCTCAACCCGGAAAAATGTGTTTTCGGCGTACCAGTCGGAAAGCTCTTGGGCTTCACTGTATCCAGTAGAGGAATTGAAGCAAACCCAGCCAAGATCCAAGCTCTGTCACAATTGGATATCCCAAAAGACCTCAAACAAATACAAAAACTAACTGGATGTGTGGCGGCTCTAAACCGCTTCATCTCCCATTTGGGAGAAAAGGCACTGCCCCTCTATCGCCTCCTCCAGCGCACCGAACACTTCGAATGGACGGATGCTGCCACGGCCGGACTCGAAGAAATTAAGGCCATATTGGCAACAAATCCGGTCCTGGCCGCACCCAACCTGGGCGAACTGATGTTATTATATATCGCAGCAACACATCAAGTTGTCAGCGCGGTACTCGTCGTCGAACGAGAAACAGAAGGGCACAAATTCCCTCTTCAAAAACCAATGTACTACATATCCACTGTCTTAACTCCATGCAAGTCCCGGTACCCACATTATCAAAAGATAGCGTATGCGGTGTTCATGGCATCCCGGAAGCTGCGACACTACTTTCAAGAGTGTTCCATAACAGTGGCCTCCGAAGTACCTCTTAACGACATTATAAACAACCGCGACGCGACAGGCAGGATTGCAAAATGGGCCATCGAGCTCTTACCATTTGACATAACCTATAAACCATGGCGAGCTATAAAGTCGCAAGTTTTGGCTGACTTCATCGCCGAACGGACCGAAGCCGAACTCTCTAAAGAGTATGGCACATACTCCAATTGGATCATGCATTTCGACGGCTCCAAGATGTTGGCCGGCTTGGGGGCTGGCATCGTCTTGACGTCCCCAACCAGAGACACAGTCCAATACGTACTTCAAATAATGTACACGGACTCCAACAACGCAGCCGAATACGAGGCCCTTCTACATGGTCTCCGGATGGCAATCTGCATGGGTATCCAACGCCTAGAGGTGCGCGGGGATTCAAACCTCGCAATATCCCAAGTAAATGGAGACTTTGACGCCAAGGATCCGAAAATGGCAGCCTACCGTAACGCCGTCCTAAAAATGTCAGCTCGGTTCGAAGGACTCGAATTCCACCATGTAGCCCGGGATAATAACCAGGCAGCAGACGTGTTGGCACGCATCGGCGCAAAACGCGACGCCGTCCCTCCAAACATCTTCCTGGAGTGGCTCTTTAAGCCATCCGTTTTATGGGAAGAAGAGTCCGGAAATAACAACCCGGAACCAACTGCACCACCCAACACGGAACATTCTGACACAATCGATGGCTCAGCCAATGGAATAACACCTTCAGTCCACGAAATAATGGCAGTAATTGCCCCGTGGACGGAACCATTCCTAGCCTACTTAATTAGGCAGGAACTTCCTAAAGACCAAAATGAGGCCCGCTGCATAGTTCGGCGATCTAAAGCCTACAAGGTCCATGAGGGAGAACTTTATAAGAAAATCACAACCGGAGTCCTTCAAAGGTGTATCTCCGAAGAGGAAGGGCGAAATCTCCTGGCTGAAATTCACGCCGGACTCGGCGGGCACCATGCTGCAGCCCGGGCCTTTGTAGGCAAGGCCTTCTGTACAGGATTTTATTGGCCGACAGCCCGGGCAGACGCTCAGGACTTAGTCCAACGATGCGTCGGTTGCCAGCTCTTTGCTAATCAAAGCCACATGCCACCCACCGCCCTCAAAACTATACCCATCACTTGGCCGTTCGCGGTCTGGGGGCTTGACATGGTTGGACTCCTTAAAGGGGGAAAACTCAAGCAAAAATACTTATTGGTCATGGTGGACAAATTCACCAAATGGATAGAGGCCAAGCCGGTTAAAACGGCAGAATCCGGACCTGTGATAGACTTCATATCCGGGGTAGTACACCGTTTTGGCGTCCCCCACAGCATCATCACTGATAACGGCACGAATTTCACGGCCGACGAGGTTAAACTCTGGTGCAAAAACATGGGCATCAAGCTCGACTACGCTTCAGTCTATCACCCTCAAACTAACGGTCAAGTCGAACGAGCAAATGGTCTAATCATGAGTGGCATTAAACCCAGATTAGTGCGGTCCCTCACGGAATCTAACACGCATTGGGTAGAGGAGCTCGACTCCGTACTCTGGGGGCTTCGGACCACGCCAAACCGCACTACCGAATTCACACCATTTTTTATGGTATACGGCGCAGAGGCAGTTTTGCCCTGCGATATAATTCATGACTCACCTCGCGTGCGCATGTACGAAGAAAGAGAAGCCGACTTGGATCAGCAGGACAGTTTGGACGCCTTAGAGGAGGAGCGTGACGTGGCAAAATCCCGTTCCGCATTCTATCAGCAGCAGGCTCAAAGATATCAAAGCAGAGAAGTACGGGCCAAAACTTACAATGTTGGTGAGCTAGTTCTACGCCTGCCGGACAAGAAAAAGGACAAACTTAAGCCCAAATGGGAAGGTCCCTTCATCATCGACCAAGTCCTTACCGGCGGTGCATACCGTCTACGCAACGCATCTGACAACCGACTCGAGCCGAACCCATGGAACGTAGCCCGTCTCCAAAGATTCTACGCCTAGCGCCGGACTCAGAGTTCGTCTCCTTCCTCCGTCCACCTTTTATATTTTTTCTTTTTCACTGTCTCTTGTCTCCCTCCTTTTTCCTCCCTCTTGAGGGCTGACCTGCGCATTGCTCGCACGCACTCGATGTGCTACTTGCGCTCGTTATACCTGGGGGCTTCTTTAACAGAAGCTTATTTATACGGGCTTCATGCCTAACACATGTGTCATACTTCCGCATGTACCTTTTACTCACCATTATATGCATCGATATGACTTAAGTTTTGGCCAAGCTGGGTTGCCTGGCTCCTGTGCTTACCCCTACGTTCCTGATTGTTTGGCTAGGAGGTAAAGAGAGCACCTCTGCGATTGTTACTGCCGGGTCAGCCGGATGTGTACCTCAGACTGGGTGAAGCCGAAGGCTAGCGTTCTTAAGGGAATATTCGGTTGGTGACTTGAAAGATGATTTATTACTTATTTATTTATCTGCCCCCAGATGCTTTTTCTGCTCTTTTCGCAGTCCGGACATGCAATTTAGGGCATGCCTCCCAGGGAAAGGAACCCCTAACGGAACTATTCTCCCTGGAAGATGTTTCTTACTAACCATGTAATATAACATAGCTAGTTGGGCACTTGTCTGATAAAGCACTTATGACCCCTACGCCTGGTCTCCACGCATGCCCCGGTTTTTGTATAACCGTGAGGGTATTCGGACACACTCCGGACTGTTGGGTCCCGAGGTTGAAGCGAAAAGGTCCGCAAAGACAAACGATCTACAATCCGGCTAGAAGGCATTTTACATGTCATTTTAAATTACATCGTCAAATTGACTGATTGTACTCCTCTTCAATCCCCTCTAACAGGCTGTCTAGTTACAGTCCCGTTGGGAATATTTTGCGGCCAGCTCTACTTGGCCGTACATCAGGCTCACAGGGATCTCCTTCCCATCGGGCCCCACAGGTCCGACCTCGGCCATGTGGTTTGGATCAGCCTTCATGTACCGCGTCTTCACCATGGCCCAAGCCTCCCTGGCGCCTTGACGGCAGGCCGATATCTTCCACAGACGGAAGCGCTGCTGTACTCCCTGAAGCTTCTCAGCAAGCCCTCCGAGACCCTCGGGTAGGGAGACGGATGGCCATAAGGCCCGAACGACACCGCTCATCGCCTGCCGAACATGTTCGTGCAGTTGCAGCAACTCGGGAAGAAGGTCACCCGTGGAACCAGGCATTTCCTCCGCCGGATGACCTGTGAGCACACCTACAGACACATTTCTATCAATCGACTTCCTCGCCGAACTCTTCTTTTCAAAAGAGTTTGCTCAAGCACTTACTGTAAATGCCGCGACGAAGCCGCCGATTCTCCTTTACAGAGTTAGACAGCTGGACCCGAACATCTTTTAGTTCCTCGCCTAGCTGGGTGTTGGCATCTGGAGTTTGTTCCTCTCCTGCTGCACCCTCATAAGCACCTTCTCGCCGGCCTTCAGCTGGCGCAGCAGATGTTGCTTGTCCGGATCTAGTCCGGCGCCCTCTGCAATATTATTGTCAGACTAAACGCACAAGCCGCACTTCATAAACTACTTATCTTTTTGAAATATGTATTATCAGAGGGGGTCTCTATGGCTCCCCCGGCGGCGGGTAGTGCGGCCTCAAGTTGGGCCTTGCATTCTTGAAGCTCCTGGGACAGGTGGGAATTCCTCTCCGTAAGATCCTGCATAACAAATGATCCTTAAATCAGTTAGTTTAACTATTTTAAGTCTCGGGGGCTACTGGCATATATAACTATTAAAATTCCTCACCCGTATGTCTTTCACATACTGCTCCGTGGCTCTGGTTAAACCATCTTGAGCAGCACGGAGGTGCGCGTCTCCCGCATTAAAGGCATTCAACGCCTCTGGGGAGAAACACGCATCACGAAGAACTGTCCGACGGCGCCTGTGATTCATGGCGCTCTCCACCTCGGACCTGGTGGCGGACAGCCTGTCGGCATCCTCCGTTAGAGGAGCATCCGGCTCGCGCCTTGCGCTCGCCTCCCCCTCCGGACCAGGTGTTGGAGCCTGGCTGGCGGAGGCTTGGTTGGCAACCTCTCCGGGCACAGTCCGGCGAGCGCTCTTTCTCCTGGAAGAATCATGAGCATTAACATACCTCCCCGGAGTCTTTCCCTTAAAGACAATGGTGCACCATACCTTTGCGGCGACGTTTCGATTCGCGCCGCACTACTCTTCCGCCTGCCGGGCCGCACTGACCCTGGTTGGTCAGTCGCCGCGGGCTCGGCTTCCCGCCGTAAAGGCACCTCCTGCGAAGCACCGTTGGTATACGGTGGTCAGAAATAAGCACTAAAAAAGTTATAGTGTCAGGACTTCGGTCGTACTCACCTGGGAAGCCGGAGTTAAACCGGGGTAGTCAGTCGTAATGGTGACTAGAGCATTGTCCATGCTGAGTTGGTGGAACACCCCATCAATCAGTTCCACCTTTATGTCCGGATCCTCTCCGGAGGCCGGATCAAGGGATCTTCCCGGATCCTCTGGTTGTGGAGTCGGGCTTTGTATGCCCTCCACATCCCGGCGCAGTTCCTGCGTCGAAATCATAAAGTAAGACACTTCACTTTGAAAGCACGGATCGGATATATAAACGCCCTCTTACCCAGCTCCGAGGGTTATCCATGGGGAATCCATTCAATGGACTCGTGCGGAGGAAGTCCTCCTTCTCCCCCTTGTACAAGCCAGACAGAATCTTCACCAGATCGGCGGTCGATCCCGGCCCCTTGCGGCCATGACGGGTGGCGTCATTCTCCCCGTTGAAATCCCACATGGGGTGGCCCCTATATTGGAGCGGCTGCAGCCCTCACATAATGCATGTGGCCATGACTCCAATCATGGTCAGTCCGGAGTGGGCCAGTAACCTTATCCGGCCCATCAGATATTGGACGCTCCTATCATCTTCCCGTTGAGGGCTCCGCGGGCGCCAACTCAGGCGTTTCTTCAGAGGAGCGTTGCTAAACTCCGGGAGGCTGATCCAAACTGGATCTGGCAGCGGGGCGTCTTCCATATAGAACCACTCCGAAGGCCAGTCCTCGGACGCCTTCTTCGGGGTTCCGGATAGATATCCGGTCCCAGCGATGCGCCATATTTCGGCTCCGCCCACTTGATATATCGACCCCTCGTGAGAACGGGGTACGAGGCAAAACAACCTCTTCCACAACACAAAATGGGGCTCGATGCCCAAGAACAACTCGCAAAGAGCTACAAAGCCCGCGATGTGCAAGATGGAGGCATATGTGAGGTGGTGTAGTTGGAGTCCATAGAACTCCAGAAGCCCCCGGAGAAACGGATGTATGGGAAATTCGAGTCCCCTTATTAGGTAGGGGACGAAGCATACCCGCTCTCCTTTGGAGGGATTGGGGACGCTCTCCGCCCGCTTCCCACCCTTGTAGGTGGCCAGTCCAGCTCGAATCGGAACCATAAAGGCTGGGGGAAGGTATCCCTCTGCTTGGAGCGTCACTAACTCGCTATGCGGGACTGAACATCTCATCCAATCTCCTGGCTGAGGACTGGGAGCGCGAGAGGAGGAGCCGCATCGACTTTCCATGTTGGAATGGATCTTTGTTAGATGCGCTTCGATGAGTACTCGCGGAAGGGGGATGGTGTGATTCGGATCTGAGTCCTCACCTCTCTTATAGGCAGCTTATTTGCGCTGCTAGGGGGTAAAACGTAAAAATACCCTGGCTTTTCACATTCATACGACACGTGGAAGAGGGTCATTATTAGACGTAGAAGCCAAGGAGCGCAACATTTATAAGGAACCGGACACTATTCGGCAAACACATGGAATATGGAGGAGAACCCGCCTTGCAAACGCCGAAGACAATATACGCGCCGGACTCGTCGTCATTGAAGCCTGGTTCGGGGGCTACTGAGGGAGTCCCGGACTAGGGGGTGTCCGGATAGCCGAACTACCATCATCGGACGGACTCCAAGACTATGAAGATACAAGATTGAAGACTTCGTCCCGTGTCCGGATGGGACTTTCCTTGGCGTGGAAGGCAAGCTTGGCGATACGGATATGTAGATCTCCTACCATTGTAACCGACTCTGTGTAACCCTAGCCCTCTCCGGTGTCTATATAAACCGGATGGTCTTAGTCCATAGGACGAACAACAATCATACCATAGGCTAGCTTCTAGGGTTTAGCCTTCTTGATCTCGTGGTAGATCTACTCTTGTAATACCCACATCATCAATATCAATCAAGCAGGACGTAGGGTTTTACCTCCATCAAGAGGGCCCGAACCTGGGTAAAACATCGTGTCCCTTGTCTCCTGTTACCATCCGCCTAGACGCACAGTTCGGGACCCCCTACCCGAGATCTGCCGGTTTTGACACCGACACCCCCTTTATCTTTCAGGACCCTGCTTCCGGGCAGCCTCTTCAGAAGAGCCGGATTATCGGACTTCCACAGGAGAGAAATCCAAGGAGGCAAAAGGCTTTGTGCACAAAGGGAATACCCAGGTGGAATCTATTCACGATCATTATACCTATTTTATATACCTACATGCGGCCCGCCCTTGGATAGGACATGTCAAATAGTCCTATTTATCTCTGCTTAACTCATTCATTGTAAACATACGCTTAGACATATTATTCATCAATGAGAGATTATATATAGCGTGAGCTTATTATGCCTATCTGCACATTTTTTATATAAATGTTTATTTACTATTGCATCCGTACACCCTGGTACGTTCAGTTTGCCAGGGGCTTCTTACGACACCCCTTAATACGACAAGATAAGCTCGCACATTTTCGACAGTGCGGCACCCCGAACTTATAGCATTATACGCATCAGCTCTGAATCATGTCTTGGGTCAATAGTTGGGTTAGCCCGGCTCCCTTGTTTTGGTACCTTACGTTCCATTATATCGGCTAAGGTAGCGCAGGGAGAACTGCTGCGATTTGACGGGGAACGTAGTAATTTCAAAAAATTTCCTACGCACACGTGAGATCATGGTGATGCATAGCAACGAGAGGGGAGAGTGTGTCCACGTACCCTCATAGACCGAAAGCGGAAGCATTATGACTACGCGGTTGATGTAGTCGTACGTCTTCACGATCCGACCGATCCAAGCACCGAACGTACGACACCTCCGAGTTCAGCACACGTTCAGCTCGATGACGATCCCCGGACTCTGATTCAGCAGGGTGTCGGGGATGAGTTTCGTCACCACGACGGCATGGTGACGATGATGATGTTCTACCGATGCAGGGCTTCGCCTAAGCACCGCAACGATATGACCGAGGTGGAATATGGTGGTGGGGGGGGGGGCACCGCACACGGCTAAGGAACGATCACGAAGATCAACTTGTGTGTTCTGGGGTGCCCCCCTGCCCCTGTATATAAAGGAGCAAGGGGGGAGGCCGGCCGGCCCTTGGGGCGCGCCAAGGAGGGGGGAGTCCCCCTAGTGGGAGTAGGACTCCCCTTTCCTAGTCCAACTAGGAAGGAGGAAGGGGGAAGGAAATAGAGGGAGAGGGAGAGGGAAAGAGGGCCCCCCTCCCCTAGTCCAATTTGGACTCCTCATGGGAGGGGGCACGCCACCTCCTGGGATGCTGCCCTCTCTCTTCCATCAGGCCCACTAAAGCCCAATACTTCCCCGGGTGGTTCCGGTAACCCCTTCGGCACTCTGGTTTTCTCTGAAATCATCCGGAACACTTCCAGTGTCTGAATATAGTCATCCAATATATCAATCTTTATGTCTCGACCATTTCGAGACTCCTCGTCATGTCCGTGATCACATCTGGGACTCCGAACAACCTTCGGTACATCAAAACATATAAACTCATAATGAAACTATCATCGTAACTTTAAGCGTGCGGACCCTACGGGTTTGAGAACTATGTAGACATGACCTAGAACTGTTTCCGGTCAATAACCAATAGAGGAACCTGGATGCTCATATTGGCTCCCACATATTCTACGAACATCTTTATCGGTCAGACCGCATAAAAACATACGTTGTTCCCTTTGTCATCGGTATGTTACTTGCCCGAGATTCGATCATCGGTATCTCAATACCTAGTTCAATATCATTACCGGCAAGTCTCTTTACTCGTTCCGTAATACATCATTTCACAACTAACTCATTAGTTGTAATGCTTGCAAGGCTTTAAGTGATATGCATTACTGAGAGGGCCCAGAGATACCTCTCCGACAATCGGAGTGACAAATCCTAATCTCGAAATACGCCAACCCAACAAGTACCTTCGGAGACACCTGTAGAGCAACTTTATAATCACCCAGTTACGTTGTGATGTTTGGTAGCACACAAAGTGTTCCTCCGATAAACGGGAGTTGCAGAATCTCATAGTCATAGGAACATGTATAAGTCATGAAGAAAGCAATAGCAGAAAACTAAACGATCAAGTGCTAAGCTAACGGAATGGGTCAAGTCAATCACTTCATTCTTCTAATGATGTGATCCCGTTAATCAAATGACAACACATGTCTATGGTCAGGAAACATAACCATCTTTGATTAATGAGATAGTCAAGTAGAGGCATACTAGTGATACTCTTTTTGTCTATGTATTCACACAAGTATTATGTTTCCGGTTAATACAATTCTAGCATGAATAATAAACATTTATCATGATATAATGAAATAAATAATAACTTTATTATTGCCTCTAGGGCATATTTCCTTCAATCTCCCACTTGCACTAGAGTCAATAATCTAGATTACACAGTAATGATTCTAACACCCATGGAGTCTTTGTGTTGATCATGTTTTGCTCGTGGAATAGGCTTAGTCAATGGGTCTGCAACATTCAGATCCGTATGTATCTTGCAAATTTCTATGTCTCCCACCTGGACTAGATCCCGGATGGAATTGAAGCATCTCTTGATGTGCTTGGTTCTCTTGTGAAATATGGATTCCTTCGCTAAGGCAATTGCTCCAGTATTGTCACATAAGATTTTCATTGGACCCGATGCACTAGGTATGACACCTAGATCGGATATGAACTCCTTCATCCAGACTCCTTCATTTGCTGCTTCCGAAGCAGCTATGTACTCTACTTCACACGTAGATCCCGCCATGACGCTTTGTTTAGAACTGCACCAACTGACAGCTCCACCGTTTAATGTAAACACGTATCCGGTTTGCGACTTAGAATCGTCCGGATCAGTGCCAAAGCTTGCATCAATGTAATCATTTATGATGAGCTCTTTGTCACCTCCATATACGAGAAACATATCCTTAGTCCTTTTCAGGTATTTCAGGATGTTCTTGACCGCTGTCCAGTGATCCACTCCTGGATTACTTTGGTACCTCCCTGCTAGACTTATAGCAAGGCACACATCAGGTCTGGTACACATCATTGCATACATGATAGAGCCTATGGCTGAAGCATAGGGAACATCTTTCATCTTCTCTCTATCTTCTGCAGTGGTCGGGCTTTGAGTCTTACTCAACTTCACACCTTGTAACACAGGCAAGAACCCTTTCTTTGCTTGATCCATTTTGAACTTCTTCAAAACTTTGTCAAGGTATGTGCTTTGTGAAAGTCCAATTAAGCGTCTTGATCTATCTCTATAGATCTTAATGCCCAATATGTAAGCAGCTTCACCGAGGTCTTTCATTGAAAAACTCTTATTCAAGTATCCTTTTATGCTATCCAGAAATTCTATATCATTTCCGATCAGTAATATGTCATCTACATATAGTATCAAAAATGCTACAGAACTCCCACTCACTTTCTTGTAAATACAGGCTTCTCCAGAAGTCTGTATAAAACCAAATGCTTTGATCACACTATCAAAGCGTTTATTCCAACTCCGAGAGGCTTGCACTAGTCAATGGATCGCTGGAGCTTGCACACTTTGTTAGCTCCCTTTGGATCGACAAAACCTTCCGGTTGCATCATATACAACTCTTCTTCTAGAAAACCATTCAGGAATGCAGTTTTGACATCCATCTGCCATATTTCATAATCATAAAATGCGGCAACTGCTAACATGATTCGGACAGACTTAAGCATCGCTACGGGTGAGAAGGTCTCATCGTAGTCAATCCCTTGAACTTGTCGAAAACCTTTCGCGACAAGTCGAGCTTTGTAGACAGTAACATAACCGTCAGCGTCAGTCTTCTTCTTGAAGATCCATTTATTCTCAATGGCTTGCCGATCATCGGGCAAGTCAACCAAATTCCACACTTTGTTCTCATACATGGATCCCATCTCAGATTTCATGGCCTCAAGCCACTTTGCGGAATCTAGGCTCACCATCGCTTCTTCATAGTTCGTAGGTTCGTCATGGTCTAGTAACATAACTTATAGAATAGGATTACTGTACCACTCTGGTGCGGACCTTACTTTATTTGACCTACGAGGTTCAGTAACAACTTGATCTGAAGTTTCATGATCATCATCATTAACTTCCTCACTAATTGGTGTAGACGTCACAGGAACCGGTTTCTGTGATGAACCACTTTCCAATAAGGGAGCAGGTACAATTACCTCATCAAGTTCTACTTTCCTCCCACTCACTTCTTTCAAGAGAAACTCTTTCTCTAGAAAGGATCCATTCTTAGCAACGAATGTCTTGCCTTCGGATCTGTGATAGAAGGTGTACCCAACAGTCTCCTTTGGGTATCCTATGAAGACACATTTCTCCGATTTGGGTTCGAGCTTATCAGGTTGAAGCTTTTTCACATAAGCATCACAACCCCAAACTTTAAGAAACGACAACTTTGGTTTCTTGCCAAACCACAGTTCATAAGGCGTTGTCTCAACGGATTTTGATGGTGCCCTATTTAACATGAATGCAGCTGTCTCTAAAGCATAACCCCAAAACGATAGCGGTAAATCAGTAATAGACATCATAGATCGCACCATATCTAGTAAAGTACGATTACGACGTTCGGACACACCATTACGCTGTGGTGTTCCGGGTGGCGTGAGTTGCGAAACTATTCCGCATTTTCTTAAATGTAGACCAAACTCGTAACTCAAATATTCTCCTCCACGATCAGATGGTAGAAACTTTATTTTCTTGTTATGATGATTTTCAACTTCACTCTGAAATTCTTTGAACTTTTCAAACGTCTCAGATTTATGTTTCAATAAGTAGATATACCTATATCTGCTTAAATCATCTATGAAGGTGTGAAAATAACGATATCCGCCACGAGCCTCAACATTCATCGGACCACATACATCTGTATGTATGATTTCCAACAAGTCTATTGCTCTCTCCGTAGTATGGGAGAACGGTGTTTTAGTCATCTTGCCCATGAGGCACGGTTCGCAAGTACCAAGTGATTCATAATCAAGTGGTTCCAAAAGTCCATCAGTATGGAGTTTCTTCATGCGCTTTACACCGATATGACCTAAACGGCAGTGCCACAAATAAGTTGCACTATCATTATCAACTCTGCATCTTTTGGCTTCAACATTATGAATATGTGTATCACTACTATCGAGATTCATCAAAAACAGACCACTCTTCAAGGGTGCATGACCATAAAAGATATTACTCATATAAATAGAACAACCATTATTCTCTGATTTAAATGAATAACCGTCTCGCATCAAACAAGATCCAGATATAATGTTCATGCTCAACGCTGGCACCAAATAACAATTATTGAGGTCTAATACTAATCCCGAAGGTAAATGTAGAGGTAGCGTGCCGACTGCGATCAAATCGACTTTGGAACCATTTCCCACGCGCATCGTCACCTCGTCCTTTGCTAGTGTTCGCTTAATTCATAGTCCCTGTTTCGAGTTGCAAATATTACCAACAGAACCAGTATCAAATACCCAGGTGCTACTGCGAGCTCTAGTAAGGTACACATCAATAACATGTATATCACATATACCTTTGTTCACCTTGCCATCCTTCTTATCCGCCAAATACTTGGGGTAGTTCCGCTTCCAGTGACCAGTCTGCTTGTAGTAGAAGCACTCAGTTTCAGGCTTAGGTCCAGACTTGGGTTTCTTCTCTTGAGCAGCAACTTGCTTGCTGTTCTTCTTGAAGTTCCCCTTCTTCTTCCCTTTGCCCTTTTTCTTGAAACTAGTGGTCTTGTTGACCATCAACACTTGATGCTCCTTCTTGATTTCTACCTCCGCAGCCTTTAGCATTGTGAAGAGCTCGGGAATCGTCTTATCCATCCCTTGCATATTATAGTTCATCACGAAGCTCTTGTAGCTAGGTGGCAGTGATTGAAGAATTCTGTCAATGACGCTATCATCCGGAAGATTAACTCCAAGTTGAATCAAGTGATTATTATACCCAGACATTTTGAGTATATGCTCACTGACAGAACTATTCTCCTCCATCTTGCAGCTATAGAACTTATTGGAGACTTCATATCTCTCAATCCGGGCATTTGCTTGAAATATTAACTTCAACTCCTGGAACATCTCATATGCTCCATGATGTTCAAAACGTCGTTGAAGACCCGGTTCTAAGCTGTAAAGCATGGCACACTGAACTATTGAGTAGTCATCAGCTTTGCTCTGCCAGACGTTCATAACATCTGGTGTTGCTCCTGCAGCAGGCCGGGCACCCAGCGGTGCTTCCAGGACGTAATTCTTCTATGCAGCAATGAGGATAATACTCAAGTTACGGACCCAGTCCGTGTAATTGCTACCATCATCTTTCAACTTTGCTTTCTCAAGGAACGCATTAAAATTCAAGGGAACAACAGCACGGGCCATCTATCTACAGTTAAACATAGACAAGCAAGATACTATGAGGTACTAAGTTCATGATAAATTTAAGTTCAATTAATCATATTACTTAAGAATTCCCACTTAGAAAGACATCCCTCTAATCCTCTAAGTGATCACGTGATCCAAATCAACTAAACCATAACCGATCATCATGTGAAATGGAGTAGCTTTCAATGGTGAACATCACTATGTTGATCATATCTACTATATGATTCACGCTCGACCTTTCGGTCTCGGTGTTCCGAGGCCATATCTGCATATGCTAGGCTCGTCAAGTTTAACCTGAGTATTCTGCGTGTGCAAAACTGGCTTGCACCCATTGTAGATGGACGTAGAGCTTATCACACCCGATCATCACGTGGTGTCTGGGCACGACGAACTTTGGCAACGGTGCATACTCAGGGAGAACACTTTTTATCTTGAAATTTAATGAGAGATCATCTTATAATGCTACCGTCAATCAAAGCAAGATAAGATGCATAAAAGATAAACATCACATGCAATCAATATAAGTGATATGATATGGCCATCATCATCTTGTGCTTGTGATCTCCATCTCCGAAGAACCTCCATGATCACCATCGTCACCGGCGCGACACCTTGGTCTCCATCGTAGCATCATTGTCGTCTTGCCAGTCTTATGCTTCTACGACTATCGCTACCGCTTAGTGACAAAGTAAAGCATTACAGAGCGATTGCATTGCATACAATAAAGCGGCAACCATATGGCTCCTGCCAGTTGCCGATAACTTGGTTACAAAACATGATCATCTCTTACAATAAAATATAGCATCACGTCTTGACCATATCACATCACAACATGCCCTGCAAAAACAAGTTAGACATCCTCTACTTTGTTGTTGCAAGTTTTACGTGGCTGCTACGGGCTGAGCAAGAACCGTTCTTCCCTACGCATCAAAACCACAACGATAGTTCGTCAAGTTAGTGTTGTTTTAACCTTCTCAAGGACCGGGCGTAGCCACACTCGGTTCAACTAAAGTTGGAGAAACTGACACCCGCCAGCCACCTGTGTGCAAAGCACGTCGGTAGAACCAGTCTCGCGTAAGCGTACGCGTAATGTCGGTCCGGACCGCTTCATGCAACAATACCGCCGAACCAAAGTATGACATGCTGGTAAGCAGTATGACTTGTATCACCCACAACTCACTTGTGTTCTACTCGTGCATATAACATCAACGCATAAAACCTGGCTCTGATACCACTGATGGGGAACGTAGTAATTTCAAAAAAATTCCTATGCACACGCAAGATCATGGTGATGCATAGCAACGAGAGGGGAGAGTGTGTCCACGTACCCTCGTAGACCGAAAGAGGAAGCATTATGACAACGCGGTTGATGTAGTCGTATGTCTTCACGATCCAACCGATCCAAGCACCGAACGTACGGCACCTCCGAGTTCAGCACACGTTCAGCTCGATGACGATCCCCGAACTCCGATCCAGCAGGGTGTCGGGGATGAGTTTCGTCACCACGATGGCGTGGTGACGACGATGATGTTCTACCGACGCAGGGCTTCACCTAAGCACCGCAACGATATGACCGAGGTGGAATATGGTGGAGGGGGGCACCGCACACGGCTAAGGAACAATCACGAAGATCAACTTGTGTGTTCTGGGGTGCCCCCCTGCCCCTGTATATAAAGGAGCAAGGGGGAGGCCGGCTGGCCCTTGGGGCGCGCCAAGGAGGGGGGAGTCCATCTCCTAGTGGGAGTAGGACTCCCCTTTCCTAGTCCAACTAGGAAGGAGGAAGGGGGAAGGAAATAGAGGGAGAGGGAGAGGGAAAGAGGGGCCGCGCCCCCCTCCCCTAGTCCAATTCGGACTGCTCATGGGAGGGGGCGCGCCACCTCCTGGGCTGCTTCCCTCTCTCTTCCCTCAGGCCCACTAAGGCCCAATACTTCCCCGGGTGGTTCCGGTAACCCCTCCAGTACTCCGGTTTTCTCCGAAATCATCCGGAACACTTCCGGTGTCCGAATATAGTCGTCCAATATATCAATCTTTATGTCTCGACCATTTCAAGACTCCTCGTCATGTCCGTGATCACATCTGGGACTCCGAACAACCTTCGGTACATCAAAACATATAAACTCATAACGAAACTATCATCGTAACTTTAAGCGTGCGGACCCTACGGGTTCGAGAACTATGTAGACATGACCTAGAACTGTTTCCGGTCAATAACCAATAGCGGAACCTGGATGCTCATATTGGCTCCCACATATTCTATGGAGATCTTTATCGGTCAGACCGCATAACAACATACGTTGTTCCCTTTGTCATCGGTATGTTACTTGCCCGAGATTCGATCATCGGTATCTCAATACCTAGTTCAATATCGTTACCGGCAAGTCTCTTTACTCGTTCCGTAATACATCATTTCACAACTAACTCATTAGTTGTAATGCTTGCAAGGCTTTAAGTGATATGCATTACCGAGAGGGCCCAGAGATACCTCTCCGACAATCAGAGTGACAAATCCTAATCTCGAAATACGCCAACCCAACAAGTACCTTCGGAGACACCTGTAGAGCACCTTTATAAGCACCCAGTTATGTTGTGACGTTTGGTAGCACACAAAGTGTTCCTCCGGTAAACGGGAGTTGCATAATCTCATAGTCATAGGAACATGTATAAGTCACGAAGAAAGCAATAGCAGAAAACTAAACGATCAAGTGCTAAGCTAACGGAATGGGTCAAGTCAATCACTTCATTCTTCTAATGATGTGATCCCGTTAATCAAATGACAACACATGTCTATGGTTAGGAAACATAACCATCTTTGATTAATGAGCTAGTCAAGTAGAGGCATACTAGTGACACTCTTTTTGTCTATGTATTCACACAAGTATTATGTTTCCAGTTAATACAATTCTAGCATGAATAATAAACATTTATCATGATATAAGGAAATAAATAATAACTTCGCGATCGTGTCCAGGTTCTTCCGGACGAGCACCTCAGTAGAGAAAGCCGAAAACTGACCGGCATGATGCGGCGAGAGCTGGTCGCTGTTCGAGAGGTCTCAAAATCCTTAAAAGATTTTTCTGCTTTAGGCGAGGAATCGGCCTCGTCCGATTTAGGCATATATAGCACCCAAATTCGGCTTTCCGAATTCTAGGGGCTTCACCAAAATTTAAAATTATAGACTTCTATGGCTAAGTGAAAGTTATAAAGCCGCATAGTCCGATTGCCTTGTTCGCTCCGCCGAACACCTCCCTCGGGGACCAAATACTTGGATAAAGAGTGTTTGGGTTTTCTGTGAACACCCCAGTACTAGTTACGTGGGTCGGAAGCCGACGACTGGCCTACTTTCAGAATTTTATAAACAGCCGCACAGAAGGTAATATTTTAAATCAACAAAGCCCTATATAGCACAAATAACTTCGTCTTTATATTACAAAAACGACAGGAGTACATTCACTCAAAGATTGTGTCCTTTGTACATTCATTGGCCACGAGGCGAGCGCCTTTCATAACGCCATCATAATATTTCTCAGGGTAGCGATGCGCCTTGCCCTCCGGCGGTCCATCCTTCACCAGCTTCTCCGCATGCAACTTGCCCCAATGCACCTTCGCACAGGCAAAGGCTCGGCGGGCACCCTCAATGCAAACGGATCGCTTGATCACTTCCAGCCACGGACAGGCATTTACCATCCGCTTTATCAGGCCGAAGTAGCTGGTGGGCAGGGGCTCACCAGGCCACATCCGGACTATGAAATCCTTCATAGCCACTTCGGCCGCCCTGTGGAGTTCAACCAGTTGCTTTAATTGGTCACTCAGAGGCATCTGGTGTTCGGCTCCAACATACTGGGACCAGAACAGCTTCTCCGTTGAGCTCCCCTCTTCGGCACGGTAGAACTCCACGGCATCCGATATGCTGCGTGGTAGATCTGCGAATGCCCGTGGGGAGCTCCGAATTCGGGTAAGTAAAAGAAACGCCTCCTCCACATGCTTGCTTTGCATAAAGAATGTCTTACCCGCCGCTATCTTCTTGGCCGCCTGGATTTCCTGTTGGGCCTTTTCGGCTTCGGCCTTGGCGTCTTTCATGCTCAAAAGGGCCTTCGCAAGTTTAGACTGCTTCGCCTTGAAGTCGCGCTCCAAGGACTCGAACTTCTTGCCAAGCTCCTGGAGCTCTTGCTGTACCTCGCCCACCCTAGCCTTTTGCTTTTCATACTCAATGCGCTCCATGGCCGCCTTGTTTTTGGCCTCGGATAGCGCTTTCTTCAGGGACGCCACTTCGGTCGCAGCCCCTATTACAAAATCATGACGTTTTTTAGCGTCACCAATTTTTATTCTTTGTATGTGAACGGGGTATCACTCACCTTTGTTCTCTTCGAGCTGCCTCTTCGTGAGGCTGAGCTCTTCCAGGGTCTGCTCCAGGTCCCGCTTGAGTCCGGAGACCTCTGCCGTGCGGGCAGCAGCGGCAAGCAGCACCGCCTGCTTAGTCATATAGACACCTAAAATTAGACTCCTGCGGATTAAAATTGACCCTCAGTTTGGCTTTTCTTTCCGAACACCAAACAGAGTGTCAGGGGCTACTGTCTATCGGGCGATAATTTTACACACTTTTGATTACTTACCTCAAAGCCTCTCAGGAGGCTGGTGCAGGCTTCGGTCAATCCGCTTTTGGCAGACTGAACCTTCTGAATCACCGCACTCATAAGAGTACGGTGCTCGTCACCCATGGAAGCGCTGCGAAGCACTTCCAGCAGACTATCCGACGCCTCTGGCATAATGGAAGTCATCAGCAAAGACGGCCCGCCCTCCTTAGCGAGGGGCGGACTGCCCGAATCCGGAACCTTTGGAGGTTCCGGCATAGTGTCCGGCTGGGAGCCCGACTTACTGCGGCTCCCATCGGCACAATCTGCGGGGATCTTGCGCCCCGTGTGCCCGGCGTCTGGAATTTCGCCTTGGGGCGCCTCCAGAGTCGCCTCCCCTTGCTCAGGGAGCCTTTGCGAGAACACCTCCATGTCATCCGCAGGCCGAGGGGAAGTGGACGTTGGGAGCGAATTCATCGCCGGATCGCTCAAAGACCCATCCGAAGAGGATACTTCGGGATGGGCCCTGGCCGGACTGCATGTGCGTGTTCGGTGTTATAACAGACTATGAAGCGACGTCGCACTAAAGTACAACGGAAGTGCGGATACTTACGATCTTACCAGGGGCTTCCTCCTGGGCAGCCACTCCTCCTTGTTGTAGGCGGCCGTGGCAGAGTAGTCTGGAAGGGACGCCTTTCCCTTCTTGGGCGTCCTTGCCTCCCCCTCCGGGGCGGCTTTCCTTTTCTTCTCCTCCCCAGTGTGGGGAGGTGGAATTTCTTCATGACCCCCCCGCCTCCCCAGGAGGAATCTGCCTCGTCGTCCTCGGACGACGAGCCTATGACGGCCTTGCATCGGAGACCTTTCCTGGTGTTGGGGAACGTAGTAATTTCAAAACATTTCCTACGCACACGCAAGATCATGGTGATGCATAGCAACGAGAGGGGAGAGTGTGTCCACGTACCCTCGTAGACCGTAAGCGGAAGCGTTATGACAACGCGGTTGATGTAGTCGTACGTCTTTACGATCCGACCGATCCAAGCACCGAACGTACGGCACCTTCGAGTTCAGCACACGTTCAGCTCGATGACGATCCCCGGACTCCGATCCAGCAGGGTGTCAGAGATGAGTTCCGTCAGCACGACGGCGTGGTGACGATGATGATGTTCTACTGACGCAGGGCTTCGCCTAAGAACCGCAACGATATGACCGTGGTGGAATATGGTGGAGGGGGGCACCGCACACGGCTAAGGAACGATCATGAAGATCAACTTGTGTTGTTGTGTCCAGAGGTGCCCCCCTGCCCCCGTATATAAAGGAGCCAGGGGAAGGGGGTCGGCCGGCCAGGAAGGGTACGCCAGGAGGAGTCCTCCTCCCGCCGGGAGTAGGACTCCCCCCCTTCCTTGTTGGAGTAGGAGAGAAGGAAAGAGGGGGAGAGGAGGAAGGAAAAAGGGGCTGCACCCCTTGTCCAATTCGGACCAGAGGGGGGCTGCACCCCTCCTTCCTTTCCGCCTCTCTCCTCTATTCTCGTATGGCACAATAAGGCCCATATACTCCCCGGCGAATTCCCGTAACTCTCCGGTACTCCGAAAAATACCCGAATCACTCGGAACCTTTCCGAAGTCTGAATATAGTCGTCCAATATATCGATCTTTACATCTCGACCATTTCGAGACTCGTCGTCATGTCCCCGATCTCATCTGGGACTCCGAACTCCTTCGGTTCATCAAAACTCATAAACTCATAATATAACAGTCATCGAAACCTTAAGCATGCGGACCCTACGGGTTCGAGAACAATGTAGACATGACCGAGACACGTCTCCGGTCAATAACCAATAGCGGAACCTAGATGCTCATATTGGCTCCCACATATTCTACGAAGATCTTTATCGGTCAAACCGCATAACAACATACGTTGTTCCCTTTGTCATCGGTATGTTACTTGCCCGAGATTTGATCGTCGGTATCCAATACCTAGTTCAATCTCATTACTGACAAGTCTCTTTACTCGTTCCGTGATACATCATCCCGTAACTAACTCATTATCTACATTGCTTGCAACGCTTATAGTGATGTGCATTACCGAGAGGGCCCAGAGATACCTCTCCGACAATCGGAGTGACAAATCCTAATCTCGAAATATGCCAACTCAACATGTACCTTCGGAGACACCTGTAGAGCTCCTTTATAATCACCCAGTTATGTTGTGACCTTTGGTAGCACACAAAGTGTTCCTACGGTAAACGGGAGTTGCATAATCTCATAGTCATAGGAACATGTATAAGTCATGAAGAAAGCAATAGCAACATACTAAACGATCAAGTGCTAAGCTAACGGAATGGGTCAAGTCAATCACATCATTCTCCTAATGATGTGATCCCGTTAATCAAATGACAACTCTTTGTCCATGGCTAGGAAACATAACCATCTTTGATAAATGAGCTAGTCAAGTAGAGGCATACTAGTGACACTTAGTTTGTCTATGTATTCACACATGTATCATGTTTCCGGTTAATACAATTCTAGCATGAATAATAAACATTCATCATGATATAAGGAAATAAATAATAACTTTATTATTGCCTCTAGGGCATATTTCCTTCAGTCTCCCACTTGCACTAGAGTCAATAATCTAGTTCACATCGCCATGTGATTTAACACCAATATTCACATCTGTATGTGATTAATACCCAATAGTTCACATCGTCATGTGACCAACACCCGAAGGGTTTACTAGAGTCAATAATCTATCTCACATCGCTATGTGATTAACACCCAAAGAGTACAAAGGTATGATCATGTTTTGTTCGTGAGAGAAATTTAGTCAACGGGTCTGTCACATACAGAGCCGTATGTATTTTGCAAATATTCTATGTCTTCAATGCTCTGCATGGAGCTACTCTAGCTAATTGCTCCCACTTTCAATATGTATCCAGATTGAGACTTAGAGTCATCTGGATCAGTGTAAAAGTTTGCACCGATGTAACTTTTACAACAAACTCTTTTATCACCCCCATAATCGAGAAACATCTCCTTAGTCCTCACTAAGGATATTCTTGACCGCTGTCCAGTGATATACTATTAGATCAAAATTGTATTCCTTTGCCAAACTCAGAGCAAGGTATACAATAGGTCTGGTACAGAGCATAGCATACTTTATAGAACCTATGACTGAGGCATAGGGAATGACTTTTCATTCTCTTTCTATTTTCTGCCATAGTCGGGTTTTGAGTCTTACTCAACTTCACACCTTACAAGACAGGCAATAACTCCTTCTTTGACTGTTCTATTTTGATCTACTTCAATATTTTATCAAGGTATGTATTCATTGAAAAATCTCATCAAGCATCTTGATCTATCTCTAGAGATCTTGATGCTCAATGTGTAAGCAGCTTCACCGGGGTCTTTCATTGAAAACCTTTTATTCAAGTATCCTTTTATGCTATCCATAAATTCTATATCATTTCCAATCAACAATATGTCTTGCACATATAATATCAGAAATGCTACAAAGCTCCCACTCACTTCCTTGTAAATACAGGCCTTTCCAAAAGTCTGTATAAAACCATATGCTTTGATCAACTCATCAAAGCGTATATTCCAACTCCGAGATGCTTGCATTAGTCCATTGATGTATCACTAGAGCTTGCACATTTTGTTAGCACCTTTAGGATTGACAAAACCTTCTGGTTGCATCATATACAACTCTTCTTTAAAGAATCCATTGAGGAATGCAGTTTTGACATCCATTTGCGAGATTTCATAAAATGTGGCAATTGTTAATATGATTCGGACAGACTTAAGCATCGATACGAGTGAGAAAATCTCATCGTATTCAACACCTTGAACTTGTCGAAAACCTTTCGCAACAAGTCGAGCTTAGTAGATAGTAACACTACTATCAATGTATGTCTTCCTCTTGAAGATCCATTTATTTAACATGGCTTGCAGATCATCGAGCAAGTCAATCAAAGTCCATACTTTGTTCTCATACATGGATCCCATCTCAGATTTCATGGCCTCAAGCCATTTCGCGGAATCTGGGCTCATCATCGCTTCCTCATAGTTCGTAAGTTTATCATGGTCTAGTAACATGACTTCCAAAACTGGATTATCGTACCACTCTGGTGCGGATCTTACTCTGGAAGACCTACGAGGTTTTGTAGTAACTTGATCTGAAGTTTCATGATCATCATCATTAGCTTCCTCACTAATTGGTGTAGGAATCACTGGAACTGATTTATGTGATGAACTACTTTCCAATTCAGGAGAAGGTACAATTACCTCATCAAGTTCTACTTTCCTCCCACTCACTTCTTTCGAGAGAAACTTCTTCTCTAGAATGGATCCATCTTAGCAACGAATAACTTGCCTTCGGATCTGTGATAGAAGGTGTACCCAATAGTTACCTTTGGGTATTCTATGAAGACGCACTTCTCCGATTTGGGTTCAAGCTTATCAGGTTGAAACTTTTTCACATAAGCATCGCAGCCCAAACTTTGAAGAAACGACAACTTTGGTTTCTTGAGAAACCACAGTTCATAAGGCGTCGTCTCAACGGATTTTGATGGTGCCCCATTTAAAGTGAATGCAACTGTCTCTAACGCATAACCCCAAAACGATAGTGGTAAACCGATAAGAGACATCATAGGTCGCACAATATCCAATAAAGTGCGGTTACGACGTTCGGACACACCATAATGTTGTGGTGTTCCAGGTGGTGTGAACTGTGAAACTATTCCACATTGTTTTATATGAAGGCCAAACTCATAACTCAAATATTCTCCTCCACGATCAGATCGTAGAAACTTTATTTTCTTGTTACGATGATTCTCCACTTCACTCTGAAATTCTTTGAACTTTTCAAATGTTTCAGACTTCTATTTCATTAAGTAGATATAGTCATATCTGCTCAAATCATCTTGTGAAGGTCAGAAAATAACGATACCCGCCATGAGCATCAACACTCATTGGACCGCATACATCAGTATGTATTATTTCCAATAAGTCACTAGCTCATTCCATTGTTCTGGAGAACGGAGTTTTAGTCATCTTGCCCATAAGGCACGGTTCGCAAGCATCAAATGATTCATAATCAAATGATTCAAAAAATCCATCTTTATGGAGTTTCTTCATGCACTTTACACCGATATCACCCAAACGGCAGTGCCACAAATATGTTGCACTATCATTATCAACTTTGCATCTTTCTGCATCAATATTATGAATATGTGTATCATCATGATCAAGATTCAATAAACCATCAACACTGGGTGTATGACCATAGAAGTTTTTATTCATGTAAACAGAATAACAATTTATTCTTTGTCTTAGATGAATAATCGTATTGCAATAAACATGATCTAATCATATTTATGCTCAACGCAAACACCAAATAACATTTATTTAGGTTCAACACTAATCTCGAAAATATATGGAGTGTACGATGATGATCATATCAATCTTGGAACCACTTCCAACACACATCGTTACTTCACCCTCAACTAGTCTCTGTTTATTCTGTATCTCCTGTTTCGAGTTACTAATTTTTAGCAACCGAACAAGTATCAAATACTCAGGGGCTACTATAAACACTAGTAAGGTACACATTAATAACCTATATATCAAATATACCCTTGTTCACTTTGCCATCCCTCTTATTCACCAAATATCCAAGGTATTTTCGCTTCCAGTGACCATTTCCTTTGCAGTAGAAGCACTCAGTTTCAGGCCTTGGTCCAGCTTAGGGATTCTTTGCAGGAGTGACAACTTGCTTGCCATTCTACTTGAAGTTCCCTTTCTTTTCCTTTGCCCTTTTCTTGAAACTAGTGGTCTTGTCAATCATCAACACTTGATGCTCTTTTCTTGATTTCTACCTTCATCGATTTCAGCATCACGGAGAGCTCGGGAATCGTTTTCGTCATCCCTTGCATTATAGTTCATCACGAAGTTCCAGTAACTTGGTGATGGTGACTAGAGAACTCTGCCAATCACTATCTTATCTGGAAGATTAACTCCCACTTGATTCAAGCGATTGTAGTACTCAGACAATCTAAGTACTTGCTCACTAGTTGAGCAATTCTCCTCCATCTTTTAGGCGAAGTATTTGTCAGAGGTCTCATACCTCTTGACACGGGCATGAGTCTGAAATACCAATTTAATCTCTTGAAACATCTTATATGTTCCATGACATTTCAAAAATGTTTTTGTAGTCCCGGTTCTAAGCCATAAAGCATGGTGCACAAAACTATCAAGTAGTCATCATATTGAGCTAGCCAAACGTTCATAACGTCTGCATCTGCTCCTGCAATAGGTCTGTCACCTAGTGGTGCATCAAGGACATAATTCTTCTATGCAGCAATGAGGATAAACCTCAGATCACGGACCAAGTCCACATCATTGCTACTAACATTTTTCAACTTAGTTTTCTCTAGGAACACATATAAAAACATAGGAAAGCAAAAACATAGGGAAGCAACAACGCGAGCTATTGATCTACAACATAATTTGCAAAATACTACCAGGACTAAGTTCATGATAAATTTAAGTTCAATTAATCATATTACTTAAGAACTCCCACTTAGACTGACATCTCTCTAGTCATCTAAGTGATCACGTGATGCAAATCTACTAAACCATGTCCGATCATCACGTGAGATGGAGTAGTTTCAATGGTGAACATCACTATGTTGATCATATCTACTATATGATTCACGTTCGACCTTTCGGTCTCCGTGTTCCGAGGCCATATCTGTATATGCTAGGCTCGTCAAGTTTAACCTGAGTATTCCGCGTTTGCAACTGTTTTGCACCCGTTGTATTTGAACGTAGAGCCTATCACACCCGATCATCACGTGGTGTCTCAGCACGAAGAACTTTTGCAACAGTGCATACTCAGGGAGAACACTTCTTGATAATTTAGTGAGAGATCATCTTAAAATGCTACCGTCAATCAAAGCAAGATAAGATGCATAAAGGATAAACATCACATGCAATCAATATAAATGATATGATATGGCCATCATCATCTTGTGCTTGTGATCTCCATCTCCGAAGCACCGTCGTGATCACCATCGTCACCGGTGCGACAGCTTGATCTCTATCGTAGAATCGTTGTCGTTACGCCATCTATTGCTTCTACGACTATCGCTACCGCTTAGTGATAAAGTAAAGCAATTACAGGGTGTTTGCATTTCATACAATAAAGCGACAACCATATGGCTCCTACCAGTTGCCGATAACTTCGGTTACAAAACATGATCATCTCATACAATAAAATATAGCATCACGTCTTGACCATATCACATCACAACATGCCCTGCAAAAACAAGTTAGACGTCCTCTACTTTGTTGTTGCAAGTTTTACGTGGTTGCTACGGGCTGAGCAAGAACCGTTCTTACCTACGCATCAAAACCACAACGATAGTTCATCAAGTTAGTGTTGTTTTAACCTTCTCAAGGACCGGGCATAGCCACACTCGGTCCAACTAAATTTGGAGAAACTGACACCCGCCAGCCACTTGTGTGCAAAGCATGCCAGTAGAACCAATCTCGCGTAAGCGTACGCGTAATGTCGGTCCGGGCCGCTTGATCCAACAATACCGCCGAAACAAAGTGTGACATGCTGGTAAGCAGTATGACTTGTATCACCCACAACTCACTTGTGTTCTACTCGTGCATATAACATCAACGTATAAAACCTAGGCTCAGATGCCACTGTTGGGGAACGTAGTAATTTCAAAAAAATTCCTACGCACACGCAAGATCATGGTGATGCATAGCAACGGGAGGGGAGAGTGTGTCCACGTACCCTCGTAGACCGAAAGCAGAAGCGTTATAACAACGCGATTGATGTAGTCGTACGTCTTCACGATCCGACTGATCCAAGCACCAAACGTACGACACCTCCGAGTTCAGCACACGTTCAGCTCGATGACGATCCCCGGACTCCGATCCAGCAGGGTGTCGGGGATGAGTTCCGTCAGCATGACGGCGTGGTGACGATGATGATGTTCTACCGACACAGGGCTTCGCCTAAGCACCGCAACGATATGACCGAGGTGGAATGTGGTGGAGGGGGCACCGCACACGACTAAGGAACGATCACGAAGATCAACTTGTGTTGTTGTGTCTAGAGGTGCCCCCTGCCCCCGTATGTAAAGGAGCCAGGGGAGGGGGTCGGCCGGCCAGGAGGGGCGCGCCAGGAGGAGTCCTCCTCCCACCGAGAGTAGGACTCCCCCCCTTCCTTGTTGGAGTAGGAGAGAAGGAAAGAGGGGGAGAGGAGGAAGGAAAAGGGGGCTACACCCCTTGTCCAATTCGGACCAGAGGGGGGCTGTGCCCCTCCTTCCTTTCGGCCTCTCTCCTCTATTCCCGTATGGCCCAATAAGGCCCATATACTCCCCGGCGAATTCCCGTAACTCTCCGGTACTCCGAAAAATACCCGAATCACTCGGAACCTTTCCGAAGTCCGAATATAGTCGTACAATATAACGATCTTTACGTCTCGACCATTTCGAGACTCCTCGTCATGTCCCCAATCTCATCCGGGGCTCCGAACTCCTTCGGTACATCAAAACTCATAAACTCATAATATAACAGTCATCAAAACCTTAAGCGTGTGGACCCTACGGGTTCGAGAACAATGTAGACATGACCGAGACACGTCTCCGGTCAATAACCAATAGCGGATCCTGGATGCTCATCTTGGCTTCCACATATTGTACGAAGATCTTTATCGGTCAAACCGCATAACAACATACGTTGTTCCCTTTGTCATCGGTATGTTACTTGCCCGAGATTTGATCGTAGGTATCCAATACCTAGTTCAATCTCATTACCGGCAAGTCTCTTTACTCGTTCCGTAATACATCATCCCGTAACTAACTCATTAGCTACATTGCTTGCAAGGCTTATAGTGATGTGCATTATCAAGAGGGCCCAGAGATACCTCTCCGACAATCGGAGTGACAAATCCTAATCTCGAAATACGCCAACTCAACATGTACCTTCGGAGACACCTGTAGAGCTCCTTTATAATCACCCAGTTACGTTGTGACGTTTGGTAGCACACAAAGTGTTCCTACGGTAAACGGGAGTTGCATAATCTCATAGTCATAGGAAGATGTATAAGTCATGAAGAAAGCAAGAGCAACATACTAAATGATCAAGTGCTAAGCTAACGGAATGGGTCAAGTCAAACACATCATTCTCCTAATGATGTGATCCGTTAATCAAATGAAAACTCTTTGTCCATGGCTAGGAAACATAACCATCTTTGATAAACGAGCTAGTCAAGTAGAGGCATACTACTGACACTTAGTTTGTCTATGTATTCACACATGTATCATGTTTCCGGTTAATACAATTCTAGCATGAATAATAAACATTCATCATGATTAAGGAAATAAATAATAACTTTATTATTGCCTCTAGGGCATATTTCCTTCACCTGGTCCCCTGGGCCGCCCTCCTAGGCCCTTCGGCCTCCCCGGATGGGGAAGACCTTTCCTTCTCCTCCTCCCCTTCGTGGGAGGAGTGTGCCTCGTCGTCTTCGGATGAGGCGTCCGGTGCGACCTTATGCCGGAGACCCTTCCTGGTCCCCGGGGCCTTCTTTTCGGCCTTCTTTTCCGGCGCCTTGTAGGGCGCTAGGACTAGCATCTCCGTTAGGAGAGCGTTCGCCGGACCTTCTGGCAGTGGAGCCGGACAGACGATCCGCTCCGCCGTCTCCACATACTCCTGATTAAGTACACGCGATGACTTAAAATCTTCCCATGAGTATGCTGAGTAAACTACATCTGGTGATGGTTAGAAAACTTACCGGACAGGGGGGCCGCGCGGCATGGAGTCCGCGGTCCTTGGATGTGGAATGAGGTATTTCGGAGGCCTTGAACAGCACCTTCCACGCGTCCTTGTGTGTCGTGCCGTAGAGCTCTTGAAGTGTCTGGTGTTCGGCCGGGACGAACTCCCACAGATTAAAGGCCCGTCTTTGACACGGAAGAATTCGGCAGACAAGCATGACCTGAACCACGTTGACAAGCTTGATTTTCTTGTCAATCATATTCTTGATGCAGTTCTGAAGTCCAGTCAGCTCCGCAGGCTCGCCCCAGGCCAGGCCCTTCTTTTCCCAGGAGGTGAGCCGCATGGGAATCCCGGATCGGAATTCGGGGGCCGCCGCCCAGTTGGCGTCGCGCGGCTCGGTGATGTAGAACCACCCCGATTGCCACCCTTTCACGGTATCCGCGAAGGAGCCATCAAGCCCGGTGACGTTGGGCATCTTGCCCACCATGGCGCCTCCACACTCTGCTTGCTGACCGCTCACGATCTTCGGCTTCACGCAGAAGATTCGTTGCCACAAGCCGAAGTGAGGCTTGATACGGAGGAAGGCCTTGCACACGATGATGAACGCCGAAATGTTGAGGACGAAGTTTGGGGCTAGATCATGGAAGTCCAGCCCATAGTAAAACATAACCCCGCGGACGAAGGGATGAAGTGGAATTCCCAATCCATGGATGAAGTGGGCAAGGAACACGACCCTCTCGTGGGGTCCCGGAGTCGGAATGATCTGCCCTGCATCCGGCAGCCGGTGCGCAACATCTGCGGCCAAGTATCCGGCCGCCCGGAGCTTCATGATATGCTCCTCCTTCACGGTGGAGGCCACCCACTTGCCCCCTGCTCCGGACATGTTTGTCTGTGCAGAGAAGGTGTGAACTAGGGCACTGGAACTCAAGGGTACGAGAATGGATAAGCAGAGGAGGAAGAAGGCGTGGGTAAAAATGGGGAAATCCTTGTCCCTTTATAGAGGCGATGAAAACGGTGCACCTCCCCACTTGCCCGTTGAAGACTGCTTATTTCCCAAGCGCCACAATTGACGGTGCGGTTGGGTTACCCATACCCATATTGATGGGAATCCCGTGATAAGGGGACATGATCTCTGCTTCGACAAGACGTGCCAAGGAAAACAGTTCGAATAATGACCCGACCGTAGTGTCATGTCACATCGTCTGTAGTCGTCAGTGATTACATTTGTGGAACACCGTTCTCTCTACGGTGGTATGTGAAAATCATCTTGCGGATCCGGACACAATTTAAGTGTTCGATAGCTACTTTGGAGTATTCGAAGATGGAACCCGCCTTGCAATGCCGAAGACAAAACTGCGCGCCGGACTCATCGTCATTGAAGCCTGGTTCACGGGCTACTGAGGGAGTCCTGGATTAGGGGGTATCCGGACAGCCAGACTATATACTTTGGCCGGACTGTTGGACCGTGAAGATACAAGACTCAAGACTCCGTCCTGTGTCCGGATGGGACTCTCATTTGCGTGGAAGACAAGCTTGGCGATCCGGATATTAGATTTCCTTCTTTGTAACCGACTCTGTGTAAACCCTAGCCCCCTCCGGTGTCTATATAAACCGGAGGGTTCGGTCCATATGGGGACGATCACAACATTCATAATCATCATAGGCTAGCTTCTAGGGTTTAGCCTCTACGATCTCGTGGTAGATCAACTCTTGTAATATTCATATCATCAAGATCAATCAAGCAGGAAGTAAGGTTTTACCTCCATCGAGAGGGCCCGAACCTGGGTAAAACATTGTGTCCCTTGCCTCCTGTTATCATTAGCCTTAGACGCACAGATCGGGACCCCCCTACTCGAGATCCGCCGATTTTGACACCGACAGTGGGCTCCTACTTCTATGACAAAAAATCATGACAGAAAATGGGATTTTCGCCTTGGGCGGGCCGGAGACGCAGCTGCATGACATTCTTTGGGCCGTCCATGACAGAAAAAACCGTGGTAGAAGCAAGGGCGAGGAAAATATCGGGGTGTTCCCGGTTACGGTGGGTGGTCGGGGCCGAGCGATGCACGGAGGTTTGCGCGTTTCTCTCGTACACGCACGCGCGTGGGTGTGAGGCGTTGGGCTCTAACTGAACCCGAGAGAGGCGTTCGCCTACTGAACCCGAGCAATTGCACTGCAGGCTACACGTTACTGAACCCGAGGGATTGATCGATGGCTGTTAACTGAACCCGATCGAGCGATTCCTTTGCTACTGTTGCTAACTGAAGCCGATCGCT
>NC_041393.1:590125050-590180738 GCF_002162155.2 Triticum dicoccoides
ATGAACAGGACCCCATGGTGTTGCCTCTGGATGAACAGGACCCTGATCGATTGAGCCGGTTGGGGCTGGATGAACAGGACCCCATGGAGGGCTGGATGAACAAGACGACCCTGTGGAGGGCTGGATGAACAGTAGACGGTGGAGGGGTGGATGAACAGTAGCCCGTGGAGGGGTGGTTGAACAGGAGCCCGTGGAGAGGGCTGGTTGAACAGTAGCCGGTGGAGTAGCGCACGGTAGAGGTTGGATGAACAGGAGTCCGTGGATGAACAGTCGCAGGTGGAGGCTGGAGGAGGTCAATGGTGGATGAACAGTAGCCCGTGGAGGCTGGAGGAGGTCGACGGTGGAGATGAACAGTATCTCGTGGAGTCCTGTTTTGCGGTACGCCACACCCCTCCCGATGAACAGGACCCCCGTTTTGACCATAGCGCACCAACACAAGTCTGTTTCCTCCATTTTGCGGTACGTCACACCCCTCCCGATCAACAGAACCCCGTTTCGACCGTAGGAGGTCGAACACAAGTCCGTTTCCTCCGTTTTGCGGTACGCCAGACCCCTCCCGATGAACAGGATCATGTTTCGAACGTGGTCGGTCGAACACAAGGCCATTTCCTCCATTGTGCGGTACGCCAGGCCTCATTTCCATCGGCTGTTCCGTCCAAGCCCTCCCGATGAACACGACGACGTATTCCGTTCTGACCCAGCCGGTTGGCTCCCATGAACACGACAACGACGCTATTTCTCCGTTCCTACCCAGCAATGTACACGAGCCCTGGCCGTACGTATGCGCGAGTAGGCGTTCGAGACCCCACCCGTATGTACGTACGTTGCCATATTTTCTTTCTTGCACACTGGTCGTTGTACGTACATGTACATGCTACATGCGCGCCTCTACTACGATACGTGCGCGCCTCTACATCGACCAGTATGTATGTACACATTCACGACCAGAATGAGAACGCTATGTACGCTTCGACCAGGTGGGTCCCGACTGTCACGCACTTCCTTGTGTGCGAAGATGTAGATGGTGGGTCCTAGCAGTCAGGGGGCGAATCATTTTTTTTGCTCGTACGCGCTTCCTTGCGTGCAAAGATGTAGCCGGTGGGTCCCAGTAGTCAGGGGGGAAACATTTTTTCGCAAAATATGGTGTCCCGTCCGGTGGGTCCCTGCTGTTAGGTGAAGGAATAATTATTTTGCGCGTAATAAGGAGGCACTTCCTTGCGGCCGCCGTGGACCCAGCTGTCAGCCTCTCCACATACAGTACTCTTCCGATGGAAGTCGTTCCTTGACCACGTTGACCATGCCGCACCGAGAGCACCAGGGCGGTGGACGACGGCGAGGCCTTGGAAGGGGACCACACGGAGCCGGGGAAGACGGGCAGTGGAAGCCCGCGCTGAGAGGAGTACGAGGGTTCACTGGTTCGGCTGTGGTGTGAGGTTGCCATCGCCGCAGGGCCTGGCCAGCAGTGGGAATAGTTGGGGGCGATGAGGCCTCCGTGGCAGCACAGCCGGCCACGGGAGTCAGGAGCATGCGGCATGACCGACGCTTCTTTGGGCGGCTGGAGCAAGAAGATCAGAGGTTGAAGAAGCACTACGACCGTTGGATGGACATCGTATGGTCACTGGATCTAGAACTCATATTGACTAAGTTGACAAATGTTGGAAATATGCCCTAGAGGCAATAATAAAATGGCTATTATTGTATTTCCTTGTTCATGATAATTGTCTATTGTTCTTGTTATAATTGTATTGACCGAAAACCGCAATACATGTGTGAATACATAGACCACAACATGTCCCTAGTGAGCCTCTAGTTGACTAGCTCGTTGATCAACAGATGGTCATGGTTTCCTAACCATGGACATTGGATGTCATTTATAACGGGATCACATCATTAGGAGAACTAGTAGGGTCACCTGTGCATTTGCGCGGCTAGATTTGTTATTGTTATTCCTTTTGCTAATTTAACACTACAAGAAATATGTCAACTTATGACCTTCTGTCAGTGACCCTGGAAGAATTGGTCATAGATTTATGACCATTTGAGACCAATTGGTCAAAAGCTGTTCGAGGGGCTCCAAACCCTAAACCATTGCGACCATTTTGATCAGAAAGGTCATAATTTCCTTACATGAAATGGTCATAAAGCTAACAGCGCTAGTCCGCTGCCTTATTTCTAGTTGTTAACGACCAATATAGATGGTCATAGCCTTGTAAATTGTGGTGGGTTGCTATGACTAGGCGCCACCTCATCAGTTTTGCCTATGTGTCATGTCCATGTGGCAGTTTTTGCCCTAGGTTGTGAAGCAACCTATATTTCTGTCATTCCCAAAATTCCCAAAAAAATCTCATAAATTCTTTGGGTCATCTCTTTGTCAAATATGTAAAAACCTTCCTTGCCTAGTTCAAAAATAATTCAAAAATATTCATTTTCCTATTTTGTTCAGAGTAACAGTTTGTGAAGGAAGTACCACTTTGGCATGTCCAAATAGTATCCATTTTCTACAGTGCTTTCCTATGCCCAAATAACCATCCTCCACCAAATGCCAGCTCAATCCATTCATTATTTTGAGCCGAGCTTCAACATTCGTATTTATGTCCAGTGTGGTGGTTTGCAAAGCAAGTACCACCTAGGCTCCTCCTTTTGAGCTAAAAATTTGTGAAAACGGTCTTCTTAGTAACTGATCATCCTCAGCCAAAACTCACGCCCATTAGCCATGTACATTTCCCGTACCGCTAATCAAACACTTGGCTGCTAATTCATGTTTGAGCATCGATTGGTCTCCTCGTGAGAATCTTATGTTGTAATTTTCTTCCTAGCACCAACCTGGGGAGTGCCCAACCCACTAGACATGCCTAGGCCGCCCAGAACACAAGGCAACGCCACGGTCACGCGGTGACCACGCGGCGGGCATGCGAGTTTACGCGCTCTAGAGTTGGGGCCCTCAGCCACCGCCCAAACCTCGACGTATCACCACCAAACCATGTATTTATGATTAAATAGGTCCTTATGTAACTAGAAATGATTTTTGGAAAAAATAAATAGCAAACTATGAGGCAGCTGCAGTTCAAATTTGACCCGCTTCCATCTGAATCGGCAGAAATTTGTCTTTTTCACCAGAGGTGGATCAAAACTTTTTACACCAGACCATTTTGTCAATTGTGCATTAAATATGGCCAAGTATTTTATAAAAATGATTTGGTCCAATTTTGCAACAATTATTTGGTAGTTCCTTCACAAAAAAACCTCCTTTCGAGCACTCGAAAAATGGAAAATGGTTTTTTCGTCCAACGAAAATGAAAACTTCCTTAGGAAACATTGTTTGCTATTCCAATATGCACCCTTGTGCACAATATGAGATCATTTGAACAAACTATGCCATGAATGTGGCCATAAGATTGATCATTTGGCTTGAAAGCCATGAATCTTCACACTTGATAGCTCATTTCTGAGAACACTTTTTTAAAATAATTACCGTATTACAAGTTTATTATTTTTCCTGGAAACTTGGTCACATATAATGACACAATGCGAAGGTTTTCCAATTTTTTGACTTTTTTGAATTTTTTATGCCCGTTTCAAAATGCGATCAAAACGGCGGGAATGACCGTTCCTAGCTAGTGGTTGAATCTTGGAATTTTTTTTGGTGTTTCTATGATTAAATAGATACTTATGTAACTAGAAATGATTTTTTGAAAAAATAAATAGCAAACTATGAGGCAGCTGCAGTTCAAATTTGACCCGCTTCCAGCTGAATCGACGGCAATTTGTCTTTTTCACGAGAGGTGGATCAAAACTTTTTTCACCCAACCATTTGGTCAATTGTGCATTAAATATGTCCTAGTATTTTATAAAAATGATTTGGTCCAATTTTGCAACAATTATTTGGTAGTTCCTTCACAAAAAAACCTCCTTTCGGGCACTCGGAAAATGAAAAATGGTTTTTTCGTCCAAAGAAAATGAAAACTTCCTTAGGCAACATTGTTTGCCATTCTAATATGCACCCTTGTGCACAATATGAGATCATTTGAACAAACTATGCCATGAATGTGGCCATAAGATTGATCATTTGGCTTGAAAGCCATGAATCTTCACGCTTGATAGCTCGTTTCTAAGAACACTTTTTTATATTAATTGCCGTATTACAAGTTTGTTATTTTTCCTGGGAACTTGGCCACATATAATGACACAATGCGAAGGTTTCCCATTTTTTTGATTTTTTTTGAATTTTTTATGCCCGTTTCAAAATGCGGTCAAAACGGCGGGAATGACCGTTCCTAGCTAGTGGTTGAATCTTGGAATTTTTTTGGTGTTTCTCTGATTAAATAGATACTTATGTACCTAGAAATGATTTTTTGAAAAAATAAATAGCAAACTATGAGGCAACTACAGTTCAAATTTGACCCGTTTCCAGCTGAATCGGCGGGAATTTCTCTTTTTCACCAGAGGTGGATCAAAACTTTTGACACCCAACCATTTTGTCAATTGTCCATTAAATATGGACTAGTATTTTAGAAAAATGATTTGTCCAATTTTGCAACAAATATATGGTAGGTCCTTCACAAAAAAACTCATTTTGGGCTCTCGAAAAATGAAAAATGTTTATTTTTGCAAGAAAACTCATTTCTCAATACACCTTTTTGAAGATATTTATATTTTTTCATGTTTGTTATTTTTTCTGAAAACCCGTTCACATTTTGGTGACACAATGAGAAGGTTTTTTATTTTCTTTTTGAATTTCTCAGGTCACAAAATAACTGACATGATTTTAACATATTATTTTTAGACAACTATGACCAATTTAGATGGTCAGAGCATCATACTGCATTCTGATTGGTCTGTAGACATTTCACGCGGATCGTGCATCATACGTCGTCGGATGCTCGTGGATCCAACGGCTGTCCTCAACCCTTCCACACCTAACACGAAACTCTAGCTGGTCATTTTCCATCCACCCCCCGCCTCCTTTCTTTCCCACATCCATCCATCTCCTCGCTGTCTCGCCGGACGGAGAGAGAGAGAGAGAGAGAGAGAGAGAGAGAGCTGCCTCCTCCCTTCCAGATCGCCGCTGGCACCTCCCTCCGCCGGAGCTGGCCGTCGTTCATGGCCTCCCGCACGCCCCTCCCCTTCCCCCACCCAAACCCTAGCTCAGATCCCCCCATCTCCTTGCGCCACCGCCCCCTCCCGATCCAATCCTTCCTCCCGCCGTCGACCTCAACCAAGGACGACGGAGATCCAGTCCTCTCCCTGCGCGGCAACCCTTCCTCCCACCCACCGCCTACCTCGCCGTCCTCCTCACCCACCGCCCACCTTGTCCCTCTCCTCACCATCTCTCCCTACCATCCGCCCTCTACCTCCTGCCTTGATCCCCCAGATCCAATCGACACAACCCCGCCGCCCCCGCACCCCGTACTGTCCACCATGGCCGCCTCCTCCTCCTCCCCGCTCCGGAACCCCACACCAACCCACCACCCCGTCGTGGGGGCGTGTCCGCGGTGGCTGTCCTTCCACGTCGTCTCCCCGGCGACCCCCACCCCGGCGACTCAGGTGCGTCCCTCCACTCCATCTCCTCCTCCTCACATCCCTCCCTCACTTCCTCACCTCGTGTTCTATCCCTCCCAGATCCAGGATGCCATGGGCGGGATGGCCTCTTCCTCCCCTGCGTCGGCGTGTGGCAGCATGACCGGGTCGAGATCATCGCCAACGACCAGGGCAACCATACCACGCCCTCCTACGTCGCCTTCACCGACACCGAGCGCTTCATCGGCGACGCCGCCAAGAACCAGGTCGCCATGAACCCCACCAACACCGTCTTCGGTACGTGCCACCCTCCCTTCCTCCCGACCCGTTGTGTATCATGCGTCGTCTATTAGATGAGATCTCCGTGGTTGCATGCGGTCCCTGTTCTGTTCTTACGCGCACGATCTGATATGATTTGGTCTGAATAATCAGATGTGGCTGTTGCCGAATCCATCATGCAGTGCCCTGTCTATGAGATTAATTACAGATTTATTATTGGTTCATATCTGCATGTGTGTTCTCTGTTGTTTTGCATGCTGTAGTCCCCTATTTATGAGATTGTTCTATGTCAGATTCTCAAATTAGATCCTTAGGAATGGATGGCTTGTCAATTAAGTTAGGATGGCTTGTCAATTTAAGTTAGGATGCCACCTTATGATTGAAAATATGTTGTAGATCTGGTCTTATTTAAATTAGATGTAGCAGCTGCTATCGATTCTGTGTTGCAGTCCCGTTTTTCTCTTATCTATCACATAATTTTATTATTAGTTTATTGGCATGGCTGCTCTCTGTTTATACTATTCGAAATGCTGTTATTTTTTGTTGTTGTTTGTTCTGCATGGTTCAGGAGTAGATCCTTCAGAATGGAGGGCTAGAATTAAGTTGGGTGGTTGAAATTATGCTGCATATGAAAATTAGTTCTACTATGGTATACTAGATTCTCAAGTTTTACATCCATCAGAAAAGACTACTTGAAACTATTTCTGCTACTGCTACTGTCAAACTACTTTTGTTGTTGTTTTTGTTGTCATATGACTCTAATCTCTGCTGTTGTTGGTGTCAAACTGATGCTATGAACCCAGCAGCTCATATGACTCTATTGTTGTTCTTGACCTGCTGTTGCTGCTGTTGTAGGAGGAGCACACCTAGGAGAAGAAGGAGCACTCCCAGGAGAAGCTCTGCCTCTACAGCCTCTACAAGCAGGCCACCCTTGGCCCCGTCAACACCGGTATATATACACATCTGTCCATCTTCTTATTACTAGCATCAGTAATAGGTTTGATTTACTGTTGAAGTGCTTTCAAGTTTGGTTTGTGGTGCTGTATAAGCAGAGGGCTGACTGCATAATTGGTTTGTTGATCGTATGTGTTTGCTTGTGTGGCAGAAATCTGCCCTACATGTAGTAGCCGAGGCTGCTGTACGTTTTCTTTTCCTAATTTCTGCAGGATGCATTGCACGGAACAGAGCAGGCTCCGAAAGAAACAATCTGCATTTCTTTTTGTATTTTCAGAGCTCTGCACAATAATAGCCTTTGCAGTTTCAGAGTAGCTGCACGGTTCACGTTTCAATTCCATTCCTAGAGAATAAAGTTTTAATGGGATTACCAGTCCAGATGTGCGTCCTTATTGCTCTGCACAATAATCTGCATTTTCTTTTTGTATTTTTAGAGCTCTGCACATGAACAACCTTTGCACAACAACAATCTAATTATGTTTTTATCTACAAAGGATAACACTAAACAGTTCACAGTTTCATTCACTAAATATTGCAAAGTCCAAAATCAATCCTATGCCAGCATGATAGTTAGATTAAACAATTCACAATCTACAAAATTGGAAATTTGAGAAGAAAACATTTCACAATCTACAGCAGAACTCTGTACTATTTTATGTTGTTTTCCTTTTTTGTTTTATAACATGGATACATTGGCATGGTTCCTTGATTGGGTTTCCTCACGCATGCAGGTGACGGAAATGTGGTGTTTAGCGGGGTTTCTTCCTCAACTTCGGCGCCTCCCGCCCTGTCCGCCAGTGGCCGGTTCTGTCGCTTGTAAGACCAAGAGAGGCGAGAGGAAGCCAGGTGAGGCATGGGATCCCCGGCGTTGTCGCTTGAAATCTCTTTTGCTTGCTTGGTTTTGTTGATGGTTTCGTTGGGTGTGCATGTAGGGGGCTCTGCTGCGAAGGGAGATGGCCGGGAAGGGAGGCAAGGGGCTTCTTGCGGCGAAGATGACGGTGGCCAAGGGCACCGCCGACAAGGACAAGGGCAAGAAGAAGGCGCCTATGTCCCGCTCATCCCGCGCCGGGATTCAGGTTTGCCCGCTCCCCAATTCCCCCTCTTTCATGTAGCTATTTTGTGGACCGTTCTCGCGGGTGAATTGTTAGATCTCCAAGTGTTTCCTGCCGCGGATCCGGTGCCATGCTGCACCTTATGTTTGTACGAGATTTGTTGTAGAATCTTATTGTGTTCCGTTGTCAGTATTGATTATCGATTTGTAGTAATGATTATCGGTTAGCTGGTTCGTTTAGGTTGTCTCCCCCATCTTAGTCAGAGTTTGTTTGTTATGTTGTAAACTATGCCAGATCTATGTTTTGCACTCCTGCAATGTTATGACAGTATACTGATTGCAGGCTTCAGTACCATGCACTGGCAAAAGTCCCATATTTTATTGATCTATTAACTTGTAGCTGTACCTTTTGAATTCTACCCACACTTGTACTGTACTATTGTGGGATCCGTTTACGGTTTTTTCTATATAATAATAACATTGCTGGAGATAGGCATGTATTCTCTTTTTACAAGTAAGATTTAAGATGTGTTTATACTCTTCATGATCATCTGCCATGTAGTAATTGTTATTTTTTGTGACTTCTAAAAGCATCGTACTAGTTGAATTTGTGTTATCATTCTGAGAACTTGTCCTTTTTATTGAATGGTCTCTTCATAATATATTTGCTCTAGTTTTTTGATTCTTCTTTGCTGATTCATGTAACAGGGCGTCCTGACTATGAGCAAGAGCAAGAGCAGGTGCATGTGCCTGTTTGTAATTCTAACGAAGGAGCTCCATCTTGAAGAATATGGTGTTTGTAGAGCTTGTAAATTAGTTACTCCACTTGTAGAGCAGGAGCACCATTGTATTGCGTGTTATTTGTAGAGCAGGAGCACCATTGTATTGCGTGTTATTTGTAGAGCAGGAGCTCCATGCAGAATCTGGCTCTATACTGAATCTGGCTGTTGTTATTTGAAGTATTATATGTGTTTTTTGTCAGTGCCAATTTAAATATTGGTTATTTATTTACTGTCAAAATGAAATGAGGAATATGGCCCTGACAAGTCGGACCCACTTGCTAGAACCTGACAACTTGGACCCACTTATGAGAACATGATAACTGGGATTCAGCCCAGCAAAGAAATGGCCCAGAAAATACATGATCAAAAAGAAAATCAAGGGCCACGCAAAGAAATCAATAAGGCTGAATTGTTGGGCCAGACCCAGGTAGCTAATAAAAGCACAGGAAAAAAATACATTAAAAAGGCCGAATTGTTGGGCTAGGCCCATGTAGAAAATCGAATTGGACCGGGCTGAATCTTGTGCCACATCAGCTTGCCATGCTGGATGCCTACGTGGCCTGGGGGAGGTTGCTAGTGACCAAAACGCCACAGTAGGAATATTTGGTCGTAAACGTCTTTGACCATTCCCGGGGAAAGGTCGCTATAGTCAGTTTACGACGGCCAGCTTTTGACCTTCTGTTTTTGGTCACAAAAAGGTCATAAATGGAAATTTGTGACCTTTCAGTGACCAATAGTGGTGGTCATAAGTTGACATATTTCTTGTAGTGTAAATGTATATTACAATATGTTTTATTTGGCTATTAAATTTTTATCTCCTATTAAAATAAACATTTAATCCATGTTCCATTGTATGCCAAAGAAATTGGATTCAATTGTTAATATATGTTATAATTTTAAATTTGGAATGGCTTATCAATAGCTTGTTGTATTTTATGGATGCAAGCCTCATTTCATATGAGTAAAGTTATGTGCTGTTCAATTGATAAATGCTCATTGGTTCTTAGTTATATGATGTTCATCGCTTATTGGAGACCACCTTCGGATGAAATAGTTATTCACGTCTTTGTTTGTATTTTATAGATAGTTATAATTCCACAGCTATGTTGTTACTTGAAAAAAGTAGTTATATTGTTCTTTTCATGTCAACCATCCATAGTCCGAGTAACCCGCTCATACTCCTGTTGTTTCTTTCTCTTATGTTTCTCTATGCACCAAACACAACATGTTTTTTTTATCATAGATAACTTATTATTCCCACAACAAACCTCATGTGGTTCTCCTCTATTGGCTCCTTAGCCATCTGACATGGTCTAGAATTAGCTTTTTGGGATCAAATAAATTTTGTAGGAATTTTGAAGGAGTTGAGCTCACAAACTTTAGAACTGCACAGTCTAGATTAAGCATTTAAAAAAAAATTATGCATGCATTTCCCTTTTTCTTTCATGCATGCATGCGCTGCCTGGTTATGTTGGTAGGTGTAGCCTGCATGCATGTATAATGTATTGCTTTTCTTTGTCCAAAACCTACATGCATTGTTCTGGTTTGATATATGTGTCTGTCCTTTGCAGAGTTGTATGGACGGAATGTGCATAGGGAGAATCGGAGCAAAACTGTATGTGTCTTTCTTGTACGCATTTGCAGAGATTTCCTTTCTTTTGGAGATGCTTGTCGTGACTATGTCGTTGTGCCGTTGTGACCAATAGACTGACCTTTCATTTTGAACAGGTTATATACGTGAAAATGTATAACAATTGCACCATAAACATACTGTATGTAATTTTTAGACCTTTATATCTCGACCGTCATAATCGAGATCAACAGATAAATCAACTTTTGCCTTATGTGGACAAATGTAATGGCTCGTTTATCTCTTGTTTCCGTTATATAATTAGCTCTCCTAGATGAATGATAGGTCTCATCGCTAATTGCACTCCAAAACAGCTTAGTTGTTGTCCTGGGTCACACATACTTCTTGTACTCATTCAATATAGTCTCTCCGATCATAGAGTTGAACCGTAAACCTGATGGTGACTTTCTCAGTGGTGCCATATTTTTCCCAGTTCTTCAACAATGACTCTCATATTATGTAGCCAGTTACAACGGTCACTCATTCTCTCTCACTCACTATCAATGCAGCCATTTCCTTTTGTACTGTGCCCGTGTTGTTTTGCTTAGACTTAATTTTTTTAGAAGAGTTGAAGCATTCTAGATTTGTACTTTCTATCTCAATACATTATTTTGCTTATGTGGAACGATATGGTCGCTTGAGCAATAGCACATTGTCATTGATCCGCCAGTTTTTGTTTCGATGCCATGAACGTCTAGTACAATGTCCTTATAGTCTTATACATGTTTCTTTATTCTTCATAGGGCCAATTTTCACAGTTTATTTTTTTTATTAGAGAGATGGACTACCAGTTGTCCACGACAAAAGCTCGTCCTTCTCCATCTCCGTATTTTTTTCCTTCTTTGAAGTATTATTTTTAGAGAGATCGCATGTCAGTTGTGTTTTGCTTGCACGTATATATGCTCTTGAATCTTCACAATCTATTAGTTATCTTTGACTTATAACTCTTCTTTGAGACACACATTTTTTGCTTGACTCAAATCATCTATTTTCTACTCCTTATTTTTACAAATATTATCAAAATTAGATATTGCTGGGCCCAATAGAATATAAGTGAACTGGATTTAAAAGTTGTATGTTGTTGTGGCGCACATGTGTTTATGCCTGCACGACTGTACCTATCATAGTGCAGGTCCGGTGTTTTTCTTAGAGAAAGAAAAACAAATTAGAACATTATGCGCCTGGGACATGATTAGTGCATACCTGCGTACGGGGGCTTCTATGGTTAGCCTTGATCTTCACTCTTCTGGCTGGACTGCTGGGGCTGGGAATTTGAGAGACATGTCCATGGGCCAAGAATATAGCTTGGGCTGCCTTCAGGCCAGGTGGCCCTTCTTTCCAATGCGTACATGATTTAGTTTCCCGGATGTGTACATTCTTTTTATGGACTCCTCAATGCGTACGTTCTTTCCAATGATAGACTTACTTGACGTGATTTGGTCTCTTCGATGGGTGCGTGACTTGGCTTCGTACATGTTCAAGTTAGACTATTTTCACATATCATGCAAAAGAAAAAATAGACTATTTTAACGTGTCAATGTTAGATTTACTTGTACACAATAGATATTGTGCGTAACTTTCTCAACTGCGTAACTTTCTCAACTTTTAATCTCAGCCCTTATAATTATAATCAACGGAGAATATATTTTTAGCCTGTGTGGATAAACGTGATGGCTTGTTTGACTTCTGTTTTAATTATATAATAGATAGATGATGTGATGGACGAGACCCAATTCTAAGCATAGCACAAGATCGTGTAGTTTGTTTGCTAAACCTTTTCTAATGTCAAGTATCATTTCCTTAGACCATGAGATTATGTAACTCCCTGATGCCGTAGGAGTGCTTTGGGTGTACCAAACATCACAACGTAACTGGGTGGCTATAAAGGTGCACTACAGGTATCTCCGAAAGTGTCTATTGGGTTGGCATGAATCGAGACTGAGATTTGTCACTCCGTATGACGGAGAGGTATCTCTGGGCCCACTCGGTGATGCATCATCATAATGAGCTCAATGTGACTAAGTCGTTAGTCACGGGATAATGCATTATGGAACGAGTAAAGTGACTTGCCGGTAACAAGATTGAACGAGGTATTGGGATACCGACGATCGAATCTCGGGCAAGTAACGTACCGATTGACAAAGGGAATTACATACGGGATTGCTTGAATCCTTGACATCGTGGTTCATCCGATGAGATCATCGTGGAACATGTGGGAGCCAACATGGGTATCCAGATCCCGCTGTCGGTTATTGGCCAGAGAGCTGTCTCGGTCATGTCTGCATGATTCCCGAACCCGTAGGGTCTACACACTTGAAGGTTCGATGACGCTAGGGTTATAAGGGAAGTTTGTATGTGGTTACCGAATGTTGTTCGGAGTCCCGGATGAGATCCTGGACGTCACGAGGAGTTCCGAAATGGTCCGGAGGTAAAGAATAATATATAGGAAGTGAGGTTTTGGCCACCGGAAGTATTTCGGGGGTCACCGGTAATGTACCGGGACCACCGGAAAGGTTTCGGGGGTCCACCGGGAGGGGCCACCAGCCCCGGAGGCTTGCATGGGCATAGAGTGGAAAGGGACCAGCCCCAGAGTGGGCTGGTGCGCCTCCCACGAAGGCCCAAGGCGCAGCTATGAGGGGAGAGGGGAAACCCTAGGCCTAGATGGGCCTAAAGGCCCACCCTAGGGCGCACCCCCCTCTCTCCCCCTCTTGGTCGCCCCCCTCTATCCCATCTAGGGCTGCCGCCTCCCTAGGGGTGGGAATCCTAGAGGGGGCACACCTCCTCCCCTCCTCCTATAAATAGTGGGGGTTTTGGGGCTGCCATACACATGAGTTTCCATCTCTCCTGCCGCAGCCCTACCCCTCTCCTTCCTCGTCTCTCGTAGTGCTTGGCGAAGCCCTGCTGGAGTGCCACGCTCCTCCATCACCACCACGCCATTGTGCTGCTGCAGGACAGAGTTTTCCCCAACCTCTCCCTTTCTTCTTGCTGGATCAAGGCACGGGAGACGTCACCGGGCTGCACGTGTGTTGAACGCGGAGGCACCATTCTTCGGTGCTTAGATCAGATTCGGCCGCGATCTGAATCGCTTCGTGAACTTCTCCACCGACCGCGTTCTTGTAACGCTTCCGCATAGCGATCTTCAAGGGTATGAAGATACACTCCCCTCTCTCTTGTTGCTAGAATCTCCATAGATTGATCTTGGTGATGCGTCGAATTTTTTTGAATTTCTGCTACGTTCCCCAACAGTGGCATCATGAGCTAGGTTTATTGCGTAGATTCTATGCAAGAGTAGAACACAAGTAGTTGTGGGCGTTGGTTTTTTTCAATATGCTTACCGTTACTAGTCCTATCTTGTTTCGACGGTATTGTGGGATGAAGCGGCCCGGACCGACCTTACACGTACACTTACTTGTGACAGGTTCCACCGACTAACATGCACTTGTTGCATAAGGTGGCTAGCGGGTGCCAGTCTCTCCCACTTTAGTCGGATCGGATTCGATGAAAAGGGTCCTTAAGAAGGGTAAATAGCAATTGGCATATCACATTGTGGTTTTTGGCATAGGTAAGAAACGTTCTTGCTAGAAACCTATAGCAGCCACATAAAAAAACTTGCAACAACAATTAGAGGACGTCTAACTTGTTTTTGTAGCATATGCCGTGTGATGTGATATGGCCAAGAAGGATGTGATGAATGAAATATATGTGATGTATGAGATTGATCATATTCTTGTAATAGGAATCACGACTTGCATGTTGATGAGTATGACAACCGGCAGGAGCCATAGGAGTTGTCTTTATTTATTGTATGACCTACGTGTCACTGAATAACGCCATATAATTACTTTACTTCATTGCTAAACTGTTAGCCATAGTAGTAGAAGTAATAAGATGGCGAGAGAACTTCATGGAGACACGATGATGGAGATCATGATGATGGAGATCATGGTGTCATGCCGGTGACGATGATGATCATGGAGCCCCGAAGATGGAGATCAAAAGGAGCAAAATGATATTGGCCATATCATGTCACTATTTGATTTTATGTGATGTTTATCATGTTTATGCATCTTATTTGCTTAGAACGATGGTAGTAAATAAGATGATCCCTCATAATAATTTCAAGAAAGTGTTCCCCCTAACTGTGCACCATTGCGAAAGATCATTGCTTCGAAGCACCACGTGATGATCGGGTGTGATAGATTCTAACATTCACATACAACGGGTGTAAGCCAGATTTACACACGCAAAATACTTAGGTTGACTTGACGAGCCTAGCATGTACAGACATGGCCTCGGAACACAAGAGACCGAAAGGTCGAACATGAGTCGTATAGTAGATACGATCAACATGAAGATGTTCACCGATGATGACTAGTCCGTCTCACGTGATGATCGAACACGGCCTAGTTGACTCGGATCATGTATCACTTAGATGACTAGAGGGATGTCTATCTGAGTGGGAGTTCATTAGATGAACTTAATTATCTTGAACATAGTCAAAAGGTCTTTGCAATTTATGTCGTAGCTCGTGCTTTAGTTCTACTGTTTTAGATATGTTCCTAGAGAAAATTTAGTTGAAAGTTAATAGTAGCAATTATGCGGACTGGGTCAGTAAACTGAGGATTGTCCTCATTGCTGCACAGAAGGCTTATGTCCTTAATGCACTGCTCGGTTTGCTGAACCTCGAACATCGTCTGTGGATGTTGCGAACATCTGACATACACGTTTTGATGACTACGTGATAGTTCAGTGCAAACGGTTTAGAATTGAGGCACCGAAGACGATTTTGAAACATCACGGAACATATGATATGTTCCAAGGGCTGAAATTGGGATTTCAAGCTCGTGCCCACGTCAAGAGGTATGAGACCTCCGACGAATTTTTCTAGCCTACAAACTAAGGGAGAAGGTCTCAATCGTTGAGCATGTGCTCAGATTGTCTGAGTACAACAATCACTTGAATCGAATGGGAGTTAATCTTCCAGATGAGATAGTGATGTTTCTCCAAAGTCATTGCCACCAAGCTACTAGAGCTTCATGATGAACTATAACCTATCAGGGATAGATATGATGATCCTTGAAATATTCGCAATGTTTGACACCGCGAAAGTAGAAATCAAGAAGGAGCATCAATTGTTGATGGTTAGTGAAACCACTAGTTTCAAGAAGGGCAAGGGCAAGAAGGGATACTTCATGAAACGACAAATCAGCTGCTGCTCTAGTGAAGAAACCCAAGGTTGAACCCAAACCCGAGACTAAGTGCTTCTGTAATAAGGGGAACGGTCACTGGAGCAGAACTACCCTAGATACTTGGTAGATGAGAAGGCTGGCAAGGTCGACAGAAATATATTGGATATACGTTATATTTATGTGTACGTTACTAGTACTCCTAGTAGCACTAGGGTATTTGATACCGGTTCATTTGCTAAGTGTTAGTAACTCGAAATAAAATCCGCGGAATAAGCGGAGACTAGCTAAAGGTGAGATGACGATATGTGTTGGAAGTGTTTCCAAGCTTGATGTGATCAAGCATCGCATACTCCCTCTACCATCGAGATTGGTGATAAACCTAAATAATTGTTATTTGGTGTTTGCGTTGAGCATAGACATGATTGGATTATGTCTATCGCAATACGGTTATTCATTTAAGGAGAATAATGGTTACTCTGTTTATTTGAATAATACCTTCAATGGTCTTGCACCTAAAATGAATGGTTTATTGAATCTCGATGTAGTGATACACATGTTCATGCCAAAAGATATAAGATAGTAATGATATAGTGCCACCTACTTGTGGCACTGCCATTTGAGTCATATTGGTATAAAACGCATGAAGAAGCTCCATGTTGATGGATCTTTGGACTCACTCGTTTTTGAAAAGATTGAGACATGTGAACCATGTCTATTGGTATGTACGCATGAAGAAACTCCATGCAGATGGACCGTTTGGACTCACTTGTTTTTGAATCACTTGAGACATGCAAATCATACCACATGGGCAAGATGACTGAAAGCCTCGTTTGCAGTAAAATGGAAAAAGAAAGCAACTTGTTGGAAGTAATACATTTTGATGTGTGTAGTCCAATGAGTGCTGAGGCACGTAGTGGATATCGTTATGTTCTTACTTCATAGATGATTTGAGTAGATACTGAGTATATTTACTTGATGAAACACAAGTCTGAATTATTGAATGGTTCAAGTAATTTCAGAGTGAAGTTGAAGATCGTCGTGACAAGAGGATAAAATGTCTATGATGTGATCATAGAGATGAATATCTGAGTTACGAGTTTGGTACACAATTGAGACATTGTGGAAATTGTTTCACAACTAATACCGCCTAGAACACCATAGTGTGATGGTGTGTCCGAACATCATAGATGCACCCTTTTGGATATGGGGCTTACCATGATGTCTCTTATCGAATTACCACTATCGTTCATGGGTTAGGCATTAGAGACAACCACATTCACTTTAATAGGGCACCACATAATTCCATTGAGATGACACCGTATGAACTATGGTTTAGAGAAACCTAAGCTGTCGTTTCTTGAAAGTTTGGGGCTGCGACACTTATATGAAAAGTTTCATCCTGTTGAGCTCGAACCCAAAGCGGATAAATACATCTTCATAGGACACCCAAAATAGTTGGGTCTACCTCCTATTTCAGATCTGGAAGCAATAGTGATTGTTTCTAGAAACGGGTCCTTTCTCGAGGAAAAGTTTCTCTCGAAAGAATTGAGTGGGAGGATGGTGGAGACTTGATATGGTTACTGAATCGTTACTATTGTGTAGCAGGGCACAGGAAGTTGTTCCTGTGGCACCTACACCAATTGAAGTGGAAGCTGATGATAGTGATCATGAAGCTTCGGATCAAGTCACTACCGAACCTCATAGGACGATAAGGACGCGTACTGCTTCAGTGTGGTACGATAATCCTGTCTTGGAGGTCATGTTGATAGACAACAATGAACCTACGAGCTATGGAGAAGCGATGGTGGGCCCGGATTCCGACGAATGGCTCGAGGCCATAAAATCAGAGAGAGGATCCATGTATGAAAACAAAGTGTAGACTTTGGAAGAACTACTTGATGGTCATAAGGCTGTTGGGTATAGATGGATTTCAAAAGGAAGACATACAATGATGGTAAGTGTCACCATTAAGAAAGCTCGAATTGTCGCTAAGATATTTTAACAAGTTCAAGGAGTTGACTACGATGGGACTTTCTCACTCGCAGCGATGCTAAGAGTCTGTTGGAATTATATTAGCAGTTACTGCATTATTTAGCAGTTATTTGGAATTATAGATAGGATGTCAAAACATTGTTTCCTCAACGATTTTCTTGAGGAAGGGTTGTATATGATACAACCAGAAGGTTTTGCCAATCCCATAAGATGCTAACAAGTATGCATAGCTCTAGCAATCCTTCTCAGGACTGGAGTAAGCATCTCGGAGTTGGAATATACACTTTGATGAGATGATCAAAGATTTCGGGTTTATACAAAGTTTATGAGAAACTTGTATTTCCAAGGAAGTGAGTGGGAGCACTATAGAATTTCTGATGAGTATATGTTATTGACATATTGTTGATCAGAAATGATGTAGAATTTCTGGACAGCATATAGGGTTATTTGAAAAGTGTCTTTCAATGGAAAACCTGGATTAAGCTACTTGAACATTGAGCATCAAGATCTATAAGGATAGATCAAAAACGCTTAATAGTACTTTCAAATAAATACATACCGTGAGAAGATTTTGAAGGAGTTCAAAATAGATCGGAAAAGAAAGAGTTCTTGGCTGTGTTATAAGGTGTGAGTATTGAGTAAGACTCAAGACCTGACCATGGCAGAAGAGAGAGAAAGGACAAAGGTCGTCCCCTATGCTTTAGACGTAGCCTCTACAGTATGCTATGTTGTGTACCGCACCTGCAGTGTGCCTTGCCATGAGTCAGTCAAGGGGTACAAGAGTGATCCCGGAATGGATCACAGGAGAGCGGTCAAAGTTATCCTTAGTAACTAGTGGACTAAGGAATTTTCTCCATTATGGAGGTGGTAAAAGAGTTCGTCGTAAAGGGTTACGCCGATGCAAACTTTGACACTAATCCGGATTATTCTGAGTAGTAAACCGGATTCGTATAGTAGAACAGTTATTTGGAATAGCTCCAAATAGAGCATGGTAGCTGCATCTAGGATATGACATAGAGATTTGTAAAGCACACACGGATCTGAAAGATTCAGACCTGTTGACTAATAACCTCTCTCACAAGCGAGATATGATCAAACCCAATGGGTGTTGGACTCGTTACAATCACATAGTGATGTGAACTAGATTATTGACTCTAGTGCAAGTGGGAGACTGTTGGAAATATGCCCTAGAGGCAATAATAAAATGGTTATTATTGTATTTCCTTGTTCATGATAATTGTCTATTGTTCATGCTATAATTGTATTGACCGGAAACCGCAATACATGTGTGAATACATAGACCACAACATGTCCCTAGTGAGCCTCTAGTTGACTAGCTCGTGGATCAATAGATGGTCATGGTTTCCTCACCATGGACATTGGATGTCATTGATAATGGGATCACATCATTAGGAGAATGATGTGATGGACGAGACCCAATCCTAAGCATAGCACAAGATCATGTAGTTCGTTTGCTAAAACTTTTCTAATGTCAAGTATCATTTCCTTAGACCATGAGATTGTATAACTCCCTGATGCCGTAGGAGTGCTTTGGGTGTACCAAACATCACAACATAACTGGGTGGCTATAAAGGTGCACTACAGGTATCTCCGAAAGTGTCTATTGGGTTGGCACGAATCGAGACTGGGATTTGTCACTCCGTATGACGGAGAGGTATCTCTGGGCCCACTCGGTGATGCATTATCATAATGAGCTCAATGTGACTAAGTCATTAGTCACGGGATCATGCATTATGGAACGTGTAAAGGACTTCCCTGTAACAAGATTGAACGAGGTATTGGGATACCGACGATCGAATCTCGGGCAAGTAACGTACCGATTGACAAAGGGAATTTCATATGGGATTGCTTGAATCCTTGACATCATGGTTCATCCAATGAGATCATCATGGAACATGTGGGAGCCAACATGGGTATTCAGATCTCGCTGTTGGTTATTGGCCAGAGAGCTGTCTCGGTCATGTCTGCATGATTCCCGAACCCGTAGGGTCTACACACTTAAGGTTTGATGACGCTAGGGTTATAAGGGAAGTTTGTATGTGGTTACCGAATGTTGTTCGGAGTCTCGGATGAGATCCCGGACGTCACGAGGAGTTCCGGAATGGTCCAGAGGTAAAGAATAATATATAGGAAGTGAGGTTTTGGCCACCGGAAGTATTTCGGGGGTTACCGGTAATGTACCACGACCACCGGATGGGTTTCGAGGGTCCACCGGGAGGGGTCACCAGCCCCGGAGGCTTGCATGGGCCTAGAGTGGAAAGGGACCAGCCCCAGAGTGGGCTGGTGCGCCTCCCACCAAGGCCCAAGGCGCAGCTATGAGGGGAGAGGGGAAACCCTAGGCGCAGATGGGCCTAAAGGCCCACCCTAGGGTGCATCCTCTCTCTCCCCCTCTTGGCCGCCCCCCTCAATCCCATCTAGGGCTGCCGCCCCCCTAGGGGTGGGAACCCTAGAGGGGGCGCACCCTCCTCCCGTCCTCCTATAAATAGTGGGGGTTTTGGGCTGCCATACACATGAGTTTCCATCTCTCCTGGCGCAGCCCTACCCCTCTCCTTCCTCGTCTCTCGTAGTGCTTGGCGAAGCCTTGCTGGAGTGCCACGCCCCTCCATCACCACCACGCCGTTGTGCTGCTGCTGGACGGAGTCTTCCCCAACCTCTCCCTTTCTTCTTGCTGGATCAAGGCACGTGGGACGTCACCGGGCTGCACGTGTGTTGAACGCGAAGGCACCGTTCTTTGGTGCTTAGATTGGATTCGGCCGCGATCTGAATCGCTTCGTGAATGACTCCACCGGCCGCGTTCTTGTAACGCTTCCGCATCACGATCTTCAAGGGTATGAAGATACACTCCCCTCTCTCTTGTTGCTAGAATCTCCATAGATTGATCTTGGTGATGCATAGAAATTTATTGAATTTCTGCTACGTTCCCCAACAACAAAGCCCTCCGTCCCATCAACTTATTAGGCCCACAAGTCAGCCTCCCACCAAGGTGGGTCCCAACTAACAGGGGGAGTATTCATTTTTTTTGTGCGTAATAAGGAGGCACTTCCGGTGGGTCCGAGCTGACAGCGGGGGGAATGTTTTTTTTCGCGAAATAAGGTGGCCCGTCCGGTGGGTCCCAGCAGTCAGGGGGGAAATGTATTTTTCGTGAAATATGTTGGCCCGTCCAATGGTTCCCTGCTATTAGATGGAGGAATAATTATTTTTCGCGTAATAAGGAGGCACTTCCTTGCAGCTGCCGTGGACCCAGCTGTCAGCCTCTCCACTTACAATACTCTTCCAATGGAAGTCGGTCGTTGACCACATTGACCACGCCGCGCCGAGAGCACCACGGCGGTGGACAACGATGAGGCCTAGGAAGGGGACGACGTGGAGCCGGGGAAGACGCGGCAGTGCATGCCCACGCGGAGAGGAGTACGAGGGTTCACTAGTTCGGTTGCGGTGTGAGGCGGTCGTCGCCGCAGAATAACATGGGGTGTGGGTGCGTGGAGGGATGGCCTGGCCAACGGTGGGAGTAGTATGGGGGCGACGAGGCCTCTGCGGCAGCACAGCCGGCCATGGGAGGCAGGAGCAGGCGGCACGACCGACGTTGCTTTGGGCGGCTAGAGCAAGAAGACCAGAGGTTGAAGAAGCACTACGACCGTTGGATGGACATCGTACGGTCACTGGAGCTAGAATCATGCATATTGACTAAGTTGACAAAGCCCTCCGTCCTCGTCAACTTAGTAGGCACACTATACTGGGTCCTAGCTAGCAGGGGGAGTATTCATTTTTTATGCGTAATAAGGAGGCACTTCCTTGCGTGCGAAGATATAGCTGGTGGGTTCGAGCTGTCAGCGGCGGTAATGTTTTTTTCGCGAAATACAGAGGCCCTTTCGGTGGGTCCTAATATATCTCCAATGTATCTATAATTTATGAAGCATTCATGCTATTTTATTATCTGTTTTGAATAATTACGGGCTTTATTATACACTTTTATATTACTTTTGGGACTAACCTATTAATCGGAGGCCCAGCCCATATTGCTGTTTTATTGCCTATTTCAATGTTTCGAAGAAAAGGAATATCAAACGGAGTCCAAACGGAATGAAACATTCTGGAGCGTGATTTTCGGAACGAACATGATCCGAAAGACTTGGAGTACAAGCCAGGGAAGCTTCGAGGAGGCCAGGAGATAGGAGGGTGCGCCCATCCCCTGGGCGCGCCCCCCTATCTCGTGGCCCCCTCGAGACTCCCCCGACCGACTTATTTCACCTATATATTCCCATATACCCTAAAACCATCGAAACAGAAGATAGATTGGGAGTTCCGCCGCCGCAAGCCTTTGTAGCCACCAAAAACCTCTCGGGAGCCCGTTCCGGCACCCTGCCGTAGGGGGGATCCCTCACCGGTGGCCATCTTCATCATCCCGGCGCTCTCCATGATGAGGAGGGAGTAGTTCACCCTCGGGGCTGAGGGTATGTACCAGTAGCTATGTGTTTGATCTCTCTCTCTCTCTCTCTCTCTCTCTCGTGTTCTCTCTATGGCACGATCTTGATGTACTGCGAGCTTTGCTATTATAGTTGGATCTTATGATGTTTCTACCCCTCTACTCTCTTGTGATGAATTGAGTTTTCCTCTTGAAGTTATCCTGTCGGATTGTGTCTTTAAGGATTTGAGAACACTTGATGTATGTCTTGCCGTGCTTATCTGTGGTGACAATGGGATATTCACGTGATCCACTTGATGTATGTTTTGGTGATCAACTTGCGGGTTCCGCCCATGAACCTATGCATAGGGGTTGGCACACGTTTTCATCTTGACTCTCCGGTAGAAACTTTGGTGCACTCTTTCAAGTACTTTGTGTTCGTTGAATAGATGAATCTGAGATTGTGTGATGCATATCGTATAATCATGCCCACGGATACTTGAGGTGACAATGGAGTATCTAGGCGACATTAGGGTTTTGGTTGATTTGTGTCTTCAGGTGTTATTCTAGTATGAACTCTATGATAGATTGAATGGAAGGAATAGCTTCATGTTGTTTTACTACAAACTCTTGAATAGATAGAACAGAAAGGATAACTTTGAGGTGGTTTTGTACCCTACCATAATCTCTCTTAGGCCTTGTTTCCTACCATTGCAATACCGTTTACGCTCACTTTTATCATTTGTTATCTTGCTGTTTTTATAATTTCAGATTACTAAAATCCATATCTACTATCCATATTGCACTTGTATCACCATCTCTTCGCCTAACTAGTGCACCTATACAATTTACCATTGTATTGGGTGTGTTGGGGACACAAGAGACTCTTTGTTATTTGGTTGCAGGGTTGTTTGAGAGAGACCATCTTCATCCTATGCCTCCCACGGACTGATAAACCTTAGGTCATCCACTTGAGGGAAATTTGCTATTGTCCTACAAACCTGTGCACTTGCAGGCCCAACAACGTCTACAAGAAGAAGGTTGCGTAGTAGACATCAAGCTCTTTTCTGGCGCTGTTGCCAGGGAGGCTAGGTAAGTGGCACTCACACCCCGTCAACTAAGCTCTTTTCTGGCGCCATTGCCGGGGAGGTGAGTGCTTGAAGGTATATCTTTAGACCTTGCAATCGAATCTTTTTGTTTCTTGTTTTATCACTAGTTTAGTTTATCAAAGAAAACTACCAAAAAAATGGAATTGAGTTTGCCTCATATGCTTCATCTTTTTAATATCTTTCGTAAGTATGATGAAAAGGAAATTTTTTCTCAAGTGCTAGAAGAAGAATGCATTATATTGTTTGGTACTAAATCTTTGAATGATGAGCATGATTGCAATGTTGTTAGTATGAATTCTTTGAATATCCATGATGCTAATGATATGCAAAGCCACAAGCTTGGGGATGCTATGTTTGATGAAGATGATATGTTTTGTCCCCCAAGTTTTGATGAGCAAATTTATTATGATGATATCATGCCTCCTATTTATGATGATTATATTGATGAAAGTGGATTTGGAGAGGTCATGACTTTATTTAGTGATGAATCCACTATTTCGGAAGAGGTTCCAATTGATTATGAGAACAAAGTTGCTATCTATGATGATTATTGTGATGACTTGTATGCTATTAAGAATAATGATAACCATGAAACTTGTCATCATGATTTTAGTTTTCAATTGGATTATGCCTCACATGATAGTTATTTTGTTGAGTTTACTCACACTATTATTCATGAGAATAAATTTGCTTATGTGGAGAGTAGTAAATTTTCTATGCTTGTAGATCATGAAAATAATGCTTTAGGTCCTGGTTATATTGTTGAATTCATTCATGATGCTACTGAAAATTATTATGAGGGAGGAACATATGCTTGTAGGAATTGCAATAATATCAAGTTTCCTCTCAATGTGCTTAAAATCTTGAAGCTATGCTTGTTTTACCTTCCTATGCTAGTTGATTATTGTTCCCATAAGTTGTTTGCTCACAAAATCCCTATGCATAGGAAGTGGGTTAGACTTAAATGTGCTAGTAATATTCTTCATGATGCTCTCTTTATGTTTCAATTCTTATCTTTTATGTGAGCATCATTGAAATCATCATGCCTAGCTAGGGGCGTTAAACGATAGCGCTTGTTGGGAGGCAACCCGATTTATTTTTGTTCCTTGATTTTTGTTCCTGTTTAGTAATAAATAATTCATCTATCCTCTGGTTAGATGTGGTTTCATGTTTTAATTAGTGTTTGTTTCAAGTAGAACCTTTGGGAAGACTTGGGTGAAGTTTATGTGATGTTGCTGTAAAAAATAGAAACTTTAGTGCTCACGAGATTAGCTGCCATTTTTTACTGGAGAGTGATTTTAGGTTGATTCTTTTTGCATATGATTAATAGAGAAATTACGCAGGTCCACCCGTTTATTTAAGAATTGTTTGAGTTCCATAAGTATACGTTTGATACAGATTACTACAGACTGTTCTGTTTTTGACAGATTCTGTTTTCTATGTGTTGTTTGCTTATTTTGATGAATCTATGAGCAGTATCGGAGGGTATGAACCATAGAGAAGTTTAAATACAGTAGGTTTAACACCAATATGAATTTATAATAAGTTCACAACAGTACCTAAGTGGTGATTTATTTTCTTATACTAACGGAGCTCACGAGTTTTGTTTTGAGTTTTGTGTGGTTGAAGTTTTCAAGTTTTGGGTAAAGATTCAATGGACTATAGAATAAGGAGTGGCAAGAGCCTAAGCTTGGAGATTTCCATGGCACCCCAAGATATTCAAGGATAACCAAAATCCTAAGCTTGGGGATGCCCCGGAAGGCATCCCCTCTTTCGTGTTCGTTCATCGATAACTTTACTTGGAGCTATATTTTTATTCATCACATGATATGTGTTTTGCTTGGAGCGTCATTTTATTTTGTTAGTATTAACTTGCTGTTATTTACAATAATGTTTTGCATCTATATTTTCAATAAAAATGTCAAGGATAGCCTTTACCATGCTTATTTTGCTAGTATGCATGTTGCTGTTTGAAAATAGAAAGTTTACCGCTGTTGCAAAAATTCCCTAGAAAAGTAAGAGAATGATATAATGTTGAAACTTTTTGCAAAATGAGATCTGATAAATCTTCTAAAGTATAGTATTTTTCTCATAATTTTTGGAGTTACGTAAGTATTGATACTCTTGCATTGTTTACAGACTGTACTGTTTCAGAAGATTGCTGTTATGTTTGCATTGTTTGCAAATGTTTGCTTGTTTAATGATTATATTTGAGAATAGGAGTATTAAATATGCAGAGGCATTTAGTATTTAATGTTGAATAATAATTTTAGTGATTTGTTACAATAAAAAATGGTAAGGTTTTGCATTGGTTTATACTAACCTATCCCACGAGTTCTTGTTGAGTTTGGTGTGGATGAAGCTTATGATAAAAAGAGAAACCATGATATGAGAGGAATTAAGGAGACACAAAAGTTCAAGCTTGGGGATGCCCAAGGCACCCCAAGATAATATTTCAAGAAGTCTCAAGCATATAAGCTTGGGGATGCTCCGTTAGGCATTCCACCTTTCTTCTTCAACAACTATCGGTTACTATCGGTTGAACCTAAGTTTTTGCTTCTTCACATGAGTTGTGCTATCCTTGCAATGTCATTTTATTTTGTTTTCCTTTCTATTTGAATAAAATACCAAGATCTGAAATTCTTAAATGAGAGAGAGTCTTCACATAGTTGCATAATTATTTAACTACTCATTGATCTTCACTTATATCTTTTTGGAGTAGTTTTTCATTTACTCGTGTGCTTCACTTATATCCTATGAGTAAATGGTTGAATGAGTTGAATGTCATAAATCTGAAATTATATATGTTTCATTTGCTTATCCCATGGGGAGTAATGACTTCACATCTAAGAAGTAGAGGTTGTAAATTTATTGAAGGTTAGCAAGCATTGTATTGGTCATTTGAACAATTCATGAAAGAATATTGAAGGAAGAGAGATTTCACATATAAATATACTATCCTAGACATCTTTTATAATTGTGAGCACTCATTAAGTATGACATGCTAAAGAGTTGATGTAGGACAAGGAAGACAACGTAATGGGTTATGTTTTCTCACATCTCAGTTAAAGTATATTGTCATGGATCATTCAAACATGTTGAGCTTGCCTTTCCCCCTCATGCTAGCCAAATTCCTTGCACGAAGTAGAGATACTACTTGTGCTTCCAAATATCCTTAAGCCCAGTTTTTGCCATGAGTGTCCACCATACCTACCTATATGCGGTATTTACCTGCCGTTCCAAGTAAATTTGCATGTGCCAAACTCTAAACCTTCAAATAATAATCTGTTTTGTATGCCCGAATCGCTCATGTAGTGACTAGGGGCTATCAGTATCTTCGATGCTAGGTGGGTTATTCTCAAGACGAGTGGACTCCGCTCATCATTCACGAGAAAAACGGCTGGTAACCGGGATGCCCAGTCCCATGATCAAAAGATCAAAATCAAATCAAAAATAATTAAAACAAAACTCCCCCAGGATTGATGTTAGTTGGAGGCACCCGTTGTTTCGGGCAAGCCATGGATTGATGATTGTTGGTGGAGGGGGAGTAAAAACTTTACCATTCTATTTGGGAACCGCCTATAATGTATGCAGTATGGAAGATATTGGGAACTCTTGGTTGTTATGTTGACAATGAGATCATACCTCTCAAAATTATTTATCTCTATTTCAAAATCGAGCTCTAGCACCTCTGCAAATCCCTGTTTCCCTCTGCGAAGGGCCTATCTTTTACTTTATGTCTTTTACTTTATGCAAGAGTCAAGGTGATCTTCACCTTTCCCTTTTTCATTTTATCCTTTGGCAAGCACCTCGTGTTGGAAAGATCCTGATATATATATCCAATTGGATGTAAGTTAGCATGAACTATTATTGTTGACATCACCCAAAGGTGAATACGTTGGGAGGCAACACTATAAGCCCCTATCTTTCTTAGTGTCTGATTAAAACTCCATAACCACAAGTATTGCGTGAGTGTTAGCAATTGTATAAGACCATATGATAGTTGAGTATGTGGAGTTTGCTAAATCAAAGCTCTGACATAGACCCTTCCTGAAAATAAGATGAATTGCAATTGTTTGATGACTGAGAATGAAGTTTGCTAGAAAGTTTATGTTCTATGCTTTAACATGTGAATAGCTTGTTACTTGATCTTGAGAAGTTTTATGAGATGAACTACTGTTCTGACATATAATCATGCTAGAAAAGGTCATTGAAATTATCATTGATCAAACTTGTGCACCTGCTAGCATTCACACTTCATAAATTCTTTCTTTTATCATTTACCTACTCGAGGACGAACATGAATTAAGCTTGGGGATGCTGATACTTCTCCAACATATCTATAATTTATGAAGCATTCATGCTATTTTATTATCTGTTTTGAATAATTACGGGCTTTATTATACACTTTTATATTACTTTTGGGACTAACCTATTAACCAGAGGACCAACCCATATTGCTGTTTTATTGCCTATTTCAGTGTTTCGAAGAAAAGGAATGTCAAACGGAGTCCAAATGGAATGAAACAGTAGCTATGTGTTTGATCTCTCTCTCTCTCTCGTTTTCTCTCTATGGCACGATCTTGATGTACCGCGAGCTTTGTTATTATAGTTTGATCTTATGACGTTTCTCCCCCTCTACTCTCTTGTGATGAATTGAGTTTTCCTCTTGAAGTTATCTTGTCAGATTGAGTCTTTAAGGATTTGAGAACACTTGATGTATGTCTTGCCGTGCTTATCTATGGTGACAATGGGATATTCACGTGATCCACTTGATGTATGTTTTGGTGATCAACTTGCGGGTTCCGCCCATGAACCTATGCATAGGGGTTGGCACACGGTTTCGTCTTGAATCTCTGGTAGAATCTTTGGGGCACTCTTTGAAGTACTTTGTGTTGGTTGAATAGATGAATCTGAGATTGTGTGATGCATATCGTATAATCATGCCCACGGATACTTGAGGTGACAATGGAGTATCTAGGTGACATTAGGGTTTTGGTTGATTTGTGTCTTAAGGTGTTATTCTAGTATGAACTCTATGATAGATTGAACGGAAAGAATAGCTTCATGTTATTTTACTAAGAACTCTTGAATAGATAGAACAGAAAGGATAACTTTGAGGTGGTTTCGTACCCTACCATAATCTCTTCGTTTGTTCTTTGCTATTAGTGTCTTTGGAGTGACTCTTTGTTGCATGTTGAGGGATAGTTATGTGATCCAATTATGTTATTATTGTTGAGAGAACTTGCACTAGTGAAAGTATGAACCCTATGCCTTGTTTCCTATCATTGCAATACCGTTTACACTCACTTTTATCGCTTGCTACCTTGCTGTTTTTATAATTTCAGATTACAAATACCTTTATCTACTATCCATATTGCACTTGTATCACCATCTCTTCGCCGAACTAGTGCACCTATAAAATTTACCATTGTATTGGGTGTGTTGGGGACACAAGAGACTCTTTGTTATTTGGTTGGAGGGTTGTTTGAGAGAGACTATCTTCATCCTACGCCTCCCACGAATTGATAAACCTTAGGTCATCCACTTGAGGGAAATTTGCTACTGTCCTACAAACCTGTGCACTTGCAGGCCCAACAACGTCTACAATAAGAAGGTTGTGTAGTAGACATCAGGTCCCAGATGTCAGGTGGAGGAATCATTCCTTTGCGCGTAATAAGGAGGCATTTCCTTGCGTGCAGTCGTGGACCCAGCTGTCAGCCTCTCCATGTACATTCCACTTCAGATGCATGTCGTTCGTTGACCACGTTGACCACGCCGCGCCGAGAGCACCAGCGCGGTGGACGACCGCGAGGCCTAGGAAGGGAATGTCACGAAGCGTGGGAAGATTTGGCAGTTGTTTCCCACGCGGAGGGGAGTACGACTGTACGAGGGTTTACTGCTTCGTCTACCGTCACCGAAGAATAACAACAAGTGTGGGTGAGTAGAGGGATGGCTAGGCCAGCGATGGGAGTACGGAGGGGTGGTGAGGCGTGTGCGGCAGCACAGCCGGCCGCAGGGAAGAGGGAGCAGGCAGTCACGCCGGCGCTTGTTTGAGCGGCTGGAGCAGGAAGAGCAGAGATTGAAGAAGCACGACGGCCGTTGGATGGACATCCAATAGTCACTGCTTGTGTGCCAACCTTTTTTTAGGAAAGCCTCAAATCTGTGGAAAACAGCATACAACCCATCTGCCATTATTTCTAATAATTTACAGTCCATTTGCTAATTCTTAAGGTTTTTTTGGCGCCCATATTCTTTTTGTTAGCATTACAGCCCATATTGTGGCCACGGTTAAAAATTATACGGAATTTTGCATATTTCGGTGCGGTCTGAACTGTTTTTAATCTCAAAATTTCGAGTCACATTCAAACTGATTTTGAAAATAAATGTATATCAATATAAAATCAAATAAATTATGCACGCATAAAAATCAATGCAATTTAAAATCTCGAAATGAAAAAAATAAATTTGAAACTAATTGCCGGTTTGATGTGTTTTAAATATGTACAACCCATTTCTCATTACTGATAGGCCATTTTGTCGGCGAGCCGAACGAAGCTCTCCTCGTCTTGAAAGATTTGCAGCCCAACAAGCCTGTCAAAGCGACTTACTTGACAAATCACAAAAAAAACTGGGCTAGCCATTTTTGGAAAGAAAAAAAACTACTGGGCTGGTCTGTGGTAAACATAAAAGAAAAGGTTGTCTAGACAGGCCAGAGTGCCCCGCACAACCCACTTGACATCCTGCTTCTGTCTCAAAAACAAATTAGATAAATGCCACTCCAATTATGGCGATTCATAAAAATGCCACTGCAATTTTTGCAAACTTTGAAAAATGCTACTGCAATTTGCAAACTTTGAAAAATGCCACTCCAGACTTCGAAAAATGCCACTGGAAATGGCATGAAATGACATTTTTCAAAGTTTGGAAATTGCAGTGGCATCTCTCGGAAACACCAGATTTGGAGTGGCATTTATCAAATTAACCCAAAACAAAAATAACTGGGTGAGCTGCTGGGGCGCTGGTGTCAGCCGCTCGTTGTGCAATTCTCTCGTTTATTGACTACGTTGACAATGGCATGGGACCCAGATGTCAGAAATCCATTAGGAGGAGCTATTTTTTTATTAGCTTGAAATAAGGAGGCACTTGCTTGCGTACTGCCATGACCCTGGCGGGTCCCAGCTGTCATCCTCTCCACATACAATCATCTCCTGATTGTGTACGCGCCAACTTGGTAGGCCCACAAGTCAGCCTCTAAACCCGTGGAGGACAAATACAACCCATTTAAAAAAATAACAGCCCATTCCATACGTTCAAACGGAAAGGTCAACATTCAGAGCAAAGTAACAGGTCTGATCCACATATAGAGTACTGAACTTCCATGTTGACAACCATCATAGCCAAGTTAACTATCTACTCCCACCAATACTCTAGTAGCGTACAAGTACTAACTTACTCTTAGCTAACTAGACGATGCCGTCCGCCATCTGCGGTACATGCTAAACGCCGGCACCGGCGTCCTCCGCCTCGCCTTGGACTTGCCAGAGGTGCGATAGGGCGCGTTGCTCGCACACGTTGGCCCTTTCCATGCCGGCGTGGTCCACCGAAGCTTCGGCTTCTAAGCGGGAAACCCACTTGACGAGCTGGTAGTAAAAATTGGCGTCATGAATGCGTGCGTGCCCGACAGCCTCCAGGGCTATTTACCGGGCACCAGCCTCCATTTAGTCGGCCCGGTTGCGGGTGCTCTGCTCGCGACTCAGAGCGTCGGTGCACTGCTGCTCCATGTCCTGCTAGCGGCGCAAATCGGTGATATGCTGCTCCTCCGCCAGACGGTTGCACTCCAACAACTCCTGCTCCTCCGCCAGGCAGTCGCGCTCCAACAAGTCCTCGATCTCCACATTGCCATCTAAAGACCGATAGAATGCCTCTTCCCTCCATCTGCCTTCTTGTGAAAAAACAAACACTAGTTTCAGCGGTGACCGCCTCCCTCGCCTATCGCAGACGGGCGGGGGCATGGCAGACGTGGCGAGAGAGAGGATAAGTGGCGAATGACATCGGGCCGGCGGGGGCTTATGAGGATATGGCGAGTTGGGTCACGGTGCCACCGGAGAAGGCCGGGAAACAGTACTTATAGGCGGAAGGTAGCGCGATGGTCATTGGAATTCAATGCATAAGCAGGCATGGCTTAGCGCGCCAGCTTGCCGTGGAAAACTAGAGAAACTGAAATTATGACTGTGACGTCCCATTCCATCCGTGCTAGAACGCACGCCGGCATGAAGGTCAAACGAGTGCACTCGAATCATCTCCCTCCTTGTCAATAATGATTCCACGGATTTAAAAGGCCCGCAACAATTAAAGCACATCTTTTTTCGCATTAGTTAGTTGCCTTAATTACGGCCGGCTGCATGCATGCACTCAGAATCGCTCGCAGCCAGTACGCGGAGCAGCATGCAACGAGTCGCAGCCAAGGGCACGCATGCAACCACTTAAATCGCTGGAATTAATTAGGCTTAAACTTCTGCATGCAGTTAATTATTGCCATGCCTTGGTCTTGCTGCTTTGCTCACGGGACTAATAAACCCGGACGGAGGGAGTACCTTGGTTGATGAGATCTTTGAAAGCCCTCCAAACCAGAAAGGAGGTACTAGTACGTGCGTGATCCGCTATTTCTTTGTGTAGGATCGAGTAGGTGGTTTCTTGAATTGAGCCCTGCAAATCGGAAAGGAGGTAGTACGTGCGTGATCCGCTATTTATCCGTGTAGGATCAAGTAGGTCGGATAGTGTACGTGTAGGGTCGAGTAGGTCGGATGGTGTACGTGTACGATCGCATTAGTTGATGAACGTTAGCTGGGAGATAAGGCATTTGCGAATGTTTTTGTTGGCAGTTTCTTCAGATTCGTATGGCATTTTCTTCAGAGCAGCTTGTCAGTTTCTTCAGAGATAGGCATTTTTATTCAAAAAACTTTCACTTCGGATCTTGCATCGCAACTAAAACTGGTAGGAGCGCATTAGTAGGCTAGCTAGTGATCGATAAGTAACTTGTAAACACCGAGCGAACAGAAATAAGGAACTATTAATGCATCTCAATGATTCACACATCATACACAAATATGAAGCTCCAAAAGCAAAGATCAGCCACTTCGGATCTTGCGTCGCAACTAAAACCAACTAGTACAATTTCCATACATAAGATCAACATGTTAATGCATCTCAATGATTCATAGATCATATACAAATATGTAGCTCCAGAAGCAAAGATCTAGAAAAAACATTTGTTCTTCCTACTAACATGGATGCTTCTCTTAGCAAACATTCAGTACATACTGAAAGACAAATTTGTCTGTGAAGTCTACAATTCCTCTTGCAAACGTAAGTGGTTTCACCAATAACTAGAACCATGAGAATGAACCACACATGATGGAGGAGCATCCACTGCAATATGATTTGGTCTTCTCTCGATCACACGACGAGACTATTTTCGGAATACAAACTTTAACTTAGGAAAAATGATGCCCATTGTATAATCAGACAAAGCAATGAAGCACCTAGTGTTGGCCAATAAATAGTACACTACTACTTTTCTGCAGTCCATGAAGTGACTATCCAATCTTTCTGTGTCTATTTTCAAATGGTACTGCATGCAGTGACTACTATTCTCTTGTGCAGTTCAACCAAAATTGCGGTCACTTTGTTTGTTTGCCAAATAGCAACGGGCAGACATCTCTATCTGCACAAATATCAAGTAGCTAGTAAACATATACCCCACCTTGTATTTTCAGTTTAAACATGTCTCTTCCGCTTAGCATCTGTCATGTTTTGCACTTGACAATTTGATACAGTCATGTTTTTCCCTAGACAATCTCATACTGAATTGGTTTGCTGGTTCAGAGCAGAAATATAGCGTATATTCTTCATTATACCAAGGATATCCATGTTTGAAGTGATGGAAGAGGTGAAATCGATACAACCGAAATTGAGCATCCAATCATTGAATCCTGTCTTGCACCTCCAATGTAGGTCCACCCTGCCAATAAATTCACATGCAAACCACTAGTATTACTATCTAATAACAGTACAAAAAGAGTAGCAAGATACTAGCAAACCATGTACCTTTGTAATGAACAGCTCATAGTGCCACCAATTGGATATAAAGGTTTGGAAGAAAACATGCTCCTAATGTTGAACCAGTTGGAATTTTTGTGCAGTTCCACTAAAATCGAGCATCCCTGTTTGCATAGATATTGAAAGTGTGATTACTGTAAAAATGACACTAGTTGAAGCATAGACTCACAAATATAAGCATTCCAATTTCTTAATAGGAAAAGGTAGCAAGACTGTTTCTAACCACCTGTTTGAAGGAATAAATAAGGCAACAACGGCTGATGTCAGAAAGGCATATATAGTTCTTTCTGAAAGAATGATCGACTCCTGACCTTTCCTCTTCTTTTAAGCATATTTTGTGCAGTTCAACTAAAATAAAATGCCATCACCGCCTTGACAATGCAGTGACACTGTACAAAAGGAAATGACTTAACATTACATCATGATGTCAGGTATGTAGTCGACAGGCAATAGAGACAAACATACAGACCTCCGCCGATAACATAATGAACATTAATTTTAATCAAAGGTGTGACTAGCTTTACCGGGATAATTTGAGTGAACTCTACACCCTCTGTTTCTTAATATAAGACATTTTCGCGGTTCAATTTAAAGTACCCAAACGTCTAGTATTTAGAAAAATAGGTAGTAGTTTTCTTGAGCACATATCTGGGAAAGCTTGCCACACTTTATTTATGTCCATACGCTAGTGCAACACCATTCAAATACTACAAATATACACTAATCTAGTGGCTAGTGCAATAGTAGAGTAGTTATTTTATTACAGGGTACAGTACAATGGTTTTACTGAACAAATTTCAATAAACTCTAGCATTGGAATATTTCTATAAGAATTAACAATACAAAATGTAAAGATAACAAGTTCCATCATTGGTATACTAGTTATGCATGATCATTAAACCAACTACAAAAGTATGAAGGTAACTAGCATTATTAACTAATGACAGTATAAAAAATTTGCAAACCATGTACCTCCAAGGTAAATATCATTTCGAACTCGTGGGGACCTTAAAAATTGCTATCCCAATCTTGATAATCGATCAAACATAAAAACTTGATCGAACTAATCAAGAGAACAGCCGGAGGAGGAGGTGACCACTCTTGACCTTTCCTCTTGTCTTCATAATTTTTTGTTCAGTTTAACCAAAATAAAATGACATCAGCGCCTTGGCATTTTGGTGACACTGTACAAAAAAATTAACTTGTCTCATGAAAGTGAGGTATGTAATCTATAAGCATTAACAGTGCAAAAATCTGAAGGTAGTAACAAGTTTCATCGTTGGTATACTGGCTATGCAACAACATTAGAATGCTTTAGCTAAAATATCTTTAATATATCCACAATCAACAGCTAACCCTGAAATAATCCAGTGACATTAAATGACATTGCTTAAATTTATCGGTGGCATTAGACTGAGTGCGGCATAAGTTAAATGTGGCATCACTTTAGTAGTAGCATTGCTTGACTTGACTGCTGGCGTTATACTAACAGCAAAAAAGTGGCAATGAGAGCATGGGAGGCCCATTCGGACAGTGGGCGCACCAGTACGATGTACCTCCACGGACGCATAGAGTGGAGAGGGAGGTATGGTTGCCCAGAGCAACAAATATCCAGGCAGCATGTGTGGATTACGTCCCATTTTTGTTCAAAATTAGCCACCTTTTTCCTATGTGAGGACAACAAACCGATCGACCTGGTCATTCTCTATTGCGTTGTCATGCCTTTCTACCCTTCTTCAACCAAGAGACACGAGACCCGTTCCTTAGCTACTGATTTTCCCCTTTTCAACCTGGATGCGGGTTCGATGCCTACTCTCTTGGACAGTACAGTCTCTCTTCCTTTCCTTATTCAACCCAGACATGGATTAGTCTACATGAAGTAGGGTTTCCTTTAATAGTGCAAATTAAGGTTTTCGTCTGCGTGACCAGCAGAGCAGAGGATAGCAAATTGGGAAGATGGTGGAGTGGAAAAAGATCCACATGCAGCGACATGGCAGATGGGGCAACAGAACAAGGGTATGGTTCGAAAAGAGGTAGCATACCCGAGGGTCGGAAGGAAGTGGCTTCGCTCGTGGTCGTCATCCTCCACAGACACTACGACAGCGAGCTTGGGGACGGAGGCCATCCTTGAGAGGACGGCCTTGTCGTCAGTGCGTGACCTCGCTCGCCGCCGACGAGTGCGCCAATGCTGCATGTCCTTTTCTTCCCCGACGGATTTGTGACCACTGGTGAGGAGGGAGAGAGAGGCCGTCTTTTTTTAGATCTGGAGAGAGGGTGAAAGTGTGAGAAGCAAGTGGGAAGCCCTTAGCAAGAAAGCACTGAAGCTCCAGCCTATATATCTTTTTTATACTACTAGTACTAGAGGTGGAGTAGTGGTAGAGTAGTTTATATTTTCTCTGCATACAATACCAGTTAGTTGTGCTTCAAAACTGAACGGCATGCCATTAAAACAATAAAGGTTGATAACTAATGCGGCACCTCGGGCCAACGCGGCCAGATCGCATTTTGCACGAGAAATTACACACCATGTTTCGTTGGCATGTGGTCCCATTCCAACATGTCAGTAAGACAATGGCGAGTCCTTTTCTACTAGTATTTCCGAATGGACGTGTAGGCCGGGGCGCCTCTTCGTGTACTGTGGCAAACCGTCAACTGTCCATCGACTCTTCGCCTTTCCCTCTCGATTTGGAACTACTGTCGTACGCTCTTCCTCCCTCCTCCATTTACCTTCACCCTTCCTTCTGCCATTGTTTGATCGTCTTATCCATGGAGGGAACAGGCCGGAAACAACCCTGTTATTCTTGCCCCGATCTGAAAGATGACGTGGTGGAGGAACTCATTGATCCGTGCGACGTCATCACCTCGGCTAGCATGTCAGTTTCGTTCAAGACCATTCTCAACTCAACTAATAACATCATTACAAGGAACCCGAGGGTCCAAGAGCGGTTTGATCTCCCCTATCTTCTTCGCTATAAGCCTGTTCGCATGGGTGCGGATGACAGAGGCCTTGCCTTGTGCAAGTTTATGCCGCTTGATAATGATACGTGTGATGTCAAGATGCCATCGCTTAAGGGTAAGGCCTGGGCTGGCACAAATGGAGATTGGGTTGTTTATATTGGGTACAATTGCGAGTGGGAACTTATGAATGCATACACTCGTCAGCGGATTCCACTTCCAAAAATCTCAGAGTGCCCTAAGGTTGAGCACACAGATGATCTATGTACGTTCAAATACGATCATGGTGGTTGTCTTCTACGGAAGATAGCAATTTGTCGAGTTCCCAACCGCTCTTGGAATTACAAGAACTATGAAGTTGTTGCTATCTTCGACAAGCTTGTTGCCGTCGTTACTGATTCCATGGTTCGTCCATGGATATTGCTCAAAAATCATTTTATGTACACGGATGCTGAGTACTATGATGCAATTGAATACGAGGATCTTGTGTTTGCTTCCACCACTCGTGGCACTATTTTTGCATGGGATCCTCGTAGTTTTGGTACGTTTGTCTTCCACTGTAATTATAATTGTTTCATCCACATGCTTGCGGGTTAGCAAGTTTCCCTTTACTAATTATCCTTCTTCTTATGTTTCCAAGGTCCTGTGAACATTCCACCACCTATCCTTGAAAAAATTTATAACCAAGGGGGAGATGACGATGGTGATGATCACGAGCATGAGGACGAGCAGGACTTATATACTCAGTGGCGCCTGGCAACTAATTCAGATGGATCACCTATTCTTGTCTGTATAGAATGCACTGAGATTGTTACTACTGAGGGAGCACGTGTGGTCTCCCATGGACGCCCTCTCCGGACCTATTCCCGCACCCGTTGCAGGGTATTCGGGATAGATACTAGTGTGCTAGCACCAACACCTTCTCCCTGGTTCAGTATTGATAGTCTTGGAGAAAACTCGCTCTTCCTTGGACCAAACTATCCAATGATGGTTAAAGGCGATCCAGCTGCTGTTGACACAACATCACTACCATTTATGAGAAGCAACTATATCTATACCTCGGACATTGCGGTGGTTACCTACCCTGCTCCTGATATATGCCACTTCAGGCTGGATGATCAGTCCTGCGTTGCTCTCGATATTGACAATAGCTGGCCCTTCCTAGAGCACCTATGGTTCAAAGCAAGCGTTTCCAACACCGAGGATTGGTTGAGTTGAAGTTCATTTCATTGCTTGTTATTTGTTGTGTGATGAAAACTTCAGTATTTACTAGAATGTTTTGTTGGAAATAATCTATAATCCAACATGTATCCTTGTTGTCGTTGTGTGTTAATGACTTGTTGTATGTACCGAATGGCACATTTGCAAATGCATGTCATAGGCTCAAATTATGAATGGTTTTCGAGTCACTTCTTGGAGTGTGAGTACCATAGTAGTATAGCCAGCATCCAGTTAGTATATAAAGTTGCCACATCACATAGAGCCAACCTAATATTGGAGTATGCTAGTCCTCCACCGGCGTGCCACTTCAAATGGCGAACGAAGTGAGAGGTCGCGTCACCTTGTGTCTAGATCTGAGATGCCACGTGTACCAGATGAATGACTCCAAGTTCTACCACCGTGATGTTAGGTGCGAGCCGAGGAATAATTTTCCTACATTGGTTGTTTGATTCATAGGATAGAATGCTATAGGATTTTTTTGGATATGTAATCATGTTTTAATTGTCAATCTAGCATGCACTCCCACTTTTGTTTCACTTCCTTTGTTCCTACGAAGAGAGTACTTGCTCTAAATGATGTGCCGCTGCAAGAGCTGCCTATATTAATTAACCTTGCTCTAAAAAGGTGGACTAGCTTTGGCTATAGTAGTACCGTACTAGGTTAGTAGGTGACCTTGCGCTTGTCTCTTCTCCTCTTCCGGAAGTTGAACAATAATGATGGTACTACATTAGTACTTCTGGCAATCTGACACCAAATGAACTGCTGCACGTCCACCACTTGTAAGCAAAAGTTTCTCCCCGTGCTATGAGCCACCACGCACGCGTTGGCGAGGGAGAAGGTAAGCAAGCTTCTCGTCGTTCTGCAAGTTGATGGGACACATCAAAGTTATTTATTAGTACTCTCTTCAAAAAGGGCCGACCATGTCCATGGCTACCATCCCGTGCTCTGTCATTGAGTACGTGCACTATTCACATGCCATTGAGGAGAAAAAATATTGCATAGTACTAGGTGCCATCGAAGTGCGTGACTCACTTACGCACTGCATATGTCCATTTTCTTGCATGACACGCCACCTTGATGGTAGATGTCCAGTGTGTCATGGAGGCATATAGATTCCCGACGATCGAGAGGGAGCATATAGTACATAATTGTACGTGCATTGCAACAGGTTATCGAATGAGGCCAATCAACAATAGTACACTATTTGTACTAGCTTCACATGCTTCGCGCGTCGGGTGGGTGTTTTTACTGTAGCTGTGAATCCCATCATCCTAGGTCCTCGAATGAGTCCAGTAGAAATTGCATTCTGATGTTTGGGTTCAAATTTTTGAGAACTGATGCACTATCTCTACGTTTATGTATACGTAATACAACACGTTTTAAACTTGAGACCAGCCACCCACCCTCACAAATAACACTTTTTAACCTAGCACAGACTCCAGGAAACTTGGCCACAGTTTGAGGTGGGCCATATGTTAATGTGTTCTCTATACGTAACCAGCACCTCGAATCCTCGATACTACTACTATAAGTAGTAGGAGTAGTAGGGTGGCATGGGCCAGAACAAGCATTCACATCCAGGAGTACGACACACGCCACCAGCACGACTTCCATCTGACACCATATTTCTTGGAGTCTTTGCTACAACAATCTCTTCGACCTCGTCGTTTCTCTAAATCAGCCATCGCACGGTGGGAGAGGTGGGGGTTTGCCGATAGTCGATTTCCTCAACTACGGTCCCACTTGTAAGGCCAACTCCAACGCACGACTCCAAACGGACATCCATTTTGCCCGGATTCTGTCCGTTTGGGTAGGGCAATGGGGTCGTGTCCGGGCCATTCTCGGACGCGGTGGCTGTGCTCTTCTTCCCAATACCAAAACTTGCATCCATTCTACACAATAAAATTTTAAGTTAGCACAACTAGTCTAATCTGAGAGCACAACCCAAGATTTGATCGGGTTCTTCCTCCTTTTGCCGACACATGGGACACCAGCATCCAGGTCGTGTCATGCAAGAAAATAGAGTGGTAGTTGAAGCCATGGGATGTGCATCTTGGGTTAAACTGTAAATAGAATCTTACTACTCTTGAGTAACTCCAAAAGCGGCCACCGAAGATCTTTATTGGATTTGTTTTTCATCACCAGCACGTCGAGGTGAAAGATGTGCAGGTTCAGTGGGTCCTCTTGCGTTTTCACTAACATGTGGGACCGCATATGAGCAAACAGACGATGCACTCTGCGTGTCTGCTGGCTGGCTGAGAAGAGAGATAGAGGAGGGTTGAGCACGGACTCCAGGAAATTTGTTCTACGTAACCAGCACCTCGATATAGGCTCGATATAGTGGGGTGGCATGGGCCATAACTAGCATTCACGTCTAGCAGTACGACACACACCACCCACACGAGTCCCATCCGACACCAATTTTCTTGGAGTCTGTGCTACAGCCATCTCTTCTCCCTCATGTTTTCTCAGCCATCACGCGATGGGCAGGGTGGGGGTTTGCCGATAGTCGGTTTGCTCAACTGCGTCCCACTTGTAAGTGAAAATGCAACACCGCACACATCCCCCCTTGAGCAGCGTGCCGGACCAACCGTGTGGGGGTGCGACGCGAACACGGCAGGCTTTTCCTTTTGAACTTGTAACTTGTAAAATTTGGTTCTGCTCCATGGCGCGACTGATAGATAGAAATAACAATCTTCCCTAGAGTAATGAGAAGTTTGGTTCTGGCACGGTTCATGCATGGAGTACGTACGAAATTATGAAGTTGATGCGAAAGGTAAGATAATTACAAGTAGTACCATATACTACTACATGGATTTGAAAAAAAGATAAAAATACACACGGATCCATCAACGACATCCTCACGCCCTAGTGTGCCGGGTCACCAACCGACGTGTGAGGAGCAGCGGCATTGGCAGCGAAATCAATGTGCTTCTGAACAATGTCGTCCAAGGTTGCCCTGTGGTCCAAGAAGGCCAGCATCCTATCGTCCTCCTCTTGATTGGTGCAATTTATTCTCTGCCGAGATATATAGCCAGTAGCCCTCAAGGTGTGTGTGTCGGTCTAAAACCCGAGATGCACCTGAAGGAAAACATGAAACCGCTGATCCTAGTAGCCCCTGAGACTCAGGTCAATGCGCGAAATCGGCCTGAGGATCAACTCCTAGCTCGGCAGAATACATAGGAATAGAAACGCAGTGTAATATATTAGAGATAATAGTGATCGGCGAACGGGCCCTTGAGAGAGGGTCTTGAGAAGTTGCCGTAATATACCAGCTTGATGGCGGAAAGGTCCATATGGTACCTATTGTTGTGCGAAGACGCGTTTGCGCATAGTTCGATCAAGCCGAACGCTGAGCACTTTGAATTCTCTGCATTGAATAGGCAATGCAGTAGCCCCCGAGACACTGGTCGGGTGGCAACACCAGATCAGGGGATCGATGTGCCCCTTTGTAAATAATAAGCCCGAAGCCCAGTAGCCCCCGAGCCTTAATGCGGGCACGGGTGGCCGAATTAAGGATCGATATCCATAGTATAATCACAAATTATGTGTAATGACTCTATGTATCCAAGTACTTTACATCATTAATGCTCGGATCGGCATTGTACAAAACTTTGTTGACCGACCATTAGCTTCAACCTCTTCGGTCAGTAGCTGAGGAGTGTTTTCCTACTTTATGAAGCCTTTATGAGGGCAAAGATTTACGGCAAACAAGGCAATCCGTCCATACAGTTTTATAAACAAAGCTACACGGAGAGATATGTTATATTACTTTTTAACGTAAGAAACATCTTCCAAAGAAAATAGTCCCGCTATTGGTTCCTTTCTTTGGGTTGTCATGCTAAGCATGATCATGAAACCTCAGCTCCGATCAATATGGGAGCAAAAAATTGAGGATTTAGTTCGGGGTTCATTTCTGTCGTTGCCGACCAATGTGATTCTTTAAGATTGCTAGCTTTCGGCTTCACCCAGTCTGAGGTACTAACTCGGATGACCCTGTAGTAACAATCACAGAGGTGCTCCCTTTACCGCCTAGCCGAACAATCGGGAACATAGGGGTAAGCACAGGAGCCGGGCAACCCAGCTTGGCCAAAATCTTAGGTCAAAATTGATGCATATTTATGGCTTTATAATGATGATTACTGAAGGCGGCCCTTCAATATCTAATACAAATGGCGATGATATGTTTATTTTGACTCTATTGCGACCGTTTATCAGTTGAAAGTGGCCCATCGTTGGCTTCTACCCCTTTGTAGATACTACGCAGGGTGTTTCCGCAATAACAAGACAACCCTTAGCCGACATCTCGGTGCCCGAAGGCGGTTGTGTTAGCGGGAACGAGGCAATCAGATATGCAAGCTTTATAACTTTCACTTAGTCATAGGAGCTTTATACTGGGGAGGCTAGCTACGAGCCCCGGTTAGTGTTTGGCGACAGCCGAGGTCAAGCAGTAAACACTTCGGCCAATGTTATGAATGGCCCGTCATTTATCATAGTCATCGGATCGCTGACCAGTTTACGCTTATCATGACAGTCAGTTTTTGGCTTTCTCCACTGAGGTGCTTAACCATGCGAGTTGGAAGCATAATCGCAGTGGTTCTCCCGTTGCACACCTAGCTGAACAAAGCGGAACATAGGAGGCAAGCACAGGAGCCGGGCAACCCAACTATTGACCGAAGACATAATTCGAAACCGATGTATATAGCAACATCCGAGAATGTTTTTGCTGAATCTTTAAACATGTCCGGCGTTGCACTGGGAGACTTATGCGAAAAATACACAAATAGTTTAAAAGTTCCACAAGCTTGGAAAACTAAAAAACGTCAGTGAAAACTTGACGTTCGAATAAGATCAAGTGTTCGGTGCCAATCCGAAAATTGGAAGAATTTTTTTTGCTTATGTCATGTTTTAACAACGACCAAGAAGAAAACACATTTACAGCTCATACATAAATTTTAAGAGCCCCCAAGTGACTTGGGTAAAAGAACTTTATGTATAATGATTGTATGTACCGAAGTACTTATATCATATCTGTGTCCACTTGAACTTTATATGCGTCTTAACCGACCGTCGGCTTCTCCCTCTTCGGTCAAGGACCGAAAAGTGTTATGTACTCCCCTGTCGAGAATATAGATGGTGTTTCCGATAACCAGGCAATCAGGCCATAAGGCTGTAACAGACAAAGCGCGCTCAGGGAACTTATGCTATATTACTGACAAAGTGTAAGAAGCATCTTCAAAGAAAATAGTACCCCCACCGATACCTTTCTTCGGTTGCTCATTATTATTATGAGACTTGTGCAATAGATTTTTTGTACTCATGAGTTCCGTTGTGTGCCGACCACTGTTGAAAACAGTAAGAGTGCTAGCTTTCGGCTTCACCCGGTCTGAGGTCCGGCTCGGATGACCCGATCGTGACAATCGCAGAGGTGCTCCCTTTACTCCCTAGCCGAAGAATCGGGAACGTAGGGGTAAACACAGGAGCAAGGCAACCCAGTTTGCAAATCGCTTAAGTCAACATGGTGCATATTGTGGCATATTACATGAACAAGGAACGAAGCCGTACAAGTATAATCATATGAAAGAGGAAAAGCTCCATCAAGGGAGCCCCCAAACAAACGGGGTATTTGAATATGTGCGTCACAAACAAAGTTTTGACAAGGAACTTTGTCACAAACAACTTTGTGCCAAAAAGTATAATGCTTGTTCGAACCGAACAAAATTTAAAACTGAAAGTTTTTGAGCATGAAAGCAACTTAGCTGGTTAATGTGCTCTGTGTTGATGACGCGATTCAGGCTTGTGGCGGGGCGAAGACGCCCATTGATCTGTGACAGATTCGACAAGGTTCGCAGTCCTCAGCATGGCCGAGGTCCTAGCCCCCAGGCCCGAGGTGTCCGAGCAAGGAGTTCGGCACTCCGGAGTAGTGACCGCGTAACGCAGTCAAAATCGATTACCTGCACACATAAAACAGTGCGGCCCATGAAATAATAATATATGTATATATAATCCTTGCTTAATTGCGTTACTCAAAAAATAATTTATTTAAAGAGATGTGGCCTGGCGCTGGAGCCAATGTCGATGCAGGGCATCGGCGTGATGTTGTAAGGCCCGAATTCACAGGTCGGTCCGAGTTCCGGATACGGCGTTCGTCGAACTATGTACCGAAACTGTCCGAACCACTACGCGACCATTGTTAATGCGGCCACCATTTGATACACCTGTGTATATATGATGGAACAAAGCAGAGTAATAATTCCGTGGAAACAATAACCCAAACAAGCAAAAATTCCTAGGATTAATAGCACCTGGTTTATTTGTTGTAGCGGTCCGAAGAAAGGTTACTCCCAAAATTAGGACTCGATCCTCACACCCATTGCCTGATGGGTGATGTAATGATGGCATGGCGATACTGGCAAAGGTTAGCTCGCCGCGGCGAAGCCCGTGGTCCAGCTAATGTGATGAAGCTGGTCGGCTGGTGACGCCGAAGTCTCTGAAGTAAGTTGATGAAGAGATGGCGAAGCCCTCGGTCTAGTCGAGGTGATGGAGCGGGTCGATAAGGAGACGTTGTAGCTGCCATGTCAGCCGAGGTGTTGAAGCAATTCGGCGTGACGGACATCGGCTTGAAGAAGCAACAGTGCGGCCATGCCGACGTAGGTTGTGAATTGTGACGCGGTTAATGCCGGCTTGATGAAGTGACCATGCGGCAATGCCAGCGTGCCCGCTCCGTGTAATCCTGGGGCAGCGATGTTGGTGATGATTTATCCTTCGCGATTCTGCACTCTTGTTCAGCTGGCCAAGATGATGATCCGAAGAAGTTGAGCTCAGCTCAACAAAGCGACGACGTGGCTAGCGCAGGTCGGCCGCCATGGAGTGATGTTGTCGGGCTGGTTTGACACCGGCGCGACGGTGAAGATTATATTGGAAAAATACTTACAATATTAGTGGGACGTGTTTGAGAATAAAACACAATACCCCATACATAAACTTCCTTCAAAAAGGATGTCCAAAATCCCGTTCATAAAGAAGATGAACTCGGGTCGGATTCGTTCTCGCGCAGAAAACAGATCCGAAAAGTGATGCACTAATCGGAAGATTCCCGGAGTTTGGACGGTCGGATCGAGCTGAATTTTTGACAGGTGGTAGATATAGGAATTCCGCAGACGAACAACGGTTGGATATTCCAAAGGACGTCCGAGCTAGATGCTGGACACCAGGCTCCAAACTCGTCCGGATTCTCGTCCAGATTCAACACGACTCCGGTATATCGGAGATTGGCGGAGATTCCTTCATCGGAACTCGACGAAATTTTGCAGTGTTGTTGTAAACTCAATTATGCACAATTCCACTGAAGCAATCGTTTAAGCAACACTCAAGGAGGCGATGGCGGCGGATACAAGTTCGCTGTCCAGAAAAATAGCACGATCGCCCGAGGGCAATGTTGACGTTGAGCCCCCGAGCTCCATGGATGATTCCTTCATTATCTTGATAGAGATCGGAGTTTATGTTGATGAAGGCCCTCATCCTAAAATGACGATCGGAGGTAGGGCGCAGTCCTCGGTCCAGCCAAGGTGACTAGTCAAGCCGGTGACGAAGAAGCCGACGTCGCAGTTGATCTGCCGTCGGGCCATTGATCCTTTTGCTGATCACACAGCAGAAATCTCAATGAAAGCACCAATGTCGGTGTCAAAACCGGCGGATCTTGGGTATGGGGTCCCAAGCTGTGCGTCTTAGGATTGATGGTAACATGAATACGGGATTTTACCCAGCTTCGGGCTCTATTGATGAGATAATACCCTACATGCAGCTTGATTGACTTTAATGAGTATACGGGTTACAAGAGTTGATCTACCCCGAGATCATATGTTGTGGTCTAAACCCTAGAGGTATGATGAGTAATTTCATAGTGATCTATCGACTAGCCTGGCCTCGGTTTATATAATGTACCAGAGGCCTAGGATAACAAGAGTCCTAGCCGAATATGCCGGTGGGGGAGGAGTCCTTGTCTTGATCACCAAGTCTTGTGGAATCATCCTTGTATGTGGCAGCTGTCCGAGCTAGCCCATGAGTATACGGCCATGGGGGTCTTCGGCCCAATCTAACTGATCGGGAGACTAAATGGTGAGTACCCCCTAGTCCAGGGCACCGTCAGCGAGCGCGACCTCGAGGTGGACATTCTTCGGCGCGACGGCGGGCAGTCGCAGGGCCACCAGTGCGTCGAAGAGGTTGTCAACATAGTGGCCGTTGAGGGTGGCGGGCATTGTAGAGCCTGGGCGCGTCGGCTAGAGGTGTAAGTCAAGGTCGTCCGCGAGCTTCTTGACGATTGTGAACTTGTCGAGGAAACCGACGAGGACCTCGTCGAACAAGGAGACGAAGTTGTCGTCCAAGCGGCCCCTCGCCCTGGCGGCCTCAAGCACTACCTAGAGAAGTTCCTCGGTGCTGGGCCACAGGCCGGCGTCGTGGACCATCTGGCACAGCCGGCTAATGCTCGCGATCATCGCCTCCATGGTTCTAGCTTAGAGGGTGCTTGGATCCAAGGGACTTCTAGTCAACTGATCTTGCGATTCGAGTGATCACTCTTGCCCTTGGTTAGCGTGCATAGGTGCGTAGGATTTCATACTAGATTGGACTGGTGGGGAGCCTTTATATGAGAAGTGCAGACTGCGTTGAATTCACGTGCGTGTTGGCCATCTACTCCTCAGCCCTCTACTGCACCTGCCTTTGGCTGTATGATAGGTGGGCCAGCCACTCATTGGGCCCACATGTCATTCACCCAAAGGAAGTTGCAATAATTCAATGAAGTTGTGTCCCCCTCCATGTCGGTGCAGTATAGTCATCTCGTCGGACCTTTAGTTGGGGCCAAACGATAGAAGTTTGATGTTTACTGGTTTATTGGTCCCCTTTGCATTTTGCGCCAAGTTTTGACCTTTGATTTAACTAATAAAATGTTAATGCATGTAAACAAAAATTTTGTGTAAGTCACCTTACGAAAACCAAATAATCCCAAAACACTTAGGCACGGTACATTAACTCCCTCCTCGTTTCTTATTTCATGACATATCAACCAATGAGAGATGTGGGCTGTGCATGCTTTCAATGACTTGAGACTACCAAACATGACATGCAGTGTTTAGTTCATTGCATGTAATCCTATTAATTAGCAAAAAGACATTAAGTTCTCTCGCCGATAGGAATAAAACAATACACCATGTATTTATTTACAGAGGGAGTAGTACATTTTCTGTGACATGCATTACTAGATATTGCTAGTCAAATACTAAAATCCAGATGGACGTGGTAGTACTCCTAAATCTAGACGGTGGTACTAGTAGTAGTAGTAGTACTACCAATGTAGTAGCACTATACTACCCGTTGGTCAAAATATTACGTGCTGCTCCTCACAATGAAGTGAAAAGACCCAGCGCCGGAGATGACACCTGAGTATAGGCACCATGTTCGGCATACCATAGTCAGCCTCACTGTCTGCAGTCACTATCATCATGGCTATAGAGCTAGCCTACTTACAACTAGCTGTGTTCGACATAATTTCCCATGCGTAGATGCCCGTGCATTGCACGGAACACCAAGATTGGGGGTGGACGTGCCGACAGCGGCCATCGCGCCAGATTTTTCCATGGCCTTCTAGATGTGGTGGGGAGGAGATAAGGATGATTGTGAGAGACGAGGAGTTGTTTGTCAATAGGGAACAAGTGCGGGCATCTTTTTGCAAAAATGGAGAAGTTTGGTTTGTATGCATCAGATCTGAGGGAGTCCTAGATAAGGGGGTATCCGGATAGCTGGACTATATACTTTGGCCGGACTGTTGGACTATGAAGATACAAGATTTAAGACTTCGTCCCGTGTCCAGATGGGACTCTCCTTTGCGTGGAAGGCAAGCTTGACGATTCGGATGTGTAGATCTCCTTCTCTGTAACTGACTCTGTGTAACCGTAGCCCCCTTCGGTGTCTATATAAACCGGAGGGTTTAGTCCGTAGGACAACAACAATCATAATCATAGGCTAGCCTCTAGGGTTTAGCCTCTACGATCTCGTGGTAGATCAACTCTTGTAATAGTCATATCATCAAGATCAATCAAATAGGAAGTAGGGTATTACCTCCATAGAGAGGGCCGGAACCTGGGTAAATGTCGTGTCCCCCGCCTCCTGTTACCATTAGCCTTAGACGCACAGTTCGGGACCCCCTACCCGAGATCCGCCGGTTTTGACACCGACATTGGTGCTTTCATTGAGAGTTCCACTGTGTTGTCGCCATAAGGTTTGATGGCTCACCTCGTTGTCAAGGACAACATCACCTCTGGAGGTACCCTGGCTGTAGGCCAGACTCTCCGGCTGGGCGGCATCGTCATGACCGCCCGTTCGGCCTCCACGCTGACAATGACTTCTCAGGTCATCAAGAACAGCCTCCACGCCGGCTCAGAATTTGCCGAGCAGATGGATCCAATAGAGCTCTCCTCCCTCAATGAGCTCTTGGATTGCATCGCCGCCCTGGGAGTCGCTACGGACTATGATCAGATCGGGCTTAAATCCGACCAAAGGGAGATTAATTCTCCGTCGGTCACCCATCAGATAGCGGTGGTGGAGGAACAACACAGCGATTCTTCCTCTATTTTGAGGATGAACTATGTCCGGATTCCCGAGCTCTCTGAGTCGGATACCCGTCTACGGGAGGACATGGCACACGATCCGAACTTAGAATCAGATAGCGGGCGAGAAAAATTGGGCAGGAGTCCGAACTGTCGAGACCAGGAATACCTTCGCCCTGGGTCTCAAATCGGGTCAGGATTTGGATTTAAATCTACCCACCCACCCAGATATAGGCGATCTTTCCCACATTAGACAAGAGCCCCAAGAGACATTACACCACTTCTGGGCCAGATTCCTCCTTGTAATGAGCAAGGTCAAGGACTGTCACGAGCAAGATGCAATCTCATTCTTTTGCAATTATTGCACGGACAAGGGAATTATGAATGCCATAAGTCGCCATGACATAGCACACTTTGCCGACTTGGCGACCATAGTACAGAAATACTATGCAATGGAAAGTGCCTGGAAAACCCAAACAAAATTCTGGGACCCTCCGGCTCTCACTAAATCCCCCGTCCGAACTAAAAGAGTGCGCTCTCGTAAGCCACCCAATCCAATTAACAAGAAGCCAAAGCCCTTCAAAGGGCGTGGAACCGTACTGGAGGTATGGCTCAACGGGCCATGCAAAATCCACAACACACCGGACATCATACCAACACACAGCCTTAGAGCATGTTTGGGTACTCCGGCAAGTGGCCAAGAGCGGCGAGGATCTCCTAATTAACAATGCCATAGAGCTCCATCCCACGGAGGATAACAATACAATATTGACAGTCTTTAAGACCTTCACCTCAAACAACAGGCGCAAACGAGCACTCTGCAGCCTCACCGAAGTCTGCCACGTTGCAGCAATAAACCCATGGAACGACACGGCTATAACTTTCAATGCCAGTGACGAGCCTCAATTCTAAACAGTCCGGGCACCAGCCGTGTTAGTCCTTAGTCCAATTGTGGACGGTTTCCAGCTTACTAAAGTGCTCATGGATGGCTGCAGCGGATTAAACCTCATTTATGAGGAGACTCTTAACAAGATGGAAATAGACAAGAGCCGCATTGAGCAGAGCAGCACGACCTTCAGGGGAATCATCCCTAGTCGGGAGGCGCGATGTGCAGGAAAAATCACACTGGACGTGGTATTCGGCACGCCGGAGAATTACAGGTCCAAAGAAATCATATTCCAAGTGGCACCGTTCAGTAGTGGATACCACGCCCTTCTAGGGCGGGATGCATTCACGAGCTTTCAAGCTATACCCCACTACGGGTACATGAAGCTCAAGATGCCCGGGCCCAATGGAATCATCATTCTAGCCAGTGATCCGGACATAACACTCCGCGCTGAAAACAAAACCGCCGCACTAGCCCTTGAGGTATTATCTGAAGCCCTCGCAGCCGAAGAACTAACCACATTGCGCTCCACAGTGGACAGGGACGATGTGATACTCGACAAATTACCCAAATCCACCTCCTTTAAACCAGCGGACGAAATAGTCAAATTCCAGGTCCACCAAATGGACCCTATAAAAACAGCGTCAATCGGGACACAGCTGAATCCCACAATAGACGCCGCTCTACGAGAGTTCTTGTGCGAGAATTGGGACATCTTCGCCTGGCATCCTTCAAACATGCCAGGCATCCCACGCAGGCTGGCCGAGCATAGCCTAAACATACTAAAGGGATACAAGCCAGTCAAGCAGACTCTTCGGCGCTTTTCAGAACCCAAGAGACAAGCCATGGGAGAAGAACTAGCCAAGCTACTCGAGGCCGGATTTACCAGAGAACTAAAACATCCAGACTGGCTAGCAAACCTGGTGATGGTACCAAAGAAGGACAAATCCTGGCGCCTATGCGTCGACTTCAAAGACCTTAATTATGCTTGCCCAAAGGATACCTTCCCTCTACCTCGCATCGATCAAATAATCGACGCTACCGCAGGACACTACTCTTTGTGTTTCCTCGACGCATACTCCGGATACCATCAAATCAAGATGGCGGAGTCGGACCAGGCCGCAACGACATTCATCACTCCATACGGCCCCTTCTGTTTTAACAGATGCCCTTTGGGCTCAAAAACACTGGTGCAACCTATCAACGCATGATTCAAACTAAGGCATAGCCTAGTGGTGGGAAGGGGTTGATGCCTTGCCACCCACCCAGGTTCAAGGCACGGTACTTGCAATTTGGGTTTGTTGCACCAATTATACTGTAGGGGGCTCCCTTACAGTCTTTCTATAAAAAAACGCATGATTCAAACATGTTTGGAAACACAAATCGACAAAACATTGGAGGCATATGTAGACGACATGGTCATCAAAACCAAACACGTCGAATCCTTAATAGAGGACTTGAGGCTTGCGTTTGACAATCTCCGAACATATGACATCAAGCTCAATCCAGAAAAATGCGTCTTTGGCGTACCTGCCGGAAAGCTCCTGGGCTTCATCGTCTCCAATAGAGGAATCGAAGCAAATCCGGCTAAAATCCGAGCTCTGTCACAGTTGGCTACCCCAACAGACCTCAAGCAAATCCAGAAATTAACTAGATGCGTGGCTGCCTTAAGCCGCTTTATCTCCTGATTAGGAGAAAAGGCATTACCCCTCTATCGCCTTCTTCGATGCACCGACCACTTCGAATGAACGGATGCGGCTACTGCCGGACTAGAAGAAATAAAGGCCCTCTTGGCCAGTAATCCAATCCTGGCCACACCAAGTATTGGTGAATCCATGCTGTTATATATAGCCGCAACACATCAGGTTGTAAGCGCAGTGCTCGTGGTCGAACGAGAGACGGACAGACATAAGTTTCCGCTTCAAAAGTCGGTATACTACGTATACACTGTCCTCACTCCATGCAAATCACGGTACCTACATTATCAAAAGATAGCGTACGCGGTCTTCATGGCATCCCGAAAACTACGACACTAATTTCAAGATTGTTCAATCACGATGGCCTCCGAAGTACCACTCAATGACATAATAAATAACCGCGACGCCACGGGCCGGATTGCTACATGGGCTATCGAACTCCTCTCGACCGACATTACATACAAACCACGACGAGCCATTAAGTCGCAACTACTGGCTGACTTCGTCGCTGAATGGACAGAAGTCGAACTCCCTAAAAAGTACGGCGCATACTCCAATTGGATCATGCACTTTGACGGCTCTAAGATGCTGGCTAGTCTAGGGGCAGGCGTTGTCCTGACATCCCCCACAGGAGATATAGTCCAATACGTACTTCAGATACTATACACAGATTCCAACAATGCAGCCGAATACGAGGCTCTGTTGCACGGTCTTTGGATGGCGGTCTCCATGGGAATCCAACTCCTAGAAGTGCGTGGAGATTTGAACCTCACAATATCTCAAATAAAAGGAGACTTTGATGCCAAGGACCCAAAAATGGCGGCCTACCGCAATGTCGTTCTTAAAATGTCAGCTCGGTTCGAGGGGCTCGAATTCCACCACGTGGAAAGAGAAAACAATCAAGCGGCGGATATCCTCGCTCGCATCGGCGCTAAGCGCAACCCCGTCCCACCCAACATCTTCATGGAAAGGCTGTTCAAGCCATCCGTGGTGTGGGAAGGGGAGACCGGCAATATCAGTCCGGATCCGAAGACAACCCCAGACTCCAAATACTCTGACATAATCGGAGGCTCCGCCATCGAGATAACACCATCGGCCCACATGATTATGGCTATAATAGCCCCGTGGACGGAACCCTTCTTAGCCTACCTAAATAGGAAAGAACTCCCTGAGGACCAAAATGAGGCATGTTGCATTGTGCGTCGCTCTAAAGCCTACAAGGTCCACAAGGGAGAGCTTTATAAGAAAAGTGCAACTGGAGTGCTCCAAAGGTGCATCTCCGAAGAGGAAGGACGGAAGCTTTTGGCAGAAATTCATGCCGGACTCAGCGGCCACCAAGCCGCAGCTCGGGCCCTCGTAAGCAAGGCCTTCAGTACAAGTTTCTACTGGCTGACAGCCCGAGCGGACGCACAGGATCTTGTCCAACATTGCGTTGGTTGCCAGCTCTTTGCCAACCAAAGCCATATGCTGCCTACCGCTCTTCAAACAATCCCCATAACTTGGCCCTTTGCGGTCTGGGGGCTCGATATGGTTGGAACCCTTAAAGGAGGAAGCCAAAAGAAAAAATACCTATTGGTCATGGTAGATAAGTTCACCAAATGGATAGAGGCCAAGCCAGTTAAAACGGCCGAATCCGGACCAGTGATAGACTTTATATCTGAAGTTGTACACCGTTACGGTGTCCCCCACAGCATCATCACCGATAATGTCTCCAATTTTATAGCCGACGAGGTGAAAACTTGGTGCGGAAAGATGGGTATTAATCTCGATTACGCCTCTTTCTATCACCACCAAACAAACGGTCAAGTCAAACAAGCAAATGGTCTTATTATGAGCGGCATCAAACCCAGACTAGTGCGATCCTTGAAGGAATCATATTCGCACTGGGTCGAGGAGCTCGACTCCGTACTATGGGGGCTGCGGACCATGCCAAATTGCACCCCCGGATACACACCATTTTTTATGGTGTATGGCGCAAAGGTGGTGTTGCCCTGCGACATTATTCATGACTCGCCTTGAGTGCGCATGTACGAAGAGAAAGAAGCCGAGCTAGATCGGCAGGATAGTTTAGATGCCTGTCACGCCCAATATGCGACCCTATCCAAAAGGAACTCGAAGGTCCCACCAAGGATAGACCCGCATATTGAAACGCTTTTGCAAGGTGGATATCATTACATCAACATTACATAATAGATGGGAATACATACATAAGGCATACAATGCCACTCGAATACCACATCACAATACATCAGAGCATCATCTGACTACGGATGAAACACAAACAGAAACTCAAACGACATCCACCTTGCTAGCCCAGGCTGCCGACCTGGAACCTATCCCCTGATCGAAGAAGCAGAAGAAGAACTCAGTACAAGCAAGAATCGCTCTCGCGTCATGATCATCGCACAACCTGTACCTGCAACTGTTGTTGAAGTAATCTGTGAGCCACGAGGACTCAGTAATCCCATTACCATGGGTATCAAGACTAGCAAAGCTTAAAGGGAAAGGAAGGGGTAAAGTGGTGAGGCTGCAGCAGCGACTAAGCATATATGGTGGCTAACATATGCAAATAAGAGCGAGAAGAGAACAAGCAGAACGGTCGTGAAGCTAGCAATGATCAAGAAGTGATCCTGAACTCCTACTTACGTCAAACATAACCCAGAAACCGTGTTCACTTCCCGGACTCCGCCGAGAAGAGACCATCACGGCTACACACATGGTTGATGTGTTTTAATTCGGATCTGGTGTCAAGTTATCTACAACCGGACATTAAAAAATTCCCATCTGCCTATAACCGCAGGCACGGCTTTCGAAAGATTATACCCTGCAGGGGTGTCCCAACTTAGCCCATGACAAGCTCTCGCGATCAACGAAGGAATAGACCTTCTCCCAGGAAGACCCGATCAGACTCGGAATCCCGGTTTACAAGACGTTTCGACAATGGTAAAACAAGACCAGCAAGACCGCCCGATGCGCCGACAATCCCGATAGGAGCTGCACATATCTCGTTCTCAGGGCAACACCGGATGAGACAGGCTACGAGTAAAACCAGCCCTCAAGTTTCCCCGAGGTGGCCCCGCAGGCGGCTCGGTTCGGACCAACACTTAGACAAGCACTGCCCTGGGGGGGGCTAAAATAAAGATGACCCTTGGGTTGGCCGACCCAAGGGAAAGGGATAGGTGGTGGTGAGGCAAATGGTAAAACCAAGGTTGGGCCTTGCTGGAGGAGTTTTATTCAAAGCGAACTGTCAAGGGGGTCCCATAAATCACCCGACCGCGTAAGGAACGCAAAATCCGAGAACATAACACTGGTATGACGGAAACTAGGGCGGCAAGAGTGGAACAAAACACTAGGCAAAAGGCCGAGTCTTCCACCCTTTACCAAGTATATAGATGCATTAATAATATAAGAGATATTGTGATATCCCAACCAAAATCCTGTCAACCATGGAGCAATCTTCAACTTCACCTGCAACTAGCAACGCTATAAGAGGGGCTGAGCAAAAGCGGTAACATAGCCAAGCAACGGTTTGCATAGGAAAGGTGTTAAAGGTTAGAGGTTCATGGCAATATAGGATGGCTTGATAAACAGGTGATAGGTAACACAGCATAGCGATAGAACGAAGCAACTAGCATAGCAATGATAGTAGTGAGATCCAGGGTAGCGGTCATCTTGCCTGAAATCCCGCTAGGAAGAAGAACGAGTCCATGAAGAAGACGAACGGATGAAACCGAACCAAGCGTAGACGAACGAATCCTCATGATCACAACATTACCAGAACTAAGAAGCAACACCGGAAAGAAACAAACAACATGGTAAACACACAAGCATAATCATGGCATGATGCACAAACAAGTATGATGCATGTCCGGTTTAATGAGGCATGGCATGGCAAAGTGCAACAAACAATACTACAAGTTAAGTGGAGCTCAATATGCAACGAGTTGCATATTGACGAAACACCACATCGAGTTATTTAGTTTAATCTCGTTTAGGCTACCAAACAATATTAAATGTTGTTAAACATGGCAAGAGGTGAAACATAATTAATCTACCTATCTAGGCAAGTTTAAATGAGCCCGGAAACAACAAACAACAATTCCGGAAAATCCCCATATGCAAATTATGAATTCGGTACTGTTCTGTCCTAAACCATATTTTAGAGTTGTTAAACAGTAAAACAAAGTGCACCATGTTAATCTAGGCATTTTTCCACCCCATATACATATAAAGTTTATTAAAAATGGAGCTACGGTTATTTAGTTATGAAATAAATCATTTTAACATGGCATATTAACAAATTTAAATAAACAGCAAGTTAAACATTTTTAACATAGATGAAAGTGGCATATTATTAATCTACACAATTTTCTGAGCATTTTACATATATAAAACATTTTGATATGATGCACGGTTGATGAGTTATTAAATGCATGAACTCTAGGGACTTTTCTGCAAATCTGTAATTCCCTGGATAATTAGAAAAATCGCTGAACAGGAAAAAACACTATGTGGGCCGAATCTGAATAGAGCTGGGGGCTGCTCACCCATGGGCTTGGCCCAGGTCGGCGTGGAGGCTGGAGGCAGGCCAGGCGGTGGAAGGAGCTGGGCTGGGCTGGCGGTTGGGCTGCGGGGCCCACGCGCGAACGGGGCCGGTCCAAGCGGGCACTCGTCGTGCCCCTCGTCCTCCCGCACGAGGAGGGGAAGGGGCGGCCATGGCAGAGGGCGCTGCGGCGCCGGAGCGTAGGGAGGCCGGGAGGGGACCGGGGCAGGTCCGGCGAACTGCGGAACGGACCGATCCGGTCGTGGGGGGGCCGGATCCGGCCTGCGGAGGGGTCGGCGGCACTGCCTCGGAGCTCCGGCGGCGGCGGCAACCTGCGGGAGAGAGAGAGGCAGTGAGGAAGGAGAGAAGAAGGGCGGTGAGGTCGGGGCTCACCGGATCTGACGCAGCTCCGGCGGGGTCGCCGTGGTGCAGGCGGCGGCGAGAGGCCGGGAGGCGGCGGGGTTCGATCTGGATCGGGAGCTCCTCTCCCTATCTGGATCGATCAAGCGAGCGGGCGAGGAGGCGAGGCGCTGGGGCGCTCGGGTGGAGAGAGCGGGAGGGCAGCAGCGCGCGGGCTCCCTCCAGGCCCAGATCTGGCCCGGGGCGGGCTTGTTGCGGGCCGGGAGGTGGGAGGAGGCTGGGGCGCTGGGAGCCAGGCCACATGGCGGGCGCCGGTTGGCCCTGGCGGCGGATGGCGGCGGCGTGCCCAATGGTGACTTGCCAAGTGGCGAGCAGGG
>NC_041393.1:590181443-590367984 GCF_002162155.2 Triticum dicoccoides
GCGGAAATGGAGGAGGAGGGGGTTAGGGCGACCAAATTTGGAAGGAGGGGGGGTTTAAATAGGAAAGGGGGGCTAGGGTTTAGCCTCTAGGGGGTTTGAGGCTGTTTCGGAGCCGTTCGATCTCGATCGGACTGTCCGGAGCGGAGGGGGGGTTAGGTGGGCTGCAGGTGGGCTGTGACGAGAGGGTCTGGACTGAGGGGAGAGAGGAGAAATGCAGCCCGGCGGCAGTTTCGGAGATCGAAACGTCCGACGAATAAACCGACTATATCGCGGTTACATATTTAACGGTTGGGCAGTCAAACGAACTCCAAACACGACGAAACTTGGCAGGCGGCCTGTCTACACTATAATAAGACCGCACGACAAGTTGCAATCCATTCCGAGAACATTTTTATGCCACTTATAAAATAATATTTCGGAGGTGCCGCGGGCGCGTGCAAGTGTGGTCGGGCTCAGAACGGACAACGGAGAGAACCGGCGGAACACGAACGGATGCCAGTTTTGGAAAACATGCAGATGAAATGCAGATGATGACATGAGATGAGATGCATAACAGAACAAAATGCAAAACAACAGATAAAACCCAACCACGAAGGGAATATCATATTGCATCTCCGGAAACGGCAAGAGTCGGAGTTACGAATATGGAAAGTTGTATCCGGGGCGTTACAATGCCCTGGAGGAGGAATGGGATGTAGCGAAGGCCCGTTCCGCATTTTATCAGCAGCAGGCTCGAAGGTATCAAAGCAGAGAAGTACGGGCCAAAACCTACAACATTGGCGAACTCGTTCTGCGCCTACCGGAGAAGAAAAAGGACAAACTCAAGCCCAAGTGGGAGGGTCTGTTCATCATCGACAAAGTTCTCACCGGAGGGGCGTACCGCTGCCTGATGCATCAGACAACCGACTCGAGTCAAACCCATGGAACGCGGCCAGACTCCAAAGATTATACGCCTAGCGCCAAACTCCGTGTTCGTTCCCCTATCTTCGATTTTTTCAAAAGATATACCCTCCTCATTTCTTTCTTTTCTTTCTATATATAGCCTTAAACACTTTAAGTGCACTTCGACCGCACACTCCTGCCACACTATGTGTGTTCAGCATACCTGGGGGCTTCTTACACAGAAGCTTAATATAAATTATCTTCTGGGCTTTATGCCCACCACATATGCGTCATTTCTCCATATGTGCCTTTTTTCACCATTATATGCATCGATATGACTTAAGTTTTGGCCAAGGTGGGTTGCCTGGCTCTTGTGTTTATGCCCTACATTCCCGTTAATTCGGCTAGGGCATAATGGGAGCACCTCTGCGATTGTTACTGCCGTGTCAGCCGGATGTGTACCTCAGACTGGGTGAAGCCGAAAGCTAGCGTTCTTAAGGGAATATTCGGTCGGTGAACAAAAGATGTCTTTTACTTATTACAAACACATGCCCCCCAGATGTTCATATCCTGCGTTATTTTTCGCAGTTCGGACATGCACATTAATGCATGCACACCCAGGGAAAGGAACCCTTAACGGAACTATTCTCCCTGGAAGATGTTTCTTACTACCCATGTAATATAACATAACTAGTTGGGTACTTGTCTGTTCAAGCACTTATGACCCCTACGCCTGGTTTCCATGCGTGCCCCGGTTTTCACATAACCGAGCGGGTATTCGGATACACTCCGGACTGTCGGGTCCAGAGGTTGAAGCGAAAAGGTCGACCAAGACAAATGATTTACAATCCGGCTAGGGACAAAATATGTCCTTCGAAGTATAATGCCACTTAGACTGACTAAATTCTTCTTCTATACCACCCAACAGGCTGTCTAGTCTACAGTCCTATTGGGAATACTTAGCGGCTAATGCTACTTGGTCATACACTAGATGAACAGGGATCTCCTTCCCATCTGACCCTGCAGGTCCGACCTTGGCCATATGGTTCGGGTCACCCTTGGTGTAACGCGTCTTCACCATGGCCCAGGCTTCCCTTGCGCCTTGTCGGCAGGCTGATATCCTCCATAATCGGAAGCGCTGCCGCGCTCCCTTGAGCATCTCCACAAGCTCCCCCATACCTCGTGGCAGGGAGACGGATGGCCATAAGGCCTGGGCAATACCCTGCATCACCTGCCGAACCTGTTCTTGCAGTTGTGAGAGCTCCTTCAGGAGATCGCTAATAGACCCGGGCATCTCCTCGTCGGGACGACCTATTAACATACCTACAGACATAGTTCTGTTAGTAAGCTTCTCCGCCGAACACTATAATGGTTCATTAGAGCATTTATTGAATATGTCGTGCCGAAGCCTCCTATTCTCCTTTATGGAGTCCGCAAGCTGGACCCGAACATCCTTTAATTCGACGTCAAGTCGGATGTTCACGTCCTGGAGAGCATTTTTCTCCTTTATCACCTTGGTAAGCACACGCTCTCCAGCCTTTAGCTGTCGCCGAACATGTTGCTCACCCTCTGGAACGATCTCCGGATTGCCTCTGGGATTGTCTGCAGAGTCTATTGTTAGAACTGCATTCACGCCGAATACTAAAACTGGTACATGCCATGACATTATTTACGTTCAAAGCAAATACTACCAGATGGGGCCTTCGCAGACTCCTCTATTACGGCAAGTGCGGCCCGCAGTTGGGCTTTTCACTCCTCCAACTCTTTAGACAGCTGGGTAGTTTTCTCTGTCAGAACCTATGCACACGACGATCCTTAAATCAGGTGTGCCAACTGTTTCAAGTCTCAAGGGCTACTGATATACATACTTATCAAATTTTCTTACCTGTATATCCTTTATGTACTGGTTTGTGGCCCTGGCGAGGCCACTGACGGTGTCCTGGATTAGGGGGTACTCAACACGTCGTCTCCCGATCAGTTGGATTGGGCCGAGGACCCCCATGGCCGTATACTCATGGGCCAGTCCGGACAGCTGCCGCATACAAGGAAGAATCCACAAGACTTGGCGATCAAGACAAGGACTCCTCCCCCACCGACGTATTCGGCTAGGACTCTTGTTAACCTAGGCCTCTGGTGCATTATATAAACCGGGGCCAGGCTAGTCGACAGATATACAACAACAATCATACCATAGGCTAGCTTCTAGGGTTTAGCCTCTCTGATCTCGTGGTAGATCCACTCTTGTACTACCCATATCATCAATATTAATCAAGCAAGAGTAGGGTTTTACCTCCATCGGGAGGGCTCAAACCTGGGTAAAAACATCGTGTCCCTTGTCTCCTGTTACCATTGATCCTAAGACGCACTGCTTGGGCCCCCTACCCGAGATCCGCCGGTTTTGACACCGACATTGGTGCTTTCATTGAGAGTTCCGCTGTGTGATCGGCGAAAGGATCAATGGCTCGACTGCAGGTCAACTGCGGCGTCGGCTTCTTCGTCACTAGCTCGACTGGTCACCTTGGCTTGATCGAGGACTGCGCCCTACCTCCGATCGTCATGTTCGAATGAGGGCCTTCATCAACACCAACTCCGATCTCTATCAAGATCATGGAGGAGTCATCCGTGGAGCTCGGGGGCTCTAGTCAACATTGCCCTCAGGCGACCGCGCTGTTTTTCTGGACAACAAACTTGTATCCGCCGCCACCGCCTCCTCGAGTGTCGCCTAAACGATTACTTCGGTGGAATTATGCGGAATTAAGTCTATAACAACCCTGCAAAAATTTTCGAGTTCCGATGGAGGAATCTCCGGCAATCTTCGATATACCGGAGCCCTGTTGAATCTGGACGAGAATCCGGACGAGTTTAGAGCGTGGTATCCAGCATCTAGCTCGGATGTCCTTTGGAAGATCCAACCGTTGATTTGCTGCGGAATTCCCATATCTACCACCTGCCCAAAACTCAGCTCGATCCAACTGTCTTCTGCGCGAGAACGAAAACTTCCGATTAGTGCATCACTTTTTGGATCTGTTTTCTGCGCGAGAACGAATCCGACCCGAATTCATCTTCTTTATGAACGGGATCTCAGACATCCTTTTTGAAGGAAGTTTTCGTATGGGGTGTTGTGTTTTATTCTCAAACACATCCCAGTAGTATTAAAAGTATTCTCGCAATACGAACTTCACCGTCGCGCCGGTGTCAAACCAGCCCGACAACATCATTCCACGGCGGCTGATCTGTGTTAGACACGTCGTCGCTTTGTTGAGCCGAGCTCAATTTCTTCGGATCATCATCTCGGCAAGCCGAACAAGAGTCCGGCATCGCGTAGGATAAATCATCACCAACATCGCCGCCTCACGGATTACACGGAGCGGGCATACCGGCATCACCGCACGGTCGCTTCATCAAGCCGGCATCGACCACGTCACGACCTGCATCGGCAGGGCCGCACTATTGCTTCATCGAGCCGGTGTCCATCATGTCGAACTACTTCAACACCTCGGTTGACACATCTCCTCACCGACCTGCTTCGTCTCCTCGCCTGGACTGAGGACTTCGCCATCTCTTCATCAACCTACTCCGGAGACTTCGGCGTCGCTGGCCGACCAGCTCCGTCATGTTAGCTGGACCGAGGGCTTTGCCTCAGTGAGCCAACCTTTGCCAGCATCGCCATGCCGTTGCTTTCTCGCCTATCAGGCGATAGGTGTGCGGATCGAGTCCCAATTTTGGGAATCACCTTTCTTCGGATTGCTACAACAAATAAGCCAGGTGCTATTAATCCTAGTATTTTTTGCTTGTTTGGGTTCATTTTTCCCAACGAATTATTACTCTGGTTTGTCCATCATATGTACGCAGGTCTATCAAATGGTGGCTGCATTAACGACGGTCGCATGGTGGTTCGGTCAGTTTCCGTACATAGGCCGGCGAACGCTGCATCCGAAACTCGAACCGACCTGTGAATTCAGGCGTTGCCATGCCTTTACCGTATCACGCCGCCGCCCTGCATCGACATTGACTTCGGCGCCAGGCCATGTTTCTTTTATTACTCACTTTGCATAAATTATTTGTTATGCAATGAAATTTTTATTATTATTATTACTATTATCTCCGGTTGGCACTATTTTTTGCGTGCACAGGAAAACGATCCAGCCGTACTATATCCTTTGGCGTCACCTCGGCTGGACGGGGGGCTTCGTCAACACTTCATTACCCCATGTCGGGGACTTCGGCAACACCCTGCCGTCCTGCATCGGAGTGCCGAGTTCTTTGCTCCGCCACCTCGGGACCGGCTTGGGGGATGGAACCTTGTCCCGCGTCAAGCTCGGACCGCGTCATCAATACCGAACACATTAACCAGCTAAGTTGCCTTCATGCTCAAAGTTTTAAATTTTTAACTTGTGTTCGGCTCGATCAAGCATTATACTTTTTTGGAAAAAAGTTGCTTGTAAAAATTTCCTTGTCCAAACTTTGTTTGTGATGCGCAAACTCAAATACCCCATTTACTTGGGGGCTTCCTTCATGAAGCTTTTTTCCTCTTACATATGATTATACTTGTACGACTTCGTTCCTTGTTCGTGTATTACGCCACAATATGCACCATATTGACTTAAGCGATTTGCAAGCTGGGTTGCCTGGCTCCTGTGCTTACCCCTACGTTCCCGATTGTTCGGCTAGGGAGTAAAGGGTGCACCTCTGCGATTGTCACGATCGGTTCATCCGAGACGGACCTCAGACTGGGTGAAGCCGAAAGCTAGCTCTCTTATTGTTATTCAATGATGGTCGGCACACAACGGAACTCATGAGTACAAAAAATCTATTGCACAAGTCTCATAATAACAATGAGCACCGAAGAAAGGTATCGGTGGGGGTACTATTTTCTTAGAAGATGCTTCTTACACTTCGCAGTAATATAGCATAAGTTCCCTGAGCGCGATTTGTCTGTTACAGCCTTATGGCCTGATTGCCTGGTTATTGGAAACACCGTCGATATTCTCGACAAATGGAGTACATAACACTTTTCGGTCCTTGACCAAAGAGGGAGAAGCCGACGGTCGGTTAAGACGCGTTTAAAGTTCGGTTGAACATATATATGATATAAGTACTTCGGTACATGCAATCATTCTTTTACCCAAGTCACTTGGGGGCTCTTATGTTTATTTGAGCAGTTTTATAATAAGTGTTTTTCTTCTTAGTCGCTGCAAAGTTATTATTATTATTTATCACTCCTTTTTTTGACACAAGTGTGCGGTCACTAGCCGGGGAGCCTAATTTCTCCCTCAAAGCCGCTAGAGTTTAATTTGCTAAACTGGCCTAGTAAGAAGTACTCCGCCTTCGGGATAGGAGGTTGAAACCGTAGGCTGACCCGCTTGAAGTTTTGAGATAGGATGTGTCATGTTAAAGCACGGCAGAAGCACCTTTTTTTCTAAAGTCCAGTTTTTGGATTGGCACCGAACACTTGATCTAGTTCGTACATTAACCTTTTGGATAAGTTTTTTGGCTTTTCGGGCCCATGGCACTTTTAAACTATTGTGTGTTTTCAGCACAAGTCTTGTAGTGCAACGCCGGACACCTTTAGAGATTCGGCAAAAACATTGTCGGATATTGCTCTATATGCATCAGTTTCGAATTGTGTCTTCGGTCAATAGTTGGGTTGCCCGGCTCCTGCTCTTGCCCCCTACGTTCCGCTTTGTTCGGCTAGGTGTGCAAAGGGAGAACCACTGCGATTGTGCTTCCAGCTCACATGGTTAAGCACCTCAGTGGAGAAAGCCGAAAACTGACCGTCACAATAAGCGTAAACTGGTCAGTGATCCGATGATGGTGTTAAACGATGGGCCATTCATAACATTGGTCGAAGTGTTTACGGCTTGACCTCAACTGTCGCCGAACACTACCGGGGGCTAGTAACTGGCCTCCCAAACTAAATCCTCAATATTTTGCCCTTACATTGGAGCCGAGGTTTCATGATCATGCTTAGCATGACAACCCAAAGAAAGGAACCAATAGCGGAACTATTTTCTTTGGAGGACATTTCCTATGTTAAACAGCAATATAACATATCTCTCTGTGTACCTTTGTTTATAAAACCGTATGGCCAGATTACCTTGTTTGTCGTAAATCTTTCCCTCGTAAAGGCTTTATAAAGTAGGACAAACACTCCTCGGCTATTGGCCGAGGAGGTGGAAGCCCATGGTCAGTCAACAAAGTTTTGTACAATGCGGATTTGAGCATTAATGACGTAAAGTGCTTGGATACATAGAGTCATTACACATAATTTGTGATTTTACTATGGGTATCGATCCTTAATTCGTCCTCCCGTGCCCGCATTAAGGCTCGGGGGCTACTGGGCTTCAGGCTTATTATTTCAGATATTCAAGGGGCACATCAATCCCCTGATCTGGTGTTGCCACCCAACTAGTGTCTCGGGGGCTACTGCATTGCCTGTCCTATGCAGAAAGTTTTAAGTGCAATACAGTTTCCGAGGAGATTTTGATCCTCAGGTTGGTCGGCCGCACCCAACCTGAGTCTCGAGGACTGAGCACACCGCTTTTTGTGTCTCGAAGTATTCTGCCGAGCTAGGACTTGATCCTCAGGCCGATTTTGCAAATCAACCTGAGTCTCAGCGGTTACTGGGGTCAGCGGTCTTATGTCATCCTTCAGGTGCATCTTGGGTTTTAGACCGATACACAGCTTGAGGGCTACTGGCTATATATCTTGTTAGATGATAAATTGCATCAATAAAAAACATTGACCAAAAATCAGCCCATGACCGAGGTGCTTAACCACCTCGGAAGCAGTTCGGCATATAGCTCGGAAGCAAGTGGCTGGCTCCTTAGAGGGCATTTCCGGCATTAAGCTCGGCTAAACTCCTTCAACTTTTTTGGTCCAAGATGATCTATGACATCTTGGATATAGTCCGGCGTTGGAGCTTGGACACAGTCGGGCATTGGAGTTCGGATACATTTCAGCGTTGGAGCTCGAAAGCAGTCCGACATTGGTGCTCGGCTGCAAGAGATACCTTGAATGCAGTCCGGCGTTAGACCTCGGACGCAAGAGGTCACTGCCTCCCGGGAACAACTTCGAACCCGAGGTGTGGCATGAAAATAACAAGGCATTGATAAAGGCCAGAAACTTAAAGGGGCTCCTCCGATACCCGACGTGTAAACTCGTCGAATGCATTTCGGCGATCCTCAAGATAGAAGATCAGAAGATTTGTTGAACCAGTTTTCAAGACCGGCAACCGAAGATGAATAACAGTTCGGAAGAATCGAGGAGCGTCCCCAACTTGAAGATCGGTTCAGGGGGCTACTGACGGTGTCCTGGATTAGGGGGTACTCAACACGTCGTCTCCCGGTCAGTTGGATTGGGCCGAGGACACCCATGGCCGTATACTCATGGGCCAGTATGAACAGCTGCCACATACAAGGAAGAATCCACAAGACTTGGCGATCAAGACAAGGACTCCTCCCCCACCGACGTATTCGGCTAGGACTCTTGTTATCCTAGGCCTCTGGTGCATTATATAAACCGGGGCCAGGCTAGTCGATAGATATACAACAACAATCATACCATAGTCTAGCTTCTAGGGTTTAGCCTCTCTGATCTCGTGGTAGATCCACTCTTGTACTACCCATATCATCAATATTAATCAAGCAGGAGTAGGGTTTTACCTCCATCGAGAGGGCCCGAACCTGGGTAAAAACATCGTGTCCCTTGTCTCCTGTTACCATTGATCCTAAGATGCACTGCTTGGGACCCCCTACCCGCGATCCGCCGGTTTTGACACCGACAGCCACCTTAAGCAGCCCGGATGTACGTGTCCCCTGAGTTGAAGGCATCGAATGCCTCTTCAGAGAAAGTAGGGTCGCGTAGTGCGGACCGTCGGCGCCTATGATTGACGGCGCTCTCCACTTCGGAGTTTGTGGTGGAGAATCTATTCGCATCCTCTGTTGGAGGATCGTCCGTGTTGACCTCCACCCTTGAGTCAGGCCTCGGAAACCGACTGGTGGAGGCGTGACCGGCAGGCTCTCCGGATATAGTCCAGTGAGCGCTTTTTCTGTCAAAAGACAATGGAGATTGTTATACTTTAACAATGATAATTTCGTGGCAGGGTTTTACACATACCTTTGCAACGGCGTCTCGGTCCTGACCGCCTTCCTTTTAAGCCTACCCGGCTTCAGTGCCCCTTGTTGGCGAGTCACTGCGGGTTCGGCTTGGTGCCCCGATGGCCTTCCCTATAAGGCGCAATACATATGTGGTAGGTGAAGTGTAGAAAGGGAATCCTTTTTGGAAGTCGGGACTCTGGCTTTACTTACCTGGGATACAGGAAGTAGGCCAGGATAATCGGCTGTAATAGCCACCATCACACCATCATTGCTTAACTGATAAAATATCATGTCGACGAGCTCCACAAATATGTCCAGATCTTCTTTGAGTCCGAGGTCGAGAGCTCAGTTGAGGTCCTCCGGCTATGGGGATGGGTTGTCAACATCCTTCATAGTTCTTCGCAGTTCCTGCTATGAATTGATGAAGTAAGCATTCATGCTAAAAAAACATAGGAAAGACTGGAATAAAAGGTAGCGACTCACCCAGCTTGGGGGGTTGTACATGGAGAATCCATCTTGTGGCTTAATACAGATGAACTCCTCCTCTTCTCCTTTGTATAAATCAGACAGTATCTTCACCAGAGCGGCGGAAGAGTCCGGACCTTTACGGCCATAGCAGGTGGCATCATCCTCCCCATTGAAGTGCCACATGGGTTTTCCCCGATATTGAAGTGGTTGCACTCCCTGAAGTATACATATGGACATGACTTCAATTATTGTCAGTCCTGATCTGGCCAGCGTATTTATCATGTTCATCAGGAATAGGATCTCTCTGTTATCTTCCTCTTGGGGGGTCCTGGGGCACCAGTTGTAGGGTTTCTTCAATGAAACATTTACGAACTCGGGAAGACCTTTCTAGGTAGGGTCTGGAAGAGGGACATCCTCTATGTAGAACCACTCTGAAGGCCAGTCTTTGGACGTCTTCTTCGGGGTACCAGATAGGTATCCGGTCCTGGCGATGCGCCATATTTCGGCTCCGCCCACTTGATATACTGACCCCTCTTGAGTGCGGGGTACAAGGAAGAATAGCCTCTTCCATAGCTCGAAGTGGGATTTGCAACACAAAAATAGCTCGCAGAAGGCAACGTAGCCTACGATATGCAATATGGAGGCTGGGGTGAAGTTATGCAGCTGGAGGCCGTAGAACTCCAGGAGCCCGTAGAGGAAAGGATGGACTGGAAATCCGAGTCCCCTCAACAAATAGGGGACGAAGCATACCCGCTCTCCCTTGGATGGGATTGGATAGCTCTCCGCTTGCTCCCCGCCATTATAAGTGGCTAGTCCAGCTCGAACGGGGACCATGTACGCAGGTGGAAAAAACCCCTTGGTCTACAGCTCTACTAATTGGCTGTGGGGGACAGAACATTTCTCCCAATCACCTGGCCTAGTGCTACGGGAGCGGGAGGAGGAACCGTGACAACCGGCCATGGTGGTATGGATTTTTCCGGTCGCACTTTTGATGAATGCTCGCTAGGAGGAGATGGTATGATTTGGATCTGAGGACCACCATCTCCTTAAATAGACGATTTACTTACATGGTCAGGGTGGCAAATGTAAAAATGCCCCGACTTCTCGCATTTGCTCGACACGTGGAGGTATCCATTATTGCAGCACAGAAGCCGAGGAGTGCAATATTGAAGGGAAGATGGACACTGCTCATTACAACAGGTACTCTAGAGAATTTGGAGAAGAACCCACCTTGCAATGCCGAAGACAATCTGCGAGCTGGACTCATCGTCATTGAAGCCTGGTTCAGGGGCTACTGAGGGAGTCCTGGATAAGGGGGTATCGGGACAGCCGGACTATATACTTTGGCCGGACTGTCGGACTATGAAGATACAAGATTGAAGACTTCGTCCCGTGTTCGGATGGGACTCTCCTTTCCGTGGAAGGCAAGCTTGGCGATTCAGATGTGTATATCTCCTTCTCTATAACCGACTGTGTGTAACCCTAGCCCCCTCTGGTGTCTATATAAACCGGAGGGTTTAGTCCGTAGGACAACAACAATCATAATCATAGGCTAGCCTCTAGGGTTTAGCCTCTACGATCTCGTGGTAGATCAACTCTTGTAATACTCATATCATCAAGATCAATCAAGCAGGAAGTAGGGTATTACCTCCATGGAGAGGGCCTGAACCTGGGTAAACATCGTGTCCCCCGCCTCCTGTTACCACTAGCCTTAGACGCAGAGTTCGGGACCCCCTACCCGAGATCCGCCGGTTTTGACACCGACACCGACAGCTATTGGTGAATCATGGGAGGCACAACATCATCACCAACTCAGGACCTGTTTGATTTGCAGGATTTTGAAAATGCAGGAATAGGACACGGCAATATTACAAGTTTCAAACTGATATTACAAATGTTAGGAGTAATGCTGCACCTACGAGGAGGGAATTACTACGAAGTTTACGTAAGAACTTTCGTTACTTTAGGTGGATGCAGCATTATCGTACAAACTAAAATCCACCGCCCTGACAAGTCACTAATGGGCAATTGAGTTTTTGAGTCTCTGGCCACTTGATGTTTTAGAAACAAATTCAGCTTCTGCGGAGACTTTGTCATTTAGGCTTAGACGCTTGCGGTGATCAGCACGCCATTCATTGTTGCGCCAGAGAACGCCAAACCTCATTACCTTGAGCACACTTGCCTCCAGAACAAAGAACCTGGCCAATTTAATCTCAGATCTGCTGCGTCGGTAGTTGATCAAATCAATTTCTGTAAGATGGAGATCAAGGCATTCGATGAGATTGTTATAGTTCAACACATTTTTCACTTTCGAGTCTTTTTTATCTGCAAAACAAGAGAACATATTAGAGCAGCTGGCTGTATAAGATTGTCGTGTCATCAAGAGGTACCAATATCATTCGCTCATATGATAGGGTTGACTGGCTAGTGATATTTTTTCACTCACTCTCTCTCTCTCACTCTCTTTCTGTTTTCTCTCATTTACCTAGGAGCACGTGAAGAGCTTGGGCATTTGTTGCCTTCCACTATGTGGCCGATGCCATATTTCGCAAAAGTATGCCACATAATACGCATCGATGTCAAATCAAAAGATTTTGGCACCGCTCTCGCGATGTGAGAGAGTTGGCACCGCTGTGCACACAGACCCACATGTATAAACAAATCAATCAAACCAACTACACCAGCCTCTCACTCTCCCAAAAAAGTGTTTTTTATTGCCTCAGTCCTCTCTCTCTCTCTCCCACGCAAGTGTTTTTTCATTGCGTGAGTTAAATTTGGCACCGGCGCAAAGTAGGTGATCCAGATTGGGGCACCAGGTGAGCAATGGAGGGGCAACGATGCCAAATGCATCACAAGTGAATTTGGCACGTGTTTTGGCCTACATAGTGGAGGGCCGTTATAGCCCACTTTTGTACTACCTCGTATTTAGTATAAAATTTTGACCATAGATTTACCTAAGAAAATGCCAATGCATGTCACTAAAAATTACACCATTTGAAATTATGTTCAAATACGAATCCAATGATATAGTTCTTAGTGACATGCATTAACATTTTGTCAGTTAAATCTGTGGTCAAATTTTGATACTACAAAATAGGAAGAGTGAACCAGGACGGAGGTAGTACTTGCTCTTAGGGTAACCATAGAGTTACTGGAGTAGTCTAAGTTACTTTCCACTATGACTAGCCTAGGCTACTATAGTAGTACAACAAAAAAACGATGCAGGTGATCACGTGAGAAAAAATAATAAAACATTTCTTTCGGTGCAGTGCGTAGATGCAGTTTTGAATAGTATACTTGTCATCGTAATTTGGGGAATTACGAAAAAATTGAGCTATGTTGTGATTACCGTTTACTAGTAGGAAAGAAGTTTCACCTCGATGAGTAGCTTCTCCATGCACGGAAAGCATGTAAGGAATCCAACAACTTGATCCAGATTGGGGCCGATAGATTTTATTGCCAAGATCTTCATTGTGCGCATAGACTGGATCAAGCTGGTGGGAATCATTTTCTGGAAGACGGTCGTAAATACATCAAGTAGAAATTTAAAAATGTGAATTTCAAGAAGATGGAGAAGAAGATGAGTGTTGTACCTGAATGATTACGGGTCCAATAAAGAGTCGGAGAATTTGGCAGACGAGTACACCAACGCTGTCAATTTAGGTGCGTCAATGACCCTGATTTTTATTGGACCTTCTAGATCCGATACAAGCAATCTCTCAAGGAAAGGCGCATCTCAATGACCATAACGTGGAATAGCTGGAGTGATCTCTTCCCAATTGATTTCTTATTGCGGGGCCAACAAGACACATAAATCTATCGAAGATTCGTCGAGGTGATGTGGAGGCTAATGAACCCGTGGATCTGCTCAAGACGAAGGTACTTGAGCACAGTATAGCTGTGGAGCAGGTGCTCCATAGCCTTCTTCAAGATGAAAAAGTCGAAGAGGTTGAGCTGCTTGAGTTGAGGGAGAAGAAGGGCGGGCGCGGCATTAATCTGGGGAAGATAGCAGGAGCTGAAGCTGGCGCGGCCCAGCGTTGGCAAGAGGCGGAGCGTGGACGGCGGAGAGAGCGACAACATCCATCTTCAAAGTTGAGCTCCTCGAGCTGATCTAGGGTGGGGGATAAGAACCACTCATCGAACTTGGGTTGGACCTTGCAGTTGGTACTGAACATGTGGATGTCAAGGCGTCTGGCTAGCCCGGGGTGCGATGAAAGAATCTTGGAGACTGTGGCCATGCATTTGCAATCCCCGTCGCAGAGGCAGCTGTCGACGGTGAGGTCGGGGGGACATGGCGCCAGAGGGAGCAACACCGCCGAGAGAGCAGGGCGGTCCGCACAGTAGATTTGGTGGGGAGGAGGCCAATGATGACGAGCAGCATGTCATCGGGGAGGCTGCTGATGAAGTCCACGCTCGCCGGATGTAGTTTTGGCTCGAGCCGCCTCCGCTTGTTGGCTGCCTCGCCGTCCATCTCAACCGGCAGCGTCGTTGGTGTGCACGTGTGCTGGTGTGTGTTGTGTGCTAGGTGTGCGCGAGTGCGTCCTTCTGTGCATGCCGCCGCGCAGTGGTGAATTGTGCGCGAGTGTGTCCTTCACGCAGAAGAAGTGTGTCCTTAATGCGCCCTCAATTTACTAGCATGCGGGGTGCTACCCCGAGTGGTTTCAACTTTGTTTACTTCACCGCATGTCAGATGGGCCTCTAGTTTACTTATTTTCACCCACTGCCACATGGGCCAGCACACGAAGATACAGAACACAAGCTGACAAGGCAGCATGTGGACTGGTTGACCGGTCAACTAAACAATATACGGAGCTATACGCTGACACAGTGAGCATATAATCCATCAGTATAGAGAGTTCGAGTGAGAGGGGAGGCCCGTGAGAGATAGCAGAGAAAGAGAGAAAGAGCTACTCCCTCCGTTCGATAATGTAGTTCCAACATATTTTTTAAAGTCAAACTTGTGAAACTTTGACCAAGTTTATAAAGAAATTACTTATATCTACAATACCAAAGATAAATGATAGTATGAAGTAAGTAGATGTTGTGATGAATCTAATGATCGTTCCACATGTAAATGTTTTTTCCCACATATACTTGGTCAAACTTTTCTGAGGTTTGACTTTTCAAAACATCCATATGCTTATGGACGTGAGAGAGTCCCTAACTAGAGATAGATAGAGAGAGAGAGAGAAAGAGAGAGAGAGAGTGAAATAGAAAGAGTGAGTGAAAAAAGTGTGTGTGTGTGTGAAAGAGACATGGACAACACACGATAAAAGTAGAGAAAAAGCATGTGTGTCTTATGCAAACATATCACACATGCATCTTCGACAACAGAAGCAAGGTGAGGAGATAGTGTGTGGTTGTTTGCATCCGAGAGAGCAAGACCCCTAGCACATGGCCAAGAGGGGTCTGGCAAACAAGGGAGAGAGGTCGAGAGAGATGTACGGAGAAAATGCAGACATGGGGAGGAGAGAGTGTATGTTTGTCATAGAGAGATCCCCTGGAGATCGTGATGGGCTTACATGGGTGGGAGATCGAGTGACAAGGTGTGTGCGCGATAGAAGATACCCCGGGAGATATCGAGATAGACGTATGGATGGAAGGAGACAATATGTGTGTTCCTGATGGCTAGTGAGAGATAATCATACTTAGGGGGGAGTGCTTGCGCCTATGATGGAGTGAGGGATTATGGTACTTAGGGGGGTGCGTGTCACATAGAGAGAGAACAAGGGCAGAGAGTGTTGGATGGGTCTATATGTATAGCGCGAGCGAGACATGTGTATGTGTGAACCAGGGAGATAAAAAGTTTGAGAGAGATTGAGGAGCCCCGATAAGACTGAGTGGTGCGACAGATAGCTGAGAGGGGGAAAGAGATATTCCATCCGCTCGATAATGCAATGCATGTAAATTTTTTAGAAGTCAAACTTTGGAAACTTTGAACAGGTTTACGCAAATGTTATTTATATTTACAATACCAAAGATACATCATACGAAACTACATCTCATGGTGAATCTAATGGTATATGTTTGCCATTCTAGATGTAATTGTTTTTCTCCACGTACATGGTCAAACTTTGTGATGTTTGACTTTTCAATAAATCTATATGCTATGAACCGAGGAGAGTGCCTAAGTCGAGGGAGATCAAGTGTGTGTGAAGGAGAATGAGTAAGTGTGCAAAAAGAGTATGTGTGTGAAAGAGAAAGTGACAACACATGATAAATTAGAGAGAGAGTTTGTGTTTTTCGTTTCTTATGCGAACATATCACGCATGCATCTCCGAGATAGAAAAGCGAGGCGAGGAGATACATGAAGATAGCTAGTGTGTGATTGTTTGCAATTGAGAGAGACACCCCTATAGCACATGTCCAATAGAGGTCTGGCCAACAAGGAACAAAGGTTGAGAGGGACACATGGAGAACATGGACGCATGGGGAGGGAGAGATGGTGTGTTGTGATAGAGAGACCCCCTCGAGATCGTGAGGGGACTATATGGGTGGGAGATCGAGGGGGGTGCGTGCGCGATAGAAAGATGCCCCGAGAGAAATCGAGATAGACCATGCACATGTTTGTGATGGAGACTAAGATTAGCTAGTCATATATATATATAGGGGGGATTGCGTGTGCCTACAATTGAGTGAGAGACCATCATACTTGGCTAGCTAGGCATGAGATTGTGTGTGTGTGCGTGTGAGATGGAGAGAGAACGAGGGAGAGAGATAGAGTTTTAGATGGGCCTATCGAGTGCGAGTGAGATATGCATGTGTATGTGTGACCCAGGTAGATGGAGAGTTTGAGAGAGGGGGGAGAGCTCTGAGACGATAGAGTGGTGCATGAGAGAGTTATGAGCAATGAGCCAAGGAATTTGTGTGCGTACGATGAGTGCACCCAATATATCTAGCTTGGTCTAGAGTATCATACATAGTGTGCGAGAGAGACCTATAGATGGAGTATATATGCATGCGAACTAGAAAGACCCCCCCACACACACACACAGAGAGAGAGAGAGATGGAGAGAAAGGGAGAGGGAACAACAAGGTTTGTGTGTCGGATGCGTGCGACAGAATTGAAGATTGTCGACGAGAGAGAGAGAGAGGGAGAGATGGAGAGAAAGGGAGAGGGAACAACAAGGTTTGTTTGTCGGATGTGTGCGACAGAATTGAAGATTGTCGACGAGAGAGAGAGAGAGAGAGAGAGAGAGAGAGAGAGATGGAGAGAAAGGGAGAGGGAACAACAAGGTTTGTGTGTCGGATGTGTGCGACAGAATTGAAGATTGTCGACGAGAGAGAGAGAGAGAGAGCAGGAGTCCGGGAAAGGGGGAGGTCGTGTTTTATGCATCAAAGATTGATATAAACCATGTTTCGATATAAACTTGCATTTAAATATTTAAATTGAAGAACATGTTGTCTGCAATCCACACATGAATGGATATATGCGTATATGAAACAAGTTCATTAATTTGACTTTCAACATGTTCATGGAGTACTATAATACTGTAAAACATGCTACTCGATTGAGGTGTTCAATTTAGGATTTAGTTCACTATTTTGACCTAGTGAACGAGCTATTTCATTGAATCGAGATATTTCATTTTGGGTTTTATTCCCTGTCGGTGGAAACAACACCTATGGGATCACAAGAATCCCTACTGCGGTTGCGGCGCGCGGGGTCGTGAGGAGAGCGAGACTAGCAGTCAACACAAGCACGTGGGTCGTTTACCTAGGTTCGGGCCGCAAGGATGCGTAATACCATAGTCCTGCTTTGAGTGTGTATATCTGTGTTCTTGGAGTTCTTGAGCTAGCTACAATGGGCGTAACTTGTCCAAGGGTCCGAATCCTTCTCCTGGGTGCCTCGGGCCTCCTTTTATAGGCAAGGGGATCGCCACAGTGGCATATAGGAGGTGGCATCAAGGTACTGTGGTTAAGCCTATCACTTAGCCATTACGGGACAAGACACATTTAATGCGCCTTTGATATGTCCCCTTCACTTTACCGCCGCTTCGCCCTGCCTTGACACGCGCCTGGGCCAGCGAGGCGGTCGACGCCATGTAGGCTGGCAGACAGCTGAGGTGGCGTGGTGGTAGGGCCTTCATGAAGATTTGCAAGCCACCATGTAGGCATGCGCTGAGTTGGCCGAGAAGCCTCGTGCTGACACGCAGGCGCTTGCCCAGCTGGTGGGCTGGAAGCTGCATGGGAGCGGTGGCAGAAGCTTGGTGGGTGCGGTCCTGGCTGCGGCCTCGCAGACGCCCTCGGCAAGGGCCTTGCCGGGGCCCCGGCAAGGGTCTTGCCGTGGCGTTGTGATCGTCCCCGGCAAGGACCTTGCCGGGGGTCTTGTGGGTTTTCTCGGCGAGGATCTCGTCGAGGTTCATCGTCTTCTAATCCTCTTCTGATTTGGAGCATCTCTTGTCTTCACAAAGATCTGCATGCCATCACGGAGGCGCCTCCCAAGCCCAGGTCCCAACGTGGTTGGCAGTGTTGGAAAAACTGGGGCTCAAGGGTGGTGCGCTCTGCTGGCATCGGGTAAGCTACCCCAGCAAGGTCCTTGCCGGGGCCGTAGAGGCCGCCCCATCAAGGGTTTTGCCGGGGGAGTCCACCTCGCCCTCTTGTTCTTTGCGTCTCTATCTTGGTGTTGCTTTGGCCGTCTTGTGTCCTTGATTTCCCTGGCTCTGCCCTGCTTAAGTGTGGCTGTGGGCGCGGCTCTGACTGTCCGTTCACAAATAAAGGGGTACAAAAGTGCGCCCCTACTTTAGTACACCGACAGGAGCCCCCGGGCCAGGGCCACACATAAGCGCGACACGTTGTTGGGCAAGGCCCAAAACGGTGCGCGGGCATGCGGGGCGGTTTTTACCGCAGTAACCTTTCGGTCCGCTGCGCTTCCCCACGACCCACGTTGCATGCATGACGTGAGGGTCGCGCGCGCGGGTGATCGAAGCATGCTTTCATCACCCGCGACGAACAGTAAAGAGGCGGCTTGCGTGTCTCTTTGAGACCGCAGGGCTACTGCTCATTTACTCTCCTTACTTGGGAATCGTCGCTCCACGCATCCCATTACGCCCGTCCCTCGTGCTACGTACGCCACATGCACGGCGCAGGGTGAGTGACAGGCGCGTGGAATACGGGAAGACGTGCGCGCGTGGGTCGATACCCACATGCCTTCAATTGGGCGGGGAGGGCGGTCGACGGCCTCGCCCGCTGTCACTTTAATGAGCCAGATTGGCCGAGAGGGGCGGCCGGACCCTGATCCCGCCCTTTATAAGGAGGGGAGGGGGAGGGGCAGCTCTCCTCAACCTCCCGCCATCTGCTTCTCCTCCTCTTGGCTTCTCTTCCCCTTCTACCATGAGGAGAGGTGCCTCGACGGTGGCGTCTAGGGTCGCCGCCCGTCAACGCGCCCCTCCTTCCCAAGATCTCGCGGTGGCGGAGCCATCCACAAGGGGAAGGGGGAGGCGGCGAGGCCGAGGCTGCCGCAGCGCTCGGGGGAGAGGAGGACAGGGCGGTGCATCGGCCTTGCCTCCAACAGCAATCCCTCCCCCGATGGAAGGCCACGTCGGGGATCAGCCACGCGAGTTCTTCATCAGGCTGCACCGACTAGCGCGTCGCCGTCTTCATCTTCCCACCCCATTTTCTTGGCAGATGGAACTCAACCCACCGCAGACGCTGAGGTTGCACATGAGGGGCTGCGGGAATAGTGGCACGCGGGTTGATGTCGACTTCCCGGCCCCTCACGTCATGTATCTCTGCCGCAGATGGAAGACCTTCGCTTGCATCCACAGCTTGATGCCGGGGCTCGTTATCTACTTCAAGCTGATGGAGAATGGCATGCTCTCCGTCAAGGTCTTCGGAGACTTCAGCACTCGCCTAAAGTGCTGCGTGGAGAGCTCCTCCAATGACGAAGATTCTTCCTCGAGCGGGAGCAATGAGGAGGACAGCGGCAGCGATGACGGGAGCGCCAATCGGGAGGATGACGGGTCCGACTAGGCATCGGGCCCGTCGTCCCCGGGCGGCGACGGTAGTTGCAGCATTTGCATCTGGCCCCCTCTCCCAGTGGGGCCAGCTCCTTGAACTTCTCGGGGTTGCCTCCTTGGGCGGCTGGCGTAGGGAGGTCGGAGAAGGCGAAGAAGGCGGGTGGCGGGCCGTCAAGTCGGAGTACGATGGCACCGATGCCTTCGTAGCATATTGACGACCCACAGCCTCATCTTCCAGCTCTCATCCAGCACCATCATCACCAGCCCTCTCCTAGACGGCCGCCGGGATGTTCTCTTGGTGTCTTCTGCTGCTCGTACCTCGTCTAGGCGTTTCTTTTGCCCCCTGTTGTCTTGTTCTGCTTCCTGAGGAGAGGGACAAGAAAGGGATTACGGGCATCTTATCTTTTTTTTAACTTGTAAGCTCACGGGCCTTAGTTGCATTTAAAACTTGTAATCCCCTTGCTCATGTTTATATTCCGTATGATTTGTACTTGTATGGGACATATTAATGAAAAAGGGTGCTTGTCGGGTCCTTTATGTGTGAGCCACGCCCATACCAAGGAACGAATCCTTGTTATTTTCTGTATAAACAAAGTCGCCCGGCAACAGGTCTTGCCGCTCCCTCACTTCATTCAGCTACACTCACGTTTTCGGCGGAGGCAGTGATGAAATATAGATAGGCCCTACGCCTGTCACCTTGTTGCCGCGGCTGCAACCAGATTATGCCCCAAGAAATAATTTCTTTGGTACAGGAAAAAAGGGAGCACGGTAGCCTAGAAACAAGACGAGGCTTCATACACCCCTAGTTCCATACGGGAATGCAAGATAGGAGATGAAAAACTTATCTGGATCTGCGGTCCCTCCTCCGGCAACGTTGGCTTGCCGGGGTCGGACCCTCATATCTTCAGCCCCCGGCAACCCTAGCTTGCCGGGGTCGGAGCGCCAGCTTGTTCTCCTCATCTCCATATGGCTAAGCGGATATGCTCATGTATCCTGCGAACCAAAAAAGGACGGAGATGAACAAAGAGAGGCAGACTTGACCTCTAACTTAGGGCTTAGTCGCTGCTAAGCACTATCAACCCTAACCGAGGAGGAGACTCAACCTAGCATGCATGCTATAACTTAGGGCGCTAGCACTTCATTTATTTTATGCTCAGGGTCTGCGCCTGGCTCTGTACAAAGGGTTACATGCCTTGCCGGCAAGGCCATTACAAAAGGTGGCTTGCCGGGGGGCTCGGCAAGCCGCGCCTTATGGGTAAAACTTGCGAAGATGCTCGATGTTCCAGGAGTTGGTCACTGGAATGGCATCTTCGGTCTCCAAGCGGACTGCGCTGGGCCTAGTGACTCGTGTCACCCGATAAGGGCCTTACCACTTTGGCGTCAACTTTTTGGAATTCTTGGCTGACTGAACGTGCCGAAGAACAAGGTCGCCTTCCTCAAAGCTCCGGGCATGGACCTTGCGGCTAGCCTGGCGGCGCAAGGCTTGCTGGTAGCGTGCTACTCTCACAGCCGCCGAAGACGATCTTCCTCAAGGAGCATCGCATCGTCTTGCCGCAATTGCTCTTGCTCAATCTCATCATAAGCGAGCAGTTGAGGTGACCCGTATAGGAGTTCCGTGGGGAGAACTGCCTCTGCCCCGTAGACCAGGGCAAAGGGTGTCTGGCCGGTGGCTCGATTTGGTGTCGTTCTGATCGACCAAAGAACCGCCGGCAACTCGTCAATCTAGCGCCTTCCACTCTTGCGCAGCCTGTCAAAAGTCTTCATTCTTAAGCCTCGCAGAACTTCAACATTTGCTCTCTCTGCTTGGCCGTTGCTTCGTGGGTGTGCCACGGAAGCAAAACAGACCTTGCTGCCGAGATCTTCGATGTACTGCATGAAGGCGTGGCTTGTGAACTGCGTGCCATTGTTGGTGATGACCCTGTTGGGTACACCAAAACGGCAAACTAGCCCCTTGAAGAACTTGATGGCTGACTGCACTGTCACCTTCCTCACTGCTTCCACCTCAGGCCACTTTGTGAACTTGTCGATTGCGACATACAAGTACTCAAAGCCCCCGACAACACGAGGGAAAGGTCCCAATATGTCGATCCCCCAGACCGAGAAGGGCCAGGAGAGAGGGATGGTTTGAAGGGCTTGAGCTGGCTGATGAAGCTTTTTCGAATGGAACTGACATGCTTCGCACTTGGTTACTAGTGCCGTTCCATCCTGGAGGGTTGTGGGCCAGAAGAAACCCTAACGGAAAGCCTTGCCGGCGAGGGCCCTCGACCCTATGTGGGAGCCACATATGCCTCCATGTATTTCTGCCAACAGCTCCAGTCCTTCCTCCCGGGGAATGCACTTCAACTTCACACAGTTTGGTATTTTCCTGTATAGAATGTCGTCAACGAACTGATACATGGCAGACCGACGGGCTACTTTCTATGCTTCTTCCTGCTCCTCAGGAAGTTCCCCTATCTGGAGGAATTGGACGATGTGTTGTGCTCATGCCGGATCCTGGGGCTCGACGGCAAGGACTAAAGGCATCTCTTCTGCCACGGGAGCGGCCGTCTCTACGGCCATGGCCTGAGGCCCTGCCGGAGTCGGTTGCCCCATGGAAGGATCGGCATCCACGGCAACATCTTCGCTAGTGGCTCCGGGGAGCTTGGTGGGGGAGTACTTGCCGGGGCCTAATCTCCTCCGCTTGCTCTGCCCTGTTGATGGTTTGATGGATGATTGAGTTAACCGAAGCACAAAAGTACCTGGTTCCACAGGTCGCTTGAGGACAGCACGCTTTGACAGATAGTCGGCGATGTCATTCTCCACTCCGGGGACATGCTCCACCTGTATCCCGTCAAAGCACTCCTCCAGTTTCCTCACTTCATTGACGTAAGCTTCCATCAACAGGCTTTGATAATCCTTGTTGATTTTCCTGACGACAGGGTGTGAATCTCCCCTGACGATGAGCTTTTTAACTCTGAGGTCTGTTGTGATCCTGAGACCGGCAAGCAAGCCCTTGTACTCAGCGGTGTTGTTCGTTGACATCTCTCGGGGAAAGTGCATTTGGATGACATACTTGAGGTGCTCTCCGGTGGGTGCGACAAGCAGCACGCCAGCACCAGCGCCTTGCAGCGAGAAAGCCCCATCAAAGTACATGATCCAGTTGCGGCTCGTTTCCTTGCCGGGGAGAGTGGTCTCCTGGACCTCTTCGTCGGGCGTCGAGGTCCATTCCACAACGAACTCTGCCAAAACTCTGCTCTGGATTGTCGAGGTACTTTCAAACTTCAGATCAAAACTTGACAGCTCCAAGGCCCATTCCACAATCCTCCCCATTGCATCTGGGTTATACAGTATCCGTTGCAAGGGGAGGCGGGTGACAACGGTGATCTCGTGGGCTTGGAAGTAGTGACGCAGCTTCCTCGAGGCCATAAGGAGGCCGAAGAGAAATTTCTGCACACGAGAGTACCTTGACCTAGCCCCCTGCAATAGGGAGCTGACAAACTAAACCGGGTGCTGCATCATCTTCTTCTTCTGCACCACTTCACCTGGTTGCGTAGGCCCTGTCTTGCCGGTATCAGACTCTGCCGAGTGCCCTGCCCTGCCGGGATCGGGCCCTGCCGGGAGGAGCTTCGGCTCATCATCCACCAAGCCCGCTGTCGCGATTTTCTCTTTGTTGACCTCCCTCTGCGCTGCTATCGCAACACTGACCACTTGATTCATCGCCGCTAGATACAGCAGCAACGGCTCTTGTGGTTTAGGCGCAACTAGTATCAGCGTGGAGGAGAGGTACTTCTTCAAGTCTTGCAGCGCCGCCTCGGCCTCTGGGGTCCACTCCATTGGGCCTGCCTTCTTCAAAATTTTGAAGAAGGGGAGGGCACGCTCGACAGACCTAGAGATGAATCTGCTCATGGCAGCAACGCAGCCAGTGAGCCGACGCACATCCTTGATCCGGTTGGGTGCCTTGATCTGTTTGATGGCCTTGATCTTGTCGGGATTTGCTTCAATCCCGCGCTGTGACACAAAGAACCCGAGAATCTTGCCGGATGGTACGCCGAAAACACACTTCTCAGGGTTCAGCTTGAGGTTGATCTTGCGTAGATTTGCAAATGTTTCTTCCAGATCTTGCACAAGTGTTGCCTTGTCCTTGGTTTTGACTACTATATCATCCATATAGGCTTCCATATTTCTATGCAGCTAGGGTTCAAAACCAATTTGGACCGCTCTTGCAAAATTTGAGCCAGCACTCTTCAACCCGACAGGCATCCGTAAAAAGCAATACGTAGCACATGGGGTGATGAATGCTGTCTTCTCCTCATCTTCTCTTGTCATGAAGATCAGGTGGTATCCCAAATAAGCGTTGAGGAAGGACAAGAGGTCACACCCGACCGTGGAGTCAACAATTTGGTCAATGCGCGGCAACGGGAAAGGTTCTTTTGGACAAGCCTTATTGATATCTGTGTAATCAATATACAGCCTCCACTTCCTGTTCGCCTTGTGCATTACTACCAGATTGGCCAACCACGTTGGGTGGAGCACCCCTCTTACCAAACCTGCCGCTTCCAACTTTCTGATTTCCTCCGTAATGAACTCCTGCCTCTCCAGAGCTTGCTTCCTGACCTTCTACTTAACGGGCCGCGCATGAGGACAGATAGCAAGATGGTGCTCAATCACTTCCTTGGGAACGCTGGGGATGTCAGAGGCTTGCCTTGCAAACACGTCGACATTCGCCTGTAGGAATGCGACGAGCTCGCCTTCCTATTTGCCGTCAAGGGTGGAGCTTATGGTGAAAGCTCCACCCGTGTCTTCCTCCTTGGCAGACACCCTTTTGGTCTCTAGCGGTGCAGCTCTGGACTTCTTGCTCTTGCTGGTGGAGCTCTCTGGCACGTCCTCGATGGGAGAACAGCACTCTGAAGAGGTGCGCTTGCCGGAGTGGGTGCGAGAGGTCCTGCCGATCTTCTTCCCTCCCGGAGCTTCAGTGGCAGGAGCATGTATCTTAGCGGCAGTTGCTGCAACAGCTTGCCGGTAAAGCTGATCGACGCAAATCAACATGTCTTTCTTGTCGGAGGGGACGGTGATGATGGTCATCGGCCCTGGCAGCTTCAGCATGTTGTAGGCGTAGTGTGACGCTGCCATGAACTTGGCTAGCGTCGGGCGGCCGAGGATCCCATTGTAGGGCAAGGGGATCTCGGCCACGTCGAAGACAATCCTCTCCGTCCGTTAATTCAATTCACTTCCAAATGTCACTGGCAGCGTGACCTTTCCCTTTGGCTAGCTTCTTCCCGGGTTGACCCCTTGAAACGTGCCCGTTTCTTCGAGGTCTCCATCAAGAATCTGTAGCCTATTGATCACGATAGGCAAAATCAAGTTCAGACCAGCCCCGCCATCGACTAGCATCTTTGTCACCTTGAGGTTGCATATTGTTGGGGAAACCAACAACGGCAAGCACCCAACCGTTGTTGTGCGATCAGGGTGGTCCTCGGCGTCAAAGATGATAGGCGTGCTGGACCACTTTAGTGGCTTCCGAGCATCGATCGATGGCTCCACTGCTGCAATCTCACGTGCCCACTTCTTGAGTTGGCGGTGTGAGGTGGGCAGCAAGGCGCCACCGTCCATGCACATGGCCTCCATTGCCTTCTGGAACTCATGATCGCCAGACTCGTCGTCCTCGTCACGATCAACGTCCTCCTGCTTCTTGTCGTGGCCTCGGGCGGGCCTCTCTTGCTAGTTATCCTTGTCGCGGCGGCCTTCCTAACCGCCGCGCTTCTTGCCAGATCCTCCGGCACCATCTTGGCCCTTCTCCTTGTCCCGCCTCTCGTACTCAGCCTTCTGCTTCTCAGCAAGCAGCTCAACTTGTTGGTAGTTCTGGAGATCGTGGCCCTTGGTGCGGTGGATCTTGCAATACTGCTTGTCGGAGCTTCCCGGCTTGTCGATGGCTGCCAAGGCCCGGCAAGCGGCACACCCAGCAACCTCCTTGCCGGGGTCACTTGCCTTGGCCTTTTTGGTAGTGCCGGTGTCATCGGATCCCTCAACGGCAATCATAGCCTTGCCCTTGCGCTTCCTGTTATGGCGTCGGCATTCTTTGCTGGGGCAGCAGCGTCGTCATCTGTGGAGTTGGTTTCCGCACCGGCGTCTTCGCCGGGGTACTTCCTCCCTTCTTTAGCCCAAGCGCACATGTTGGCCAGAACATAGAGTTCGGCCACATCTTTGACCTTGTTCATCGCCAGCTCTTCACGCATCTTGTGGTTGCGCATGTTCTAGTGGAATGGTGCTGATCACGGCGGCGGGATGAACGTTTGGGATGTTGTACTGCACTCGGCTGAACCTCTGGATGTACTTGCGTAGGCTCTCTCCTTCCTTCTTGGGGATGATGTGCAGATTGCTGGCCTAGCCATGAGCTTGATGGCCTCCAGTGAAGGCGCCAACAAACTCATGACATAGATCCGACCAAGAAGAAATGGAGTCCGACGACAAGTGCATCAACCATGACATGACATTGGGCTTAAGTGCCAACAGGAAATAGTTGGCAAGTACCTTGTCGTCACGGGCTCCGACTGCTTGCATCACAATGGTGTAGATGCTAAGGAACTCCGACGGGTGAGTTTTGCCGTTGTACTTCTCGCCAACGTCGGGTTTGAACGTGTGGTGGGAAGGCCACCGGAACTGCCGGAGCTCACGGGTAAAGGCCGGACAACCCACCTCATAGGGTAGGCCGCCGTAGCCTCCCGGTGCCGGGTGTTCCATCGCGGGCCCCGCCCGCCTGTCTGACTGGTGGCGTGCATCGCGTCGGCGCTCAACGGTAGTTCGACCGTCCTCAAGGGTTCGCTCCTGAAGAACTTGGCGCTGGTCGCGGTGGGTCCGTGGATCAGACGACGCTATGGAAATGTTATCACATGTGTCATCACGACGGATCGATGCTCGCGGTGGTTGGCGTGGGGGAGGAGAGTGCACCATGGCTGCATCACCTCCGGCCCTTACTCCACTGCGATGTGAGGGCTCGGCCCGATTGCGATGCCAACGAGACTCCGGACAGTGGCTCTCGACTCGCCAAGCTTCTCCACAGCAGGATGAAAGTCGAGGAGCAGTTGCGCGCGCGCCAAAGCTTCTGTTGGTGTAGGTGGCGGCGAAAGCTGCGTGGACCATGACGCGCTCTGACCCCTAACTATGTTAGAGGGAGCTCTATCACGGTCCTGCAGTCGTACGCCATCTTCACCAGCGCTCCGGTGTGCATGTTGGCCTTCTTCGTCCTGCGAATGATGCGCAAGACTCTTTCCACGGTGACGCCCAGGGTCACCAACGTGGTGACGTTGTTCGTCGCGCATAACTTGGGAGGAGCGCGCCGTGGACGCCGGCGTGGGTGTCTTGGAGGGCGTCGTGTTGCCAACCAGTGGATGGCGATGCCCTTGGAGGGCCCCGCGCCGCCTGCGGGGGCCCCGACTCAGTCTCTGGATGCAGCGATGCCCAGCCCGTCGCCTTCCGTGCGGAATACGCCGCTCACCAAGCTCTGGCTGCGAGAGCGATGTGGATGTTCACGGGCCGCGCCGTGGGTTATGTCCGCGATGGGCCCACTTCCCGCCCGTGCAGGCACGGGCAGCCCGGCTCTAGATGAGCTGACCGCTGTCGTCGTCTTCTTCTTGGGATCCATGATGATGAAGAACTGCTAAACTAAATGCTAGACCAGATTCTCACAACTGCGCCCCCTACCTGGCGCGCCAAAGATGTCGGTGGAAACGACACCTATGGGATCACAAGAATCCCTACTGCGGTTGCGGGGCGTGGGGTCGTGAGGAGAGCAGGACTAGCAGTCAACACAAGCACACGGGTCGTTTACCCAGGTTCGGGCCGCAAGGATGCGTAATACCCTAGTCCTGCTTTGAGTGTGTATATCTGTGTTCTTGGAGTTCTTGAGCTAGCTACAATGGGCGTAACTTTTCCAAGGGTCTGAATCCTTCTCCTGGGTGCCTCGGGCCTCCTTTTATAGGCTAGGGGATCGCCACAGTGGCACACAGGAGGTGGCATCGGGGTACTGTGGTTAAGCCTATCGCTTAGCCATTATGGGACAAGATGCATTTAATGGGCCTTCGATGTGTCCCCTTCACTTTACCGCCGCTTCGCCCTGCCTTGACACGCGCCTGGGTCAGCGAGGCAGTCGGCGCCATGTAGGCTGGCAAACAGCTGAGGTGGTGTGATGTCTGCTACACAACCTTCCTCTTGTAGACGTTGTTGGGCCTGCAAGTGCACAGGTTTGTAGGACAGTAGCAAATTTCCCTCAAGTGGATGACCTAAGGTTTATCAATCCATAGGAGGCGTAGGGTGAAGATGGTCTCTCTCAAACAACCCTGCAACCAAATAACAAAGAGTCTCTTGTGTCCCCAACACACCCAATACAATGGTAGATTGTATAGGTGCACTAGTCCGGCGAAGAGATGGTGATACAAGTGCAATATGGATGGTAGAAAAAGGTATTTGTAATCTGAAATTATAAAAACAACAAGGTAACAAGTAGTAAAAGTGAGCGTAAACGGCATTGCAATGGTAGGAAACAAGGCCTAGGGTTCATACTTTCACTAGTGCATGTTCTCTCAACAATAATAACATAGATAGATCATATAACTATCCCTCAACATGCAACAAAGAGTCACTCCAAAGACACTAATAGCGGGGATTATGGTAGGGTATGAAACCACCTCAAAGTTATTCTTTCGGATCAATCTATTCAAGAGTTCGTACTAGAATAACACCTTAAGACACAAATCAACCAAAATCCTAATGTCACCTAGATACTCCATTGTCACCTCAAGTATCTGTGGGCATGATTATACGATATGCATCACACAATCTTAGATTCATCTATTCAACCAACACAAAGTACTTCAAAGAGTGTCCCAAAGTTTCTACCAGAGAGTCAAGAACGTGTGCCAACCCCTATGCATAGGTTCATGTGCGGAACCCGCAAGTTGGTCACCAAAACATACATCAAGAGGCACATGATATCCCATTGTCACTACAGATAAGCACGGCAAGACATACATCAAGTGTTCTCATAAAAGACTCAATCCAATAAGATAACTTCAAAGGGGAAAACTCAATTCATCACAAGAGAGTAGAGGGGGAGAAACATCATAAGATCCAACTATAATAGCAAAGCTCGGGATACATCAAGATCATGCCATAGAGGGAACACGAGAGAGAGAGAGAGAGAGAGAGAGATCAAACACATAGCTACTGGTATGTACCCTCAGCCTCGAGGGTGAACTACTCCCTCCTCGTCATGGAGAGCGCCGAGATGATGAAGCTGGCCACCGGTGAAGGATCCCCCCTCCGGCAGGGTGCTGGGAAGGGCTCCCGAGAGATTTTTGGTGGCTATAGAGGCTTGCGGCAGCGGAACTCCCGATCTATCTTCATATTCGATAGTTTTAGGGTACGTAGGCTTATATAGGCAAAAGAAGTCGGTCGGGGGGTGCTCGAGGGGTCCACGAGACAGGGGGCACGCCCAGTAGGGGGGCGCCCCCCTATCTCCTGGGCTCCTCGAGTATCTTCTGACGTGAACTCCAAGTCTCCAGGATGATAATCTTCCAAAAAATCATGTTGCAGAAGGTTTCATTCCGTTTGGACTCCGTTTGATATTCCTTTTCTTCGAAATACTGAAACATGCAATAAAACAGCAATATGGGCTAGGCCTCCGGTTAATAGGTTAGTCCCAAAAGTAATATAAAAGTGTATAATAAAGCCCGTAATCATTCAAAATAGATAATAAAATAGCATGAATGCTTCATAAATTATAGATACGTTGGAGACGTATCAGCATCCCCAAGCTTAATTCCTACTCGTCCTCGAGTAGGTAAATGATAAAAGAAAGAATTTATGAAGTGTGAATGCTAGAGGTGCACAAGTTTGATCAATGATAATTTCAATCACCTTTACTAGCATCATTATATATCATAACAGTAGTTCATCTCATAAAACTTTTCACGAACTAGTAACAAGAAATTCACATGTTAAAGCATAGACCATAAACTTTCTTGAGAACTAGCAAACTTCATTCTTAGTCATCAAACAATTGCAATTCATCTTACTTCCAGGAAGAGTCTATGTCAGAGCTTTGATTTAGCAAACTTCACATACTCAACTATCATATAGTCTTCTACAATTGCTAACACTCACGCAATACTTGTGGTTAAGAAGTTTTAATCAGACACAGAAAAATATTGGGGCTTATAATGTTGCCTCCAAACGTATTCACCTTTGGGTGATGTCAACAATAATAGTTCATGCTAACGTACATCCAATTGGATATATATATATCAGGATCACCCTAACACAAAGTGCTTGCCAAAGGATAAAATGAAAAAGGGAAAGGTGAAGATCACCTTGACTCTTGCATAAAGTAAAAGACATAAAGTAAAAGATAGGCCCTTCGCAGAGGGAAGCAGAGGTTGCCATGCACTTTTAGGGTTGGATACACAAAATCTTAATGCGAAAGAACGTCACTTTATATTGCCCCTTGTATATGGACCTTTATTATGCAGTCCGTCGCTTTTATTGCTTCCATAACAAGATCGTACAAAGATTATTTTCTCCACACTAATAAGTCATGCATATTTAGAGAGAAATTTTTATTGCTTGCACCGATGAAAACTTACTTGAAGGATCTTACTCAATCCATAGGTAGATATGGTGGACTCTCATGGCAAAATTGGGTTTAAGGATATTTGGAAGCACAAGTAGTATCTCTACTTGGTGCTAGGAATTTTGGCTAGCATGAGGGGGAAAGGCAAGCTCAACATGTTTGAATGATCCATGACAATATACTTTAACTGAGATGCGAGAAAACATAACCCATTACATTGTCTTCCTTGTCCAACATCAAATCTTTAGCATGTCATACTTAATGAGTGCTCACAATTATAAAGATGTCTATGATAATATATTTATATGTGAAATCTCTCTTCCTTCAATATTCTTTCATGAATTGTTCAAATGACCAATACAATACTTGCTAACCGTCAATAAATTTACAACCTCTACCTCTTAGATGTGAAGTCATTACTCCCCATGGTATAAGCAAAAGAGACATATATAATTTCAGATTTATGACATTCAACTCATTCAACCATTTACTCATAGGATATAAGTGAAGCAAACTACTCCAAAAAGATATAAGTGAAGATCAATGAGCAGCTAAATAATTATGCAACTATGTGAAGACTCTCTCTCATTTAAGAATTTCAGATCTTGGTATTGTATTCAAGCAGCAAGAAAAACAAAATAAAATGACATTGCAAGGATATCACAACTCAAGCAAAAACTTAGGTTCAACCGATACTAACCGATAATTGTCGAAGAAGAAAGGTGGGATGCCTACTGGGGCATCCCCAAGTGTAGATGCTTGAGACTTCTTGAAATATTATCTTGGGGTGCCTTGGGCATCCCCAAGCTTGAACTTTTATGTCTCCTTAATTCCTCTCATATCATGGTTTCTCTTTTTATCAAAAGCTCCATCCACACCAAACTCAACAAGAACTTGTGAGATAGGTTAGTATAAACCAATGCAAAACCATATCATCTTCTACTGTAACAAATCACTATCATTATTATTCAACATTTAATACTAAATGTCTCTGCATATTTAATACTCCTATCCTCAAATAGAATCATTAAACAAGCAAACATATGCAAACAATGCAACCATAACAGCAATCTGCCAAAACTGTACAGTCTATAAATAATGCAAGAGTATCAATACTTCCCTGACTCCAAAAATTATGAGAGAAAAATACCACTTTAATAAATTTATCAGATCTTAATATGCAAAAATATTCAACATTATACCATTCTCTTACTTTTCTAGGGAATTTTTGCAACAGCGGTAAACTTTCTGTTTTCAAACAGCAACATGTATACTAGCAAAATAAGCATGGCAAAGGCTATCCTTGACATTTTTATTGAAACTAAAGATGCAAAACATTAATATAAATAACATAAAGCAAATACTAACAAAATAAAATGACGCTCCAAGCAAAACACATATCATGTGGCAAATAAAAATATAGCTCCAAGTAAAGTTACCGATGAACGAAGACGAAAGAGAGGATGCCTTCCGGGGCATCCCCAAGCTTAGGTTCTTGATTGTCATTGAATATTACCTTGGGGTGCCTTGGGCATCCCCAAGCTTAGGCTCTTGCCACTCCTTATTTCATAGTCCATCGAATCCTTACCCGAAACTTGAAAACTTCACAACACGAAACTCAAAACAAAACTCGTAAGCTCCGTTAGTATATGAAAATGAATCACCACTTAGGTACTGTAATGAACTCATTCGAAATTCATATTTGTGTAATATATACTGTATTCTAACTTTTCTATGGTTCATACCCTTACATACTAGCCATAGATTTATCAAAATAAGCAAACAACACATAGAAAACAGAATCTGTCAAAAACAGAACAGTCTGTAGTAATCTGTATCAAACGTATACTTCTGAAACACAAATAATTCTGAAATAAATTGCTGGACCTGAGGAATTTGTCTATTAATCATCTGCAAAAAGAATCAACCTAAAATCACTCTTCAGTAAAAAATGGCAGCTAATCTCGTGAGCGCCTAAGTTTCTGTTTTTTACAGCAAGATCACATAAACTTCACCCAAGTCTTCCCAAAGGTTCTACTTGGCACTTTATTGAAACAAAAGCTATAAAACATGATTACTACAGTAGCATAATCATGTGGACACACAAAAACAGTAAGGGTAAATATTGGGTTGTCTCCCAACAAGCGCTTTTCTTAAATGCCTTTCTAGCTAGGCATGATGATGGCAATGATGCTCACGTAGAAGATAAGAATTGAAACATAAAGAGAGCATCATGAACAATGTGACTAGCACATTTAAGTCTAAACCACTTCCTATGCATAGGGATTTTATGAGCAAACAACTTATGGGAGCAATAATCAACTAGCATAGGAAGGAAAAACAAGCATAGCTTGAAAATTTTCAGCACATAGGGAGGAAACTTGACATTATTGCAATTCCTACAAGCATAAGTTCCTCCCTCATAATAATTTTCAGTAGCATCATGAATGAATTCAACAATATAACCAGCACCTAAAGCATTCTTTTCATGATCTACAAGCATAGAAAATTTATTACTCTCCACATAAGCAAAATTCTTCTCATTCGGAATGGTGGGAGTATCATAAGAGACTTGAACACTAAAAATTGTTTCCACGTTAAAAGAGTAATGTTCAGAAAAAGGGTAATCATAATCATGACAAGTTTTATAAATATAATCATCACTACTTTTTATAGCATAAGTTTCATCACAATAATCATCATAAGTAGCAACTTCGTTCTCATCATAATCAATTGAAACCTCTCCCAAGATAGTGGAATCACTAAATAAAGTTGACACTCTTCCAAATCCACTTTCATATTCATCACAATAAAATTCAACATCCTCCAAAATAGTGGGATCACTACTTCCTAAAGTCGACACTCTTTCGAACCCACTTTTATCTATATAATCATCATAAGTAGGAGGCATGCTATCATCATAACAACTTTGCATATCAAAACTTGGGATGCTAAAAATATCATCTTCATTAAACATAGAATCCCCAAGATTGGGACAATCATTAATTTCAGCAAATATATTCTCAAATATTTCATCCTCATCAAACATAGCTTCCCCAAGCTTGGGCCTTTTCATATCACAAGCATAATCATCATCAATAGTATGGATAGCACCAATAGTATATCAATTATCATCATCACCATGAGTAGTAGGAGCAACATCATTTGGGAGGGATGCCTTTTTACCTTTGCTGCCCCTTCTCTTCCTTTTCTCTTCACATTATGTGTAGGTTCAACCTTCTTTATTGATGGGATTGGTTGAATATAAAGCTCCTCCTCATTACCTGAATCATCATAAGAAATAATAGGAGGAGGTTGGGAAGTCTCTTCCCTTTCATTAGTATTCTCTTCATCTCCTATTTGCTTTCTTTTCTTTAGGTAATTGGCAATATAAGGATTTTCAATGCAATTCACCATACAATACATATAAATCTTCTCTAGATCAATATCAAGGAAATGCTCAAGATTAAATTTTGGAATAATCTTAGTTGCACGTTTCAATTCTTCATAACCCAAAAGCAATCTAAGTTCATTGTAATGAGAAAGGGAGATCAAATCATCACAATTTTTGGACACGATCCGATCATGAAACAATTTGCATTGGAGATGTAAATGATCTTGTTCATTGCAAAATTCACAACGGGAAAGATATCTTAAATTCTTCGCACTCTTATCTAGCCTTTCTTGCAACCTCTTAGTTTCGAAATACTTATGCTTCTTGCAATATATATCTTCTCTACTTGGTGTGTTCATGCAAACATGCACTCCACAAAAGTTGACATGCTTATGAGAGATATTTTCATCATGACTAGAGCAATCATCATTAATACTATGGATTTTCAAAGAGTTCATACTAACAACATTGCAATCATGCTCATCATTCAAAGATATATGTCGGCATTCTGGGAACGGGGGTACCCATACTTGCTTGCCTGCGGCCTACAACGTGGCTCAAGGAGTTGCCCAGTACGGCCCATCTTCGTCAACAAAAGCTCAAGACCCTCGCGAGGGGCCAAGCCTCGCGGGGCGGAGGACAGGAAGCTTCCTCAGGCGCAGCCTCGTCAGGCTGGCTCGGGAGGAGGCGGAGAGATCAAGGCGGGGTACCTCACGAGGTGCCCATGGCGCAAGCCATGACGACCGAAGCCAGGCGGGCGCTAGGCGGGCGCCGGCCTGCGCAGTGTCCTTGTTTTCTCTTTGGTGCAAAGGGGGCAAGCGCAGGCCAAGGTATCAAGCAAAGGCTACCATTTCGGTGCAACGAGACCAAGACCAGCAGAACGGCAGGATGGAGGTCATCGTGGAGCCCAGGAAGGCGTCATCGTCAGAGTCTTTGGCAGGCGAGGACTAACTTTAGTCAGGATAAGTGTACTAGATGTTCCCTTTCAAAATGGCCAATTGTTGGCACCCTTCCCGCTCAATATTTGGGAAGAGGACCAGGGCCTCGCTCTATAAATAGGACTAGCCACTCTCAAGGCAGGGGATGGACCAATCGAACCTTAGCCAGAACCACCAATGCAAGAACCCCTCCCCTCGCTAGGCCGTTCTTCTTTTGTATTGTTCATCATCAGCCCTTGAGGCAATCCACACACCACACACTGGAGTAGGGTATTACACCACAATGGTGGCCTGAACCAGTATAAACCTTGCGTCCCTTGTGTTGTTCTTAGTTCGGCCTAGATCCTTTGCGAGGCGACGAGACGTGAGTTGGTAGAAGGGTGATCTCTGAGTGCACCCCAGAGTTTGAACCTTAAAGGTCTGCTGGAACCCAAAATCCGACATTTGGCGCGCCAGGTAGGGGTGCGCCGGAATCACGCCTTCCGTCGTCTTGTGTTTTACCGTCTGTCGCATCCATGTCTAACGCTCGTCGAGCCCGCGCCGAGCGCCAGGCTGCCCTCGCGGCCCATGTCGCCTAGACGGCCCCCGTCGGAGGGCCACCCCGTCGTTCCCCATCGCCTGCCGCCCACGCCACCACCGGTCCGGCGGGGAACGAGCAGCAGGCCTCATCCCTGCATCCTTCGGTGCGGCGAGAGGGCCGCACCGCCACCCCGTCGCTGACTCCAGCAAGCTCGTCGTCGCACGCCCATCGCGCCCCTGCGGACGCGCACGCCGCATTGCTCCTGGCACGAGAGCTCCTGCACTACCATCCCGTCGACGACCTCTACGACGAGTGGCTTGCCCACATCACCGAGCTCATCAGCGCCGCAGGGGGCTCCCCTGCACCATCCCTCTCGCTGCACCGCCCCCCGCCCTATGCGGGCAACGCAGCTCCGGAGGCGCCTCAGCCGCCTCCCCCTCAAGAAGGCGCCCTGGCCCCAAGGCGCGCGGCCCCTGGACGGGACCCGCTCCATCCAGCGCCCGCGCAGCAAGAGAAGAGCTGCCAAGAGATCCCTCGTCCTCAAGAAGCTGCCCGTGTGCTCCCCGCACCGGAACGTCATGACCGCGCTCCTGCTCCAGTGCGCCAAGACCCCACGCTGCTCCTGGCAGCGGTGCGCGGAGTGTTGGGGAATGTAGCAGAAATTCAAACAAATTCCTACGAATCACCGAGATCTATCTATGGAGAAACCAGCAACGAGGGGAAGGAGAGTGCATCTACATACCCTTGTAGATCGCTAAGCGGAAGCGTTCAAGAGAACGGGGTTGAAGGAGTCGTACTCGTCGTGATCCAAATCACCGGAGATCCTAGTGCCGAACGGACGACACCTCCGCGTTCAACACACGTGCAGCCCGGTGATGTCTCCCATGCCTTGATCCAGCAAGGAGAGAGGGAGAGGTTGAGGAAGACTCCATCCAGCAGCAGACAACGGCGTGGTGGTGGTGGAGGAGCGTGGCAATCCTGCAGGGCTTTGCCAAGCACCGCGGGAGAGGAGGAAGGAGAGAGGTAGGGCTGCGCCAGGGAGAGGTCAAAACTCATGTGTATGCAGCCCCAAATACCTCAACTATATATAGGGGAGAGGGAGGGGGCTGCGCCTCCCCTAGGGTTCCCACCCCAAGGGGTGCGGCTACCCCCAAAACCCATCTAGGGTGCGGCCAAAGGGGGGAGAGGGGGAAACTTGCCCCCCAAGTTAGGTGGGTGCGCCCCCCTCCTCAAACCCTAGGCGCCTTGGGCCCTTGTGGGGGGCGCACCAGCCCACCTGGGGCTGGTCCCCTCCCACACTTGTCCCATGCAGCCCTCCGGGGCTGGTGGCCCCACTTGGTGGACCCCCGGGACCCTCCCGGTGGTCCCGGTACATTACCGATAAAACCCGAAACTTTTCCGGTGACCAAAACAGGACTTCCCATATATAAATCTTTACCTCCGAACCATTCTGGAACTCCTCGTAACATCCGGGATCTCATTCGGGACTCCGAACAACATTCGGTAACCACATACAAACTTCCTTTATAACCCTAGCATCATCGAACCTTAAGTGTGTAGACCCTACGGGTTCGGGAACCATGCAGACATGACCGAGACATTCTCCGGTCAATAACCAACAGCGCGATCTGGATACCCATGTTGGCTCCCACATGTTCCACGATGATCTCATCGGATGAACTACGATGTCAAGGACTCAATCGATCCCGTATACAATTCCCTTTGTCTAACGGTATTGTACTTTCCCGAGATTCGATCGTTGGTATCCCGATACCTTGTTCAATCTCGTTACCGGCAAGTCTCTTTACTCGTTCCGTAACACATCATCCCGTGATCAACCCCTTGGTCACATTGTGCACATTATGATGATGTCCTGCCGAGTGGGCCCAGAGATACCTCTCCGTTACACGGAGTGACAAATCCCAGTCTCGATTCGTGCCAACCCAACAGACACTTTCGGAGATACCCGTAGTGCACCTTTATAGCCACCCAGTTCGTTGTGACGTTTGGCACACCCAAAGCATTCCTACGGTATCCGGGAGTTGCACAATCTCATGGTCTAAGGGAAAGATACTTGACATTAGAAAAGCTTTAGCATATGAACTACATGATCTTTGTGCTAGGCTTAGGATTGGGTCTTGTCCATCACATCATTCTCCAAATGATGTGATCCCGTTATCAACGACATCCAATGTCCATGGTCAGGAAACCGTAACCATCTATTGATCAAGGAGCTAGTCAACTAGAGGCTTACTAGGGACATGGTGGTGTCTATGTACCCACACATGTATCTGAGTTTCCTGTCAATACAATTATAGCATGGATAATAAACGATTATCATGAACAAGGAAATATAATAATAACTAATTTATTATTGCCTCTAGGGCATATTTCCAACAGTCTCCCACTTGCACTAGAGTCAATAATCTAGTTCACATCGCCATGTGATTAACACTCACAGGTCACATCGCCATGTGACCAACATCTAAAGAGTTTACTAGTGTCACTAAACTAGTTCACATCATCATGTGATTAAGACTCAATGAGTTCTGGGGTTTGATCATGTTTTGCTTGTGAGAGAGGTTTTAATCAACGGGTCTGCAATATTCAGATCCATATGTACTTCGCAAATCTCTATGTCATATTGTAAATGTTGCTTCCATGCTCCACTTGGAGCTATTCCAAATGGTTGCTCCACTATACGTATCCGGTTTGCTACTCAGAGTCACTCGGATAGGTGTTAAAGCTTGCATCGACGTAACCCTTTACGCCGAACTCTTTATCACCTCCATAATCAAGAAACATGTCCTTATTTACTCCAAGGACAATTTTGAACGTTGTCCAATGATCCATTCCTGGATCACTCTTGTACCCCCTTGCCAGATTCATGGCAAGGCACACTTCCGGTGCGGTACACAACATAGCATAATACAGAGCCCATGTCTGAAGCATAGGGGACGACCTACGTCCTTTCTCTCTCTTCTGCCGTGGTCGAGCTTTAACTCTTAACTTCATACCTTACAACTCAGGCAAGAACTCCTTCTTTGACTGATCCATCTTGAACACCTTCAAGATCATGTCAAGGTATGTGCTCATTTGAAAGTACCATTTAGCGTTTTTGATCTATCCTCATAGATCTTGATGCTCAATGTTCAAGCAGCTTAATCCAGATTTTAATTGAAAAACACTTTTCAAATAACCCTATATGCTTTCCAGAAATTCTACATAATTTCCAATCAACAATATGTCAACAACATATACTTATCAGAAATTCTATAGTGCTCCCACTCATTTCTTTGGAAATACAAGTTTCTCATAAACTTTGTATAAACCCAAAATCTTTGATCATCTCATCAAAGCGTACATTCCAACTCCGAGATGCTTACTCCAGTCCTTAGAAGGATTGCTGGAGCTTTGCATACTTGTTAGCATCTTTCAGGATTGACAAACCTTCTGGTTGTATCATATACAACCTTTCCTCAAGAAAAATTGTCGAGGAAACAATGTTTTGACATCCTATCTGCAAGATTTCATAAATAATGCAGTAATTGCTAATCCAATTCCAACAGACTCTTAGCATCGCTACGAGTGAGAAAGTCTCATCGCAGTCAACTCCTTGAACTTGTCAGAAAACATCTTAACGACAAGTCGAGCTTTCTTAATGGTGACACTTTACCATCATTGTCCGTCTTCTTCCAAAATCCATCTGTACCCAACAGCCTCTACGACCATCAAGTAGTTCTTCCAAAGTCTACACTTCGTTTTCATACATGGATCCTCTCTCAGTTTTTATGGCCTCAAGCCATTTTTCGGAATCCGGGCCCACCATCGCTTCTCCATAGCTCGCAGGTTCATTGTTGTCCAACAACATGACCTCTAAAACAGGATTGCGTACCACTCTGAAGTAGTACGCGTCCTTGTCGACCTACGAGGTTCGGTAGTGACTTGATCCGAAGCATCATGATCACTATCATCAGCTTCCACTTCAATTGGTGTAGGTGCCACATGAACAACTTCCTGTGCCCTGCTACACACTGGTTGAAGTGATGGTTCATTAACCTCACCAAGTCTCATCCTCCCACTCAATTCTTTTGAGAGAAACTTTTCCTCGAGAAAGGACCCGATTCAAGAAACAATCCCTATTGCTTTCGGATCTGAATTAGGAGGTATACCCAACTATTTTGGGTGTCCTATGAACATGCATTTTTATCCTCTTTGGGTTCGAGCTTATCAACCTGAAACTTTTTCACATAAGCGTCGCAGACCCAAACTTTTAAGAAACGACAACTTAGGTTTCTCCAAACCATAGTTCAAACGGTGTTGTCTCAACGGAATTACGTGGTGCCCTATTAAAGTGAGTGCGGTTGTCTCTAATACCTAACCCATGAATGATAGTGGTAATTCGATAAGAGACATCATGGTACGTACCATATCCAATAGGGTGCAACTATGATGTTCGGACACACCATCACACTATGGTGTTCCAGGCGGTATTCATTGTGAAACAATTTCCACAATGTCTTAATTGCGTGCCAAAGCACGTAACTCAGATACTCATCTCTATGATCATATCATAGACATTTTATCGTCTTGTCACGATGATCTTCAACTTCACTCTGAAATTACTTGAACCATTCAATAATTCAGACTTGTGTTTCATCAAGTAAATATACAACATCTACTCGAATCATTTGTGAAGTAAGATCATAACGATATTCACTGCATGCCTCAGCACTCATTGGACTGCACACATCAAAATGTGTTACTTCCAACAAGTTGCTATATTGTTCCATCTTGCTGAAAAATGAGGCTTTTCAGTCATCTTGCCCATGTGGTATGATTTGCATATCTCAAGCGATTCAAAATCGAGTGAGTCCAAACGATCCATCTGCATGGAGTTTCTTCATGCGTATACACCAATAGACATGGTTCGCATGTCTCAAACTTTTCAAAAACGAGTGAGTCCAAAGGTCCATCAACATGGAGCTTCTTCATGCATTTTACACCAATATGACTTACATCGCAGTGCCACAAGTAAGTGGTACTATCATTACTATCTTATATCTTTTGGCATGAAAATGTGTATCACTATGATCGAGATTCAATAAACCCTTCCTTTTAGGTGCAAGACCATTGAAGGTATTATTCAAATAAACAGAGTAACCATTATTCTCCTTAAATGAATAACCGTATTGCGATAGACATAATCCAATCATGTCTATGCTCAACGCAAACACCTAATAACAATTATTTAGGTTTAACACCAATCTCGATGGTAGAGGGAGCGTGCGTTGCTTGATCACATCAACCTTGGAAACACTTCCAACACATATCGTCGGCTCACCTTTAGCTAGTCTCCGTTTATTCCGTAGCTTTTATTTCGAGTTACTAACACTTAGCAACCGAACCGGTATCTAATACCCTGGTGCTACTAGGAGTACTAGTAAAGTACACATTAACATAATGTATATCCAATATACTTCTATCGACCTTGCCAGCCTTCTCATCTACCAAGTATCTAGGGTGGTTCTGCTTCAGTGTCCGTTCCTCTCATTACAGAAGCACTTAGTCTCGGGTTTGGGTTCAACCCTGGGTTTCTTCACTGGAGCAGCAACTGATTTGCCGTTTCATGAAGTCCCCCTTCTTGCCCTTGCCCTTCTTGAAACTAGTGGTTTCACTAACCATCAACAATTGATGCTCCTTCTTGATTTCTACATTCGCGGTGTCGAACATTGTGAATAACTCAAGGATCATCATATCTATCCCTGTTATGTTATAGTTCGTCACGAAGCTCTAGTAGCTTGGTGGCAATGTCTTTGGAGAAACATCACTTATCTTATCTGGAAGATTAACTCCCACTCGATTCAAGTGATTGTTGTACCCAGACAATCTGAGTACAAGCTCAACGATTGAGATCTTCTCCCTTAGTTTGTAGGCTAGAAAACTCGTCGGAGGTCTCATACCTCTTGACGTGGGCACGAGCCTGAAATCCCAATTTCAGTTCTTGGAACATCTCATAGGTTCTGCGACATTTCAAAAATGTCTTTGGTGCCTCAATTCTAAACCATTCAATATTACCAAACTATCATGTAGTCATCAAAACGTGTATGTCAGATGTTCGCAACATTCACAGACCATGTTCGAGGTCCAGCACACCGAGCGGTGCATTAAGGACATAAGCCTTCTACTGTCCGCATAATTGCTACCGTCAACTTTCAACTATATTTTCTTTAGGAACATATCTAAAACAGTAGAACTAAAGCGCGAGCTATGACATAATTTGCAAAGGGCTTTTGACTATGTTCAGGATAATTAAGTTCATCTTATGAACTCCCACTCAGATAGACATCCCTCTAGTCATCTAAGTGATTACATGATCCGAGCCAACTAGGCCATGTCCGATCATCACGTGAGACGGACCAGTCATCATCGGTGAACGTCTTTATGTTGATCGTATCTACTATACGACTCATGCTCGACCTTTCGGTCTCTTGTGTTCCGAGGCCATGTCTGTACATGCTAGGCTCGTCAAGTTAACCTAAGTTTTTTGCGTGTGTAAATCTGGCTTACACCCGTTGTATGTGAACATTAGAATCTATCACATCCGATCATCATGTGGTGCTTTGAAACGACGAACTTCTGCAGTGGTGCATAGTTAGGGGGAACACTTTCTTGAAATCTTAATGAGGGATCATATTATTTACTACCGTCGTTCTAAGCAAATAAGATGCATAAACATGATAAACATCACATGCAATCAAATAGTGACATGATGTGGCCAATATCATTTTGCTCCTTTTGATCTCCATCTTCGGGGCTCCATGATCATCATCGTCACCGGCATGACACCATGATCTCCATCATCATGTCTTCATGAAGTTGTCTCGCCAACTATTACTTCTACTACTATGGCTACCGGTTAGCAATAAAGTAAAGTAATTACATGGCGTTGTTCAATGACACGCAGGTCATACAATAAATTAAGACAACTCCTATGGCTCCTCCCGGTTGTCATACTCATCGACATGCAAGTCATGATTCCTATTACAAGAACATGATCAATCTCATACATCACATATCATTCATCACATTCCTTTTTGGCCATATCACATCACATAGCATACCCTGCAAAAACAAGTTAGACGTCCTCTAATTGTTGTTTGCATGTTTTACGTGGCTGCTATGGGTTTCTAGCAAGAACGTTTCTTACCTACACAAAAACCACAACGTGATATGCCAATTGCTATTTACCCTTCATAAGGACCCTTTTCATCGAATCCGTTCCGACTAAAGTGGGAGAGACTGGCACCCGCTAGCCACCTTATGCAACAAGTGCATGTCAATCGGTGGAACCTGTCTTACGTAAGAGTACATGTAAGGTCGGTCCGGGCCGCTTCATCACACAATACCGCCGAATCAAGATTGGACTAGTAACGGTAAGCATATTGAACAAAATCAACGCCCACAAATACTTTGTGTTCTACTCGTGCAAAGAGTCTACGCAATAGACCTAGCTCATGATGCCACTGTTGGGGAACGTAGCAGAAATTCAAAAAAATTCCTACAAATCACCAAGATCTATCTATGGAGAAACCAGCAACGAGGGGAAGGAGAGTGCATCTACATACCCTTGTAGATCGCTAAGCGGAAGCGTTCAAGAGAACGGGGTTGAAGTAGTCGTACTCGTCGTGATCCAAATCACCGGAGATCCTAGTGCCGAACGGACGGCACCTCCGCGTTCAACACACGTGCAGCCCGGTGACGTCTCCCATGCCTTGATCCAGCAAGGAGAGAGGGAGAGGTTGAGGAAGACTCCATCCAGCAGCAGACAACGGCGTGGTGGTGGTGGAGGAGCGTGGCAATCCTGCAGGGCTTGGCCAAGCACCGCGGGAGAGGAGGAAGGAGAGAGGTAGGGCTGCGCCAGGGAGAGGTCAAAACTCATGTGTATGCAGCCCCAAATACCTCAACTATATATAGGGGAGAGGGAGGGGGCTGCGCCTCCCCTAGGGTTCCCACCCCAAGGGGCGTGGCTGCCCCCAAAACCCATCTCGGAACAACATTCGGTAACCACATACAAACTTCCTTTATAACCCTAGCATCATCGAACCTTAAGTGTGTAGACCCTACGGGTTCGGGAACCATGCAGACATGACCGAGATGTTCTCCGGTCAATAACCAACAGCGCGATCTGGATACCCATGTTGGCTCCCACATGTTCCACGATGATCTCATCGGATGAACCATGATGTCAAGGACTCAATCAATCCTGTATACAATTCCCTTTGTCTAACGGTATTGTACTTGCCCGAGATTCGATCGTCGGTATCCCGATACCTTGTTCAATCTCGTTACCGGCAAGTCTCTTTACTCGTTCCGTAACACAACATCCCGTGATCAACCCCTTGGTCACATTGTGCACATTATGATGATGTCCTCCCGAGTGGGCCCAGAGATACCTCTCCGTTACATGGAGTGACAAATCCCAGTCTCGATTCGTGCCAACCCAACAGACACTTTGGGAGATACCCGTAGTGCACCTTTATAGCCACCCAGTTACGTTGTGACGTTTGGTACACCCAAAGCATTCCTACGGTATTCGGGAGTTGCACAATCTCATGGTCTAAGGAAAAGATACTTGACATTAGAAAAGCTTTAGCATACGAACTACATGATCTTTGTGCTAGGCTTAGGATTGGGTCTTGTCCATCACATCATTCTCCTAATGATGTGATCCTGTTATCAATGACATCCAATGTCCATGGTCAGGAAACCGTAACCATCTATTGATCAACGAGCTAGTCAACAAGAGGCTTACTAGGGACATGGTGTTGTCTATGTACCCACACATGTATCTGAGTTTCCTGTCAATACAATTATAGCATGGATAATAAACGATTATCATGAACAAGGAAATATAATAATAACTAATTTATTATTGCCTCTAGGGCATATTTCCAACACGGAGACCTCCAAGATCAAACCCTTCGCCACCAAAGGCCTCCAGTGGCCACTGCAGGCTGTCGTGCCTTCACCGCCGAGCTGCGCAGCGTGGCCTGGTCGGGCAAGTTCAAGCCAGATTTGCCCCCGCGCTACGACGGCACGGCTGACCCTACAGAGTTCCTCCAGCTCTACGAGCTGGGCATCGAAGCTGCCAACGGGGACGAGAAGGTCATCGCGAACTGGTTTCCCATGGCGCTCAAGGACGGTGCCCGCACCTGGCTCCTGAACCTGGCTCCTGGCACGATCTCTTCCTCGGACAAGATGCGCACTCGCTTCATCGCCAACTTCCAGGGCACTCGTGGCCGGCCCCCGGCCATGAGCGACCTGTGAGGCATCAAGCAGCAGCTAGGAGAGACCCTGCAAAAGTACATCCAGCGCTTCAACAACGCTCGCCTCAAGATTCCCAGGGTGACTGAGGAGGCCATCATCTCAGCCTTCTCTGACGACGTGCGTGACATCAAGATGAAAGAGGAGCTAGCAATCCATGAAGACCTATGCACATCCCTGTAGCTGTTCAACTTGGCAACCAGGTGCGCCAGGGCTGAGGAAGGGCGCCTCTCCCTCCTCGATCTTCCGACTGCCGATCCAGAAGAGAAGAAGCGCAAGGTCAAGGACGTGAAGCGCAAGGGGGCTGTTGTGCTTGCAACAGAGCCACACACCAAGCGAGGCAGGGATCAGCCTGAGTCATCCAAGGGCAGCCGGTACTGCGTGTACCACGACCTCAACACCCACAACACCAACGAATGCCAAGAGCTCAGGGCGGTGCGAGATGTGCGTGCCGGCCGACGCCCCAAGCGCAACGACCAGGGCTATGATCGAGGAGGAGGAAGAGGTGGAGGACGATGGGAAGACCGTGGCCCTCGCCAAGGGTGGCGTGACTGACCTCGCGAGGACCGCTGGCAGGACCAGCCTCGCGAGGGAGGCTGGAGGGATCAGCCTCGTGAGGATCGCCCTCAAGGTAACGCAGGCCTCCATCCTCTGCCACCTCAGCCGAGGAGGAATGAAGACCATCATCAGGACGAAGGGGCTGGGGGCTTCCAGGAGCCGCGCGCAATCGCTTGCATCCTGGGCGGCACTCAGGCCCCAGCCTCTCAGCGCATCTTCAAACAGTTTGCTCGCGAGGTGAATGCAGTCCTCCCCAAGCTTGAGGCCACGCGCCCTCTCAGGTGGTCAGCGTGCGCTATCACATTCAGCTCAGCGGATCAACTCAAGTGCGCAGCCACGGCCAGAGTCCTCCCGATGGTTTGCTCCTCAATCATCAGCAATGTGCAAGTCACCAGGACCCTCATCGATGGAGGAGCGGGACTCAATGTCCTGTCCGTCGAGACATTCAACAATCTCCAAGTGTCATACAATCAGCTTCAGCCAACCAAGCCTTTCTCAGGAGTCACTGATGGTTCCACCATTCCGATAGGGCAAGTTCGCCTTCCTGTCACCTTTGGGCAGCGCGACAACTACCGCACCGAGCTCATTGACTTGAACGTCGCCCACATTCGCCTGCCATACAATGCCATTCTCGGGTACCCATCCTTGGCCAAGTTCATGGCAGTGACTCATCACGGCTACAATGTCCTCAAGATGCCAGGAAGAGGTGGAGTCATCATAGTGCCTTGTGAGGAGAGGGATGCAGTGTGTTCCCTTGAGCGTGCTTTTCAAGCCACGGCAATCGAAGATCCAGAGCACAGGAGCAGAAGACTTCCCGAGGCAGTCCCTAAGAAGAAGAAGGCATCACCTAGTCCGTACCCTCGGGAGGCAGGCCCTTCCAGTGGCGTTGTGCCAGGATTCGCGCCCATTCAAGGGACGCCTCCTTCTGTCGCATAGGAAGGCGCGCCCGGCGCCCTCCTCGGGCAAGGCTCGGGGGCTCTCTCCTGGAGGGCCATCGACTTTGCCAAGATCACGAGGGAGGCGCTCGGGCACCACTTGGAGGCGTGCTTCAAAGCACGTTTCCCTCAGGAAGGAACAAGGCAAGGAGGGCCAAACCCTCGGGAGTTCATCAGCGAGATCGTTCAGGAGCTGCAAGAGTCAAGAGTCATGAGTGGCAGCCGCCGCTTACCCGCTGTAGCTCCCCATCCAGGCGAGGATGGTGGGATGCGCGTCTACATCGACGTACCAGGGCTCAACCGGGTCGCCTCTCAGGAGCGCTTCTGGCCCTGGCGCGTGGGACGTTGCGAGGATCCGCCTCACAGCTATGTTCGCATGCCTTTTGGCCTGCCCAACGCGGCGGCCACGCTCTAGCGTCTTAAGAGGAGCATTCTAGAGGCTCAGGAGGTCAAGCATTCCACAGTCCTGGCGGAGATGGAGATGGTCCTCGAGGAGCCGCTCGCGCCTCCGCAGCCCCCCGAGGCTCCTGGGCCTGGCGGCTCGTGAGGATCGGCTTCCACAGCGCGCGTCGTCAGCTACCTCAGCATCCCTTCATCTCCAACATCATCAGGTGACATCCTTCGAGTTTCATTTTCAGCTGGGAGCGCCCCCAGGGCTGCATCATTCCCAGGCCGCGTGGATCCGTCCTTCCGGCATGTATCCTTTTTGTTTATGCCTTTAGGTTACTTTGTTGGGGGCGCCCCTCGGGCTGCATTATCCTCAAGCCGCTCGGGCCTGACCAGCGGCATGTATCTCTCTCGCCTTTATTCAGGTTGTGCATTTGAACCACCATGATTATTACTTGATGCCTGTGACAGCGCCCTTCTTCCCTCATGCCAACTGCTTGCACGTTAAAAGGGGGTACCTGAGCATCGCGACTCATGGACTCTTACTGGCTCTGCAGCCCTCACCTCCTGGCCTTGTCCACGGCATCGCGACCTGGCATACCAGCGACGGTTGAGCTCGCTCGAGGGCCGGGACCTGAGGACCTAGAGCGTCGGCATATAACTAAATTTGCAGGAGCACATTACAAACAAAGGCCCAGAGCCAGGCGCAACCCGCCTTGAGGTAGGGCCCCATGAGTCCCGTGCTGACTCACGGGTGCCCAGATACACCTCGTCAAGCCCTACCATGCCAGCCACGTGTCAGGGCGGGGCTGTATATGCCCCGGGGGACTCCTCCCGGAGGGGAGCCCCCTCCCACGCACCAGTGGAAGCACCATGCTCCGCACTGGCTGACGACACTGCCGAAGAGCGGCTATGCCCGTACACATACGGAAGCGCTATGCTCCACGCTGGTGATAAACAACTGAGGGTGGCCCATGGCTTCATCAACCTCAGGGAGCCCAAAGCTCAGTGTCCGGCCCTATCATAACGCCTCCCCTCGGGAGTGCCACGCGAGGGGGCTGGGCACGGGGGCTACGCCCGGGCCATGCACAGGCGCACGCCACCCAGCCAGGTCCCTCGGGCCTGGTTCGTCGCGCACCCCTCCCCGAGCGGAGCCAAGGTACGAAGGTCGTTTAAATGTCAAGGGGGACTCCTGAGCATCACGACTCAGGAGCCTAACTGGTCACGTAGCCCCTCACTCCTGGGACCCGTCCTGGGCTAATGGCGGTTGAGGTATGCGCAGGGCCGAGCCCTGCCGACGTAGAATGGTAGATCAACTCCTATGCCTCCCTTCTCTACTTGTTGTTCGCGCGTCAAGGGGGACTCCTGAGCATCGCAACTCAGGAGCCTAACTGGTCACGTAGCCCCTCACTCCTTGGTCTCGTCCTGGGCTAATGGCGGTTGAGGTATGCGCAGGGCCGGGCCCTGCCGATGTAGAATGGTAGATCCACTCCTATGGCCCCCTTCTCTACTTGTTGTTCACGCGTCAAGGGGGACTCCTGGGCATCGCGACTCAGGAGCCTAACTGGTCACATAGCCCCTCACTACTTGGTCCCGTCCTGGTTTCCGGTCGGGGCTAACGGCGGCTGAGGTATGTGCGGGGCCGGGCTCTGCCGACGTAGAACACAAGCAAGTAGAAAGGAAAAACGCAAATCTCAAGGAATTCAAAAGCAAATATTACAGTCCATAGGTTGTTTTCACAACGCCAAACACAAGTTTAAATGCCTCCACGAGGCATGATGCATGTTGCAGGAACTAAAACAGGATAGAAACCACAGAGGGGTCACTTTTTGGCGGTGCCATCGCTGGTGGTGGAGTTGTGCTGGGCGGCTCCACCTCCCGAAGCCCCAGGGTTGACAGCATCTCGCCTTGGCTTGGTCCTGAAGGCGCGGAACCTCGCCAGCAGGGCTTCCGCTCGACCCTTCACTGCCTCAACAGCGGCAGCGGCAAGCTCGCCGCTCACAGGCTCCAGCAGGCTGTCAAGATCGACATTGGGGTTACGAACATAGACGTGGGTGAAGACACGCGCCAGCGCTGCAGAAGAAAGGACACGCGCCTCGGCCTTGGCCGTGGGGCCAAGGCCGTTAGCGACATCTTCAAGTGCGCGGACCAGGAAGGGAAGCAACTTGGCGGGGCCATCCTCGGCGCCAACTAGCGGCTTTTCCAGGCCACCATCATAAAGTGTCTTCAGCGAGGCACGAGCCCTCTCCTCCAGCTGCACGAAGGCCACACGGTCCTCGGCCAGGACCCTCACCTTGTCGTCCAGCTTGATCCTCTCCGCCTCCAATGCCCACTCCAGCGTCTCCAACTGACCACGATGTTCATCAAGCTCAGCGTCCCGGTCCTTGACGGCAGCTTCTCGAGTCTTCATCTCCTTCTCCTTTTCCTGGCGGTCACGGACCTCCTGGGCGAGCTCGTTGCGTAGGCCTTGCAGCTCGCTCTCCAGCGCCTTGCAGCGGCCCCGGACATCCGCGGCCTCACCCAAGGCGGTGTCGCGAGCGGCCTTGGCTTGGAGGATGGCCTGCTTCTCCTCATCGCAGGCCGTCACGGCCTGGCTCAGCGCCGCCCGAACGGAGGCGTCAGAGCAAACCAGCCAGAGGCCAACTCCACACGCCCGTCCACCAGGCGGGGGTCGGTGCCCTGGAGATCTTCTCGCAGCCGGTCCAGCTTGGCGGCAGAACGATCCAAGACGGTGGAAGGAGTCGGGGAAACAGCGATTGGCGGAGTAGGAGCAGAAGACGGCAGCGTGATCACAGTGTCAAGCGTCGGGACCTTCTGAGCCCTGGCGGCCACAGCAGTGGTGTCGGGCATGGATGCCTCAGGAGTCGCCTAAGCCCCGGGGGCTAGGGCCACACCGGCACGCCCCACCTGGCCTCACGAGGATGACCGAGCAGGGGAGACTCGAGCCTTGCCACCTCCTTCTCCCGCAGGTGGAAGCGTTGCCCCAGGCGAAGCCTCAGGGGCACCTTTCAGCCTTTTCTGCCGGCACCGGCCTAGCCAAGGAATATGGACATCAAGCCTCGGCAGCAGAAGCAGGAAGCGAAGCAAAAATCAAGCACTTACTGGTCACCATCCACGGACTCAAGCAGCCTCCTGCCAAACTTTAAGCCCGAGAGCCGACTGCTGGGGTTGGCCTCAGGAGGCTCGGAAGCAGGCGGCACGTCAGAGGAGTCGAAGCTGGCTTCAGGCCGCCTTGAAGCCAGAGCAGACCCGCGGAGAACCAGCCCCGTCCTGTCCTTCCTCGGGACCAGGGGCGAGCTCTCCCTGCCACGCTCGTCGCCGGCCTCGTCGTCGTCCAGCATGAGGCGGAGGGCGCGAGACCTGCGCCGAGGGAGGGACTTCCCCGACTCTCCGTCGGTCGCTTCAGAGTCAGACTCCTTTTCCTCCTCCTCTTCTTCCTCCTCCCCGCTGGAGTCGCTGGAAGATACGTTCACCGTCGCCAGAGCCGCCAGATCCTCGGGGACCTCCGCAGGCACTAGCCCCTCCCTGTTGAAGGAGGGCATGGAATTCACAACCTGCTCCCAATCACCACAAAGGAACAGGGGTACAGGAGCACCCTCCAGTCTTGCCACTTCCCCTCCGACCAAGGAATGGAGGATCGCGGCCAGATCTCCATCGGCCAGAGCTATAGAGCTCAGGCGGAGGGCGGCATCGGCTCCCCTGAGCCTCCATCATGGGAGCGAGTGTTCCCGAAGCGGAGCCACCCGGTGCTCCAGGAACTCCCTCAGGAGCGTCGCCCCGGTCAGCTTCGACGTCACCAGGTTGCCTGGCCACAGGTCCGCGTCCATCCTCTCCAGCGCCGGCTTCACACGGGGATCGACGAGCTCCGCGCGGGACCAAGCGTCAACGGCCTTAGGCTGCCCCGTGGGCAGCACCAGCCGAGGATGGATGCGCCCGACGTCCACCATGACCCACTTGCTCCGGAAGCCTTCGATCCTCTTCCCAGGCTTTGATATGGCATTGGAGCTGGAGTATGCGACAAAGCTGACGCATGCGGTGATGGGGCCGCGAGAAACCCGGAGGTAAAAGTAATGGCGCAACAAGGCCACCAAGGGCTTTACCCCAACGTGAACCTCACAATAATAGGCGAAAATCGCCAGAAGGAGAACAGAGTTGGGGTGGAGGTGCAGAGCTTGCAAAAAGTTGTATTGGCGAAGAACAGCAAGGAAGAACTTGGAGAAGGGAGGCACCAGCCCGGCGACGATGGCGCTCACGAAGAGCGGGTAGAAGGTGCTCCCCTTGTCTTCAGGCAGGTCAGAGCCGACCTTGAGCACGGCCGCCCCCTCGCTGCCTCGCACCACCATCATCTGACGCGTGAGGGTGAGGTTCTTCTCCAACACGTTCGGAGGATCCAGAGCGGGTGACTACGAGACCTCGGCCGGGGTCTGGCGAGGCACCATGCTTACCAAAGGTGCGGGATCGAAGCATATCTGGAGGATTTCGGAAGCAAGAAGGAGGAGAGCGAGAAAGGGGATCTGAGACAAATGACTGGTAAAGGCAAAGAAGGTAAGCCTGGCCCGGGGCCGCTCTTTTGTCATGTCACGCAGTTGCTGAGGAGTTGTGGGGAAGCGGGGACGCCCACGTCCAATCAATCGCCACGCGTCGCCCAAGGCTACAGGCTGTTGGGGCCCGCGATGCTTCGCACTTGCCCCTTCGCTTCTCTGCTAAGCCAAGTCCGGGCGCGCCTTGGGCCTGGGGGCTACTATCGGCATTCTGGGAACAGGGGTACCCATACTTGCCTGCCTGCGGCCTGCAGCGTGGCTCAAGGAGTGGCCCACTACGGCCCATCTTCATCAACACAAGCTCAAGACCCTCGCGAGGGGCCAAGCCTCGCGGGGTGGAGGACAGGAAGCTTCCTCAGGCGCAGCCTCGTCAGGCTGGCTCGGGAGGAGGCGCAGAGATCAAGGCGGAGTACCTCACGAGGTGCCCGTGACGCAAGCCATGACGACCGAAGCCAGGTGGGCGCCAGGCGGGCGCCGGCCTGCGCAGTGTCCTTGTTTCCTCTTTGGTGCAAAGGGGGCAAGCGCAGGCCAATGTATCAAGCAAAGGCTACCATTTCGGTGCAACGAGACCAAGACCAGCAGAACGACAGGATGGAGGTCATCGTGGAGCCCAGGAAGGCGTCATCGTCAGAGTCTTTGGCAGGCGAGGACCAACTTTAGTCAGGGTAAGTGTACTAGATGTTCCCCTTCAAAATGGCCAATTGTTGGGGCCCTTCCCGCTCAATATTTGGGAAGAGGACCAGGGCCTCGCTCTATAAATAGGACTAGCCACTCTCAAGGCAGGGGATGGACCAATCGAACCTTAGCCAGAACCACCAACGAAAGAACCCCTCCCCTCGCGAGGTCGTTCTTCCTTTGTATTGTTCGTCATCAGCCCCTGAGGCAATCCACACACCACACACTGGAGTAGGGTATTACACCACAATGGTGGCCTAAACCAGTATAAACCTTGCGTCCCTTGTGTTGTTCTTAGTTCGGCCTAGATCCTTTGCGAGGCGACGAGATGTGAGTTGATAGAAGGGTGATCTCCGGGCGCACCCCAGAGTTCGAACCTTAAGGGTCTGCCGGAACCCGAAATCCGACAATATAGTACCAAACATTCTAATGCATTCTTCTTCAAGCACTTGAACACAATTTTCCTTTCCATCAAACTCACGAAAGATATTAAAGAGACGAAGCGTATGAGACAAACTCAACTCCATTTTTTTTGTAGTTTTCTTTTATAAACAAAACTATTGATAAAAACAAGAAACAAAAAGATTTGATTGCAAGATCTAAAGATATACCTTCAAGCACTCACCTCCCCGGCAACGGCGCCAGAAAAGAGCTTGATGTCCACTACACAACCTTCTTCTTGTAGACGTTGTTGGGCCTGCAAGTACACAGGGTTGTAGGACAGTAGCAAATTTCCCTCTAGTGGATGACCTAAGGTTTATCAATCCGTAGGAGGCGTAGGATGAAGATGGTCTCTCTCAAACAACCCTGCAACCAAATAACAAAGAGTCTCTTGTGTCCCCAACACACCCAATACAATGGTAGATTGTATAGGTGCACTAATTCGGCGAAGAGATGGTGATACAAGTGCAATATGGATGGTAGAAAAAGGTATTTGTAATCTGAAATTGTAAAAACAGCAAGGTAACAAGTAGTAAAAGTGAGCGTAAACGGTATTGCAATGGTAGGAAACAAGGCCTAGGGTTCATACTATCACTAGTACAAGTTCTCTCAACAATAATATCATAGATAGATCATATAACTATCCCTCAACATGCAACAAAGAGTCACTCCAAAGACACTAATAGCAGGGAACAAACGAAGAGATTATGGTAGGGTACGAAACCACCTCAAAGTTATTCTTTCGGATCAATCTATTCAAGAGTTCGTACTAGAATAACACCTTAAGACACAAATCAACCAAAACCCTAATGCCACCTAGATACTCCATTGTCACCTCAAGTATCCGTGGGCATGATTATACGATATGCATCACACAATCTCAGATTCATCTATTCAACCAACACAAAGTACTTCAAAGAGTGTCCCAAAGTTTCTACCGAAGAGTCAAGAACGTGTACCAACCCCTATGCATAGGTTCATGGGCGGAACCCGCAAGTTGGTCACCAAAACATACATCAAGAGGCACATGATATCCCATTGTCACCACAGATAAGCACGGCAAGACATACATCAAGTGTTCTCATAAAAGACTCAATCCGATAAGATAACTTCAAAGGGGAAAACTCAATTCATCACAAGAGAGTAGAGGGGGAGAAACATCATAAGATCCAACTATAATAGCAAAGCTCGGGATACATCAAGATCATGCCATAGAGGGAACACGAGAGAGAGAGAGAGAGAGAGAGAGAGAGAGAGATCAAACACATAGCTACTGGTACATACCCTCAGCCTCGAGGGTGAACTACTCCTTCCTCGTCATGGAGAGCGCCGGGATGATGAAGATGGCCATCGGTGAAGGATCCCCCCTCCGGCAGGGTGCCGAGAAGGGCTCCCGAGAGGTTTTTGGTGGCTATAGAGGCTTGCAGCGGTGGAACTCCCGATCTATCTTCATATTCGATAGTTTTAGGGTACGTAGGCTTATATAGGGGAAAGAAGTCGGTCGGGGGTGCTCGAGGGGTCCACGAGACAGGGGCGTGCCCAGTAGGGGGAGGGGCGCCCCCTATCTTCTGGGCTCCTCGAGTATCTTCTGACGTGAACTCCAAGTCTCCAGGATGATAATCTTCCAAAAAATCACGTTGCCGAAGGTTTCATTCCGTTTGGACTCCGTTTGATATTCCTTTTCTTCGAAATACTGAAACAGGCAATAAAACAGCAATATGGGTTGGGCCTCCGGTTAATAGTTTAGTCCCAAAAGTAATATAAAAGTGTATAATAAAGCCCGTAATCATTCAAAACAGATAATAAAATAGCATGAATGCTTCATAAATTATAGATACGTTGGAGATGTATCATGGCGTGGTGGTAGGGCCTTCACGAAGATTTGCATGCCACCACGGAGGCATGTGCTGAGTTGGCCGAGAAGCCTCGTGCTGACACGCAGGCGCCTGCCCAGGTGGGCTGGCAGCTGCATGGGAGCGGTGGCAGAAGCTTGGCGGGTGCGGGCCTCGCTGCGGCCTCGCAGATGCCCTCGGCAAGGGCCTTGCCGGGGCCCCGGAAAGGGTCTTGCCGTGGCATTGCGATCGTCCCCTTGTGGGTTTTCTCGGCGAGGATCTCACCGAGGTTCGTCGTCTTCTAATCCTCTTTTGATTTGGAGCGTCTCTTGTCTTCACAAAGATCTGCATGCCATCACGGAGGCGCCTCCCGAGCCCAGGTCCCAACGTGGTTGGCAGTGTTGGAAAAACTGGGGCTCAAGGGTGGTGCGCTCTGCTGGCGTCGGGTAAGCTACCCCGGCAAGGTCCTTGCCGGGGCCGTGGAGGCCACCCCGGCAAGGGTCTTGCCGGGGGAGTCCAGCTCTCCCTCTTGTTATTTGCGTCTCTATATTGGTGTTGCTTTGGCCGTCTTGTGTCCTTGATTTCCCAGGCTCTGCCCTGCTTAAGTGTGGCCGTGGGCGCGGCTTTGACTGCCCGTGCACAAATAAAGGGGTACAAAAGTGCGCCCCTACTTTAGTACACCGACATTCCTGTTTTTGAGTGGGTCAACTATTTGTCATATAGTAAATCGCTAGCAACGAGCATGTAAAAGCACATTACACCCGAGCATCATCTCTCCATCTAAAAAAGAAGTGGCAAGCTAATATTTCAAAATTTGATTCGAATCGACTTGGTATGGTAGACGTGGATGCTCGTTCTCCCAAAATTTGAACGAACCGTTAAACATCCTCTGCTCGGTGGAATTCGCCCGAGCAAATAATGGGAGACGCAAAATTACCATCCTGTGTGGGACACGCATCAATTGGCCCGTTGTACATCAAGGGTAGGTTCGTAACTTCATCCAAGCACGCCTTCTCCTCGGCGGAAATGACATGTGCCGAATAATTCATAAACCACGATCGGCAAAACACGCTCTCCTCGCCCGAAATTGCTTGCGCCCACTATATTTCAAAACACGCCCTCCTCGCCCAAAATCGCTCCCGCCCACTATTTGGGGAGAAGCAAAGTTACTCTACTATCCCCGACCCTCAGTACACAAACCCAAGCTGAGAAGCCTAAAGGCAGGGGTAGAACTGTAACTCCCCCTCACATTTCAGACAAATGCGTTCGTAAGACATGGTTCCACTCCCCTCCCATCCCCCCCCCTCATTCATACCTTGTTGGCGCCAAATCACCTTCTCCCCGGAAGCTCCCTTCTCCCGAGCGAAACCTCAGCCCCTCCTCCATGGCGCCCCCACCGCACCAATTTCACAGCCACCCTCCTCCCTAATGCCGGAGACGTTGTCCATTTGCCGTCGTGCACTGGGACATGTGGCTCTTACTCCGTGCTCTGGAGCTGCCCCGACGACGGCCGCGTGAACCGTACCGGAGCCGGTTCACCCCCGCCGTTGTTCATGACGCTGGAGCGGCTCCAACTTCGGATCCGTCTAGAGTCTCGGCATTGCTTCCCCGTAGCCGTCGACTGTCGCGACATCGTTGTTTCCCTGCTGCCGGTCGCCACCGCAACCGTGCCTGCCTCACCGACTCGGTAGCCGGACCTGCCTACTTCACCATGCCGCCAGATAGGTCGCGCCCTCATCTCAAATCACTTTATTTAGGCATCAGTTGTCTGAATTTTTATTCTGGGCCAATCGATTCCTAATGGGAAGCAACACCCCTCGAGGCGGCAGAGCTCCTAGGCTGCCAGTTGGACGGTGTCTAACATAAGGGTGCGGGGCCGCAAGTTCGCCGCGTAAGTAGCGCTTAGATGGCTATCTTAGAGTTGTGGGGGTTGAAGATACTGTCGCCGCCGGATTTGGATGACGGGGGGTCTTTGTGGATTGGCCAGGGGGCGGCGCAAGCATGATAGTGCGGTGGGGCGGGGAGCGGGGTTTTGGCCGGGGCCACGAACGGCGGAGGCAGGCTGCTCTGCCGTTGGTCGCTGGCTCTTAGGAGAAGATTCCGAACAGTGTCAGCCGGGAGGCACAAGACAGCCATCAAGCCATCCGACGTAGATCGGATAGTACCAAAATAAAATAAAATCCTGTGACCCCAATTTAGTCTTCAGTCAACAAATGTGTGACCACTCTCGTACCTTGCTGTTGATCTCTTAGTGTATTTCTTTAGATCAAAGAGATGTGTCATTCTTAAGATTATGCATTATCTGCATCTTCAGCCACACCGTCTTCCGACTCACCGCAGCTACTCCAACAAGGGAAGCATACACCAGAAGGGAGCTATAGTACCCACTCAACAATTTCCTGCATCGAATGCGCGTGCCCGACATGGACAGCCACAACAACTGCAGGGCCATCGACAAGTCAGCACATGATGCTCACTCCTATGGATGGCAGCCACATAGGTTGTACCCTCATCTTACTTGTGTGCAACATTTATGGCTTTATTATTCATCTAAGAATGGAAAATAGATTATCACATTTCATTGTATATTCATGCTGATCTCTTATGGGTCTTGTTCAGGAGTTAACGATGTTCCATAGTTCAGCTGAGATACTTGTTCTTTAGGTAACGCTGTTCCATAGTTATCATCCATCAGCCAATGCTTTCCCATAGGCTGATGATTATAGTATTATACCGCTTCTAGTATTACCTATGTTATTCTTTATACTTTTGTGTGCCGTCTAGTTAATCTCGAGTACAAACGATACATATTCTGTAGCTTTCATCTGTGTTCTCCCTTTAGTTTTTGAGACCTGTTCCTGCTAGTTAACCCCAGTCCTACTATTTATGTCGTCTCCTACAGGCACTCATTACATAAATCTAACTACTAGTTGTCTTCCATGCATGTCAGATATAATTGCACGCACTGATATATCCACGAGAACCTCACAGAGTAATGTAAAGGCCAATAAACTTGATGTCAATGATACCCAATATGATGGAACATGTAAAGGCAGTTCTTCAGAAGACTTGCAGAAAGATGATGAATCCTCTTCACCCCACAAGGTCCTTGCTCTAACTTGGCCCGTGATATGGGTACAAAATGCATGTAATGTCCTCGAGTGTATCTACTCTGTTGCAATGCCATGTGCTTAGCATGCTGGTCATGCATGTAAATATGTCATGCCTTCCTATTTTCCAGTACCTATTCCATTCGTGATAACATGTTTTCAAATTCAAGTACTGTCATTCTACTCTATCGCAATGCCATCTGCTTAATTTGGACATCATGCTTCTGAATATCTTATGCATTGTTATTCATCAGTATGCACTTCATCTGTCTACCATACCATGTTTTTTTATATTGAAGTGTTGTTCTAGTGCTCTGTTGCAATGCCATCTTAGTTTCCCAATCATACATGTGTATGTTGCCTTAGTTTTTTCTGTATGTATTCCACTAGCATATAGTTTTACATTCAACTAGTGTTTTTTTACTGTGTTGTCCTGTCGTATCCCTAGCTCTTACACCATACTCCCTTCATCCGGATTACATGTTGCCGAAATGGATAAAAAAGGATGTATCTAGAACTGAAATACGCCTAGACCCATCCATTTTTTTCCGAATGGAGGGAATACATGTCAATATGTCATGCCTTTCTATTCTTCAGTACCTATTCCATCTCTCTGTTGTAGCATGTTTTATAATTAAAGCACCATTCTTCTCTACATGGCATGCAAGGGGAAGACAACTATGTTAGAATCTGAAGGGTTACAAACAAGACCTTTGCAAAAGATCCAAACGCTAGGAGATAATAAACCAACTCTAGTTTTTAAAGATACTGCTCCAGCAAAGAGAAACCCAACTCCTACTGATAATAAGCAGATTCCAATGGCCAAAGAACTAGTCCACTCCAGTCCAGCAAAAATATGTCAACTCCATTCTAAGAAGCGTGTGCGTATCCTTGCATCATGAAATTTTATAGCATGCTGATCATATTTTCTACATGTTTCTTACTCATCTCTCTTTTAGAAAATAAGCTTAACAGATTGAAAAATTTCTGCACTGGTATCGTCTATGAGGAAAGATTCTTGTTGGAATTCTCTGTGCTCCAATGCAGATGTAAGTACCTGTTGTATAACACTATATTTTTACATGAGCATGTATTTTGTTAATCGGCGTGAGTCCAACGTTTATCTAATCTAAAATTAGTTGTAGCAAAATGTTAAAGGCGCCAATGTTGATTTTTGTAAAGAAAACTGTGTGGTAGTTTTGCATACTGATCTGCATGAGTGTACTATCTCATATCATGCACATTACTGAATTGTAGTGCTGCTCTGGTTGCCCATTCATTCATTGTGTCAATGTTGCTTTCGTATTACCTTACCTTCTGATGATAGTTGTGCCATGTTGTGTTAATTTGGTGTAGGCTAGTTGCCCAAATGTTCATTGTGTCAATGTTGCTTTCCTATTATCTGACTTGGCCAATGATAGCAATGCTAGTGTGTTAATTTGGTGCAGGCTGCTGAAGATAAGAAGACAAACTATGAAAACAGCAAGGCAACCCCATTTTTCTTTCCAATAAATCTAGGCCAGGTAATATGGCAATAACTCATGATTAATCTATTTGGTTCCCCTCCTAATTTATGTTATTGTGCAGTGGTCGAGACACTCTCGACTATCAATAATACAAGCCTGCCAAAATCGCCATCTGAATCTATTCAGTATCCTCTGTCTCGAATGCAACGGAAAAAATGTATGTTTGTGAACCAATTAATGGCTGAAGCAATGATGGAAATGGTGGAGGAATCAGAGGTGCAGAGTCGTGGGACACAACAACTGATCAATGTTTTCAGAGACAGTGTAGCAAAGCAGCAAGAACTTGCCCACATGCCTATGGGCGTCATCCGTGCTGAGGTTGCAGATTGTGATGTTGTAGATCGTTAGGTTTTGTTCATTTATTAGAACTAGCATCAATCTTTGATTGCCCAGTGGATGTAATTTCCTGTAATATATGCTGGATGTGCAACGTTTTTCCCTGTATGTTGTACCTTTGCTTGATCGGTTTTGGTCATGTGCATAATTGCTCGTCGTAATGGGCTCAAATTATCTAATTTGGCCTAAAGACATGTATGAACTTTAGTGGGCCCATTAAGTTAATGGGGCGTTATGAGGCCAAAAGTTAATGGTCGGCCCTCTTACCTCCCGGGTCGTTAACAGGCCAACATCAAAGCGGGCAACAGGTAGGCCCAATTGATTTCACGGGATGTTACTAAGTTCGGGCTACATATGGCCCAACTATACTGTGGACCTTTAGCAGGTCGAAACAGACATCGGGCTTGTACTGGACCATGAAGAGCATGGGCCGCTAAGAGGCCGAAAGTCAGGTTGTATTGTAAATGGCCCAACTGTGTTGTGGGCCTTTAGCTGGCCGAAAGAGAAACCGGGATGGTATTGTACCATGAAGGGCATGGGCCATTAAAAGACCAAAACTTATGTCTGACTACAAATGGCGCAACTCATTTATGGTCCGTTAACAGGCTGAAAGGCACACAGGGTCAGGAATTGGCCCAACACTTAAATGGGTCGCTAAAAGGCCAAAACTCAGGTCCGACTACAAATGGCCCAACTGATTTATGGGCCGTTAACAGACTGAAAGACACACCGGGCCGGAAATTGGCCCAACACTTAAATGGGTCGCTAAAAGGCCGAAACTCAAGTCCGACTATAAATGGCCCAACTGATTTATGGGTCATCAATAGGCTGATATACACACCGGGCCGGAAATTAGCCCAACATTTAAATGGGTCGCTAAAAGGTCGAAAGATGTACATCCTGAAACTTTGCCCATGCATTGAAGGGGCCGTTAATAGGACGAAATCTCATCGGGCCAATATTGAGCCCAAATATATAGCGGGCTGTTAACAGGCTCGAACTGACGATGGGCTGCAATGGTGTCAAATCTTTAACGGGCCGTTGACGGGCCGAATTGGGACATCTCGTATGGGCCGTCGGCTTAAATGGACCTGACATAAGTAGGACTTATATGGGCCGGCCTGCTAATTTTTACTAGGTCGGTCTTTTTCACCGGAATGGGCCACTGTTGGGCCGTGCCACATGTCGACCTATCATAGGCGCCTCCTGTCCAATGAGTGGATGACATCTGTCCCAACAGTGAGGCAACACGTGTTTCCTTCGGCCAATGATGATTTTACACATGGAAAATCCCCATTGGTCCGGGCACGGGTTATCGGATCCAAAACCGGACCCGATAGCTTAACGGCGTTCCGTTATGGTGGATGCCACGTGTCGGTCACCCTTGACGAAAGCACTTTTGTGATGCGCGATTTATCGTCATGGAAGTGGACACTTTCATGATGATAATTTTGGTAATGTCATGGAACACTTCTACGACAGCATAGGTATGACTATCTTGATTCTGTCATAAAATCGTCATCGATGTACATGCATGACAAAAAACGCGACCTACTGTGACAAACACGTATCATCACGAAAGTGTATTTTTATTGTAGTGTATGCAAGCAGGTTGCCCATACAACTAAATGTCATTACAAAAATACACTGGCCTAGCTTCCTTCCTTCCTTGCAAAGATATAGAGTACCGAAGGCTCCATGGATAAGAGCATAGTGATCCAAACCAAAGAGAAGGAAAACCCAGTTAACCCACTTATATTAAGTTCCTCTAAGAGCATTTGAGATTCTCCTGGGAGGCGTTGTGCACTGACTTTACAACAAATGATGCATATTGTCTGAATTTTTCTCGGTTTTATATCCTTGCGTGCTATGAGAAAAACTTCCAAGCATCCGGAACTTTACTATGCCCTCAAAGGCTGAAACAAAATTTGTCTTACTATTTCTACATAAGGGGAATAAGATTCACAACCATGGAAAATTATATGGGTTTAAAATAGACTATGACCACAACCAGAAAAATAAAAAACAATGGGGCAATAAGTTTTTCCTTACCTTTACCTCAGCAACCAAATTTCTATTCCGCTATTTCCAAATACCAAACACAAGCTACAAGAGCGAATCACATTACTGCTATAGCGATTCTATCCAGATTCTAAAACCATATGGTAGTATAAATGTTTCTTCAATAGCCATTATTTAAACTGATCAGAATTGCAAAAAGAAGTGAATATTTGCATATTTAAACTAATAATTGAAGCCAGGAAAATTGGTAAATTACCGGCAGTCGAAAGGGAGGAGGAGGGGAGCGAGGTGGCCGCCGTGGTCGTGGGCGACGCCGCTGGCTTGATTTTGTCCAAGTGGAGGCAATTTGGAGTCTGAAGATGTTATGACCGGGGTAACTTATACCCAGAGGAGGCCCACTGGGCAGGTTTAGTTAGGGCTTAGCCCACAAGTTATCTTATTTCTATTAGCATCGCGGTTATATAAATAGTTGTAAGACTCTTTTGGCAATTAAGCAATAAGACTATTTCTATTGCCCGGTTCCTAGAGGAGCCGGAACCCTAAACCATAGCCGCGCTCCTACCCTTGCGCCGTCTCCTCCCTCGCGCACGACGGCGCCCAGCCGCCGGCGACCACGAGCTCATCCACGCCCAGCTCCCTCCTTCCCCTACAACCTCTGTCCAAGACCCGATAGAACCCTAGCTCCTACCACCCTGGTATCAGTTAGCTCCGGTTCGATCATGTCTTCGCCTCCGCCCACCCGTACCTCCCGCTGCCAACCTCCACCACCACGCCGCTGCCCATCATCACCGCGTCGCTGCTCTCCACATCCGCGCCGCTGGACTCCACCGCCAGTGCCTCCACCGCCCCCTGCTGCCGTCCACACGTCGGAGCAGGTCATCGGGGACCTCCACGACCTCGTCAGAGCGGTCCAAGGGATTCGGCTGTACTTGGACAGCCCCTACGGGGCCACCGCTGCCACCGGCCTGCCGGCCCTATCGTGGTACTCGCCGCCCACGGTGGCGTTCACTGGGCCGCTACAACCGCCACTCGCCACCACCCTGAAGTGGCCGTCGCCAGCGCTCGTGGCGCCTCCCTGCGCCAATCGCCCCCATGCAGTAGCCATTGCCGCTGCAAGCCCCTCTTCCACTCAGCATCGGGTCGGCTTCGAGCACGCTGGGAGGCGTCCCGATCTAGCAGGTCCACTTCCCACCGTCGCTGTCACCGCTCCCGGCCTGGCTGTCCGGGTCATCGCCGCAGCCGGTCGACACCATGGTCGGGGAACATCCGGTGCCCTCCCTACAGTACAGCAATCCGTGCGGGCCACCGAGGCCGCGCCGGACGCTCAGCTCCTTTGGCAGCGACTTGCTGCCAGCGACCAGGAGGAGCCATGGCACCTCGCAGATGGCTTGCTCCTACATGGGCGCCGTATCTTCGTGCCAGACCATGACAACCTCCATCACCAGGTTTTGCTGCTGGCACACTCAGCCGGCCATGAGGATGTGCATAAAACCCTCCATCGTCTCCGCGCCGACTTCTACATCCTCGGTGATCGGGCCCTGGTCCGGGACTTGGTGCGGTCTTGTGAGACGTGCCAGCGCAACAAGACAAAGACTCTGTGGCCGACTGGTCTGCTACAGCCCTTCGAGGTGCCCTCTCAAGTCTGGGCTGATATCTCCATGGACTTCATCGAGGGCCTTCCCAAGGTGGGCGGCAAGTCCGTCATCCTCATGGTGGTCGACCGCTTCACCAAGTATGCTCACTTCATCACGCTCGGCCATCCTTACACTGTTGCGTCCGTGGCCCGTGCCTTCTTCGACGGCATCATCTGCCTCCACAGGTTTCCCTCTTCGATCGTCAGCAATCGGGACCCGGTGTTCACGGGGCATGTCTGGCGCGACCACTTCTGGATGGCGGGCGTGAAGCTCCGCCTGAGCGCGGCCTTCCACCCCCAGACGAACGGCCAATCCAAGGTGGTCAACAAGGTGATTTCCATGTATTTGCGTTGTGTCACGGGTGATCGTCCTTGCGCTTGGGTGATTGGCTTGCATGGGCGGAGTACTGCTACAACACCTCCTATCACTCCGCCCTGCGTGCCACGCCATTCGACGTGGTCTACGGCTGACCGCCCCCGCCCATCCTGCCGGTTGACCTAGCAACAGCTTGGACGGAGGCGGCGGGTGATCTTCTCCGCACCCATGATGAGATGCTTGCGGAGGTCCCGCAACGCCTCATTCAGGCCCAGTAGCTGGCCAAGCACTACTACAACGGCCACCATCGCGAGGCGGAGTTTGCGATGGGCGATTAGGTGTGGCTGCGCCTTCTTCACCGCTCTACGTAGTCCCTGGACCCGCGCGCGAAGCGCAAGCTGGGCCCTCGCTACGTCGGGCCATTTGCCGTCTTGGAGCGCATTGGGAAGGTGGCCTATCGCCTTCAGCTTCCGGCCGGTGCTCGCATCCACGACGTCTTCCATGTGGGGCTGCTGAAGCCCTTCTGTGGGGAGCCACCGGCAGCCACACCCGCGCTTCCTCCAACCTCCTACAGGCGCTTCCTTCTGGGACCGGCGAAGGTGTTGCAGGCCCAGCTACATCGCGAGGTGTGGTACATGTTGATTCAGTGTGATTGCCTTCCAGAGGAGGAGGCCACTTGGGAGCAGTGCGACGAGTTCCGCCAGCACTACCCAGACTTCCATCTCGAAGACGAGTTTTTTGCGCAGGTGGGAAGAGATGTTATTGTTAGGAATAAGGAACTTGTATTCCCATGAGGCCATAGGCGAATATATATACACATGTACACGTGTGGAACATATGTATAAACCCCTTATACAACGGGATAAATATAAAGGGGTACATGACTTATATTATAACTCTAACATCCCCCCCCCCTCAAACTCATGGTGGATGAACAACACTGAGTTTGGAGAGATAAAAGCCATGTTATGCTCTAGTCTGGGCCTTCGTCAGGAAATCCTCCAACTGTAACTTGGAAGGCACATACTGAAGAGCGATAACCTGATCCTGCACACCAGCGTGCACATAGAAAGCATCAACACCAATATGCTTGGTGAGCTCATGCTTAACAGGATTGCGTGCAATGCTAATAGCACATGTACTGTCAGATAAGGCAAAGTCGGTGTAGTACAGAAACACCAAAATCCTGAAGTAACCACCGTAACCAAGTCACCTCTGCCGTCAAAAGAGCCATTGCTCGCAACTCAGCCTCTGCACTCGAACGGGAAACTGCAATCTGTTTCTTCGTCTTCCAGGCAATGAGAGAACCACCAAGAAAAACACAGTAAGCAGAAAGTGAACGGCGATCTAAAGGATCACTAGCCCATGTAGCATCTGAATAGGCCTGAAGCTGTAAAGAACTGGAGCGAGGAAAGAATAGACGGTGAGAGATTGTGCCTCGAAGATATCGAAGAACACGAAGGAGATGGCTATAGTGAACCGATGTGGGAGCAGAGACGAACTGACTCAGAATATGAACCGGATAAGAGATATCCGGACGAGTGACAGCTAGATAGACAAGACTGCCAACAAGATGACGATAACGCGTCGGGTCAGGGAGGGGATCACCATCAGTAGCACGAAGGTAAACATTGAGCTCCATAGGAGTCTCAACAATGCGCTCATCAGTAAGAGCAGCACAAGCAAGAAGATCCTGGATATACTTTTCCTAGGAAATAAAAAAGCCATCAGAGGTAGAAGATACTTCAATCCCAAGAAAGTAGCGAAGAGGTCCAAGATCAGACATAAGAAACTGCTCACTAAGACGGGCCTTTACAACGGCAATATACTCGGGGTCATCCCAGTGATGATCATATCATCAACATAGAGAAGAAGAAGACTCCGGCCACGAGGAGAAAGGTGAATAAACAATGCTGGATCATGAGCACTTGCTGAAAAACCAGCGGCAGTGACCACAGAGGCAAAACGCTCAAACCAGGCGCGGGGGGCTTGCTTAAGTCCATAGAGGGAGCGACGATGACGACATACCATGCCATCAGGAACAGAATACCCAGGTGGTGGCTGCATGTACACCTCCTCACGCAGCTCATCATTAAGAAAGGCATTCTTAACATCAAGCTGAGATATAGACCAGTGGTGTTTGCAACGGCAAGAAGTGTAGGAGCAGTGGTCATATGGGCCATAGGAGCAAAAGTCTCGTCATAATCATGACCATGCTCCTGCTGAAAACCACGAGCCACAAGACGGGCTTTGTGACGCTCAAGAGAACCATCAGAGCGAGTCTTAACCTTGTAGACCCACTTACAAGTGATGGGACGAACTCCGGGAGGAAGGGAAACAAGATCCCAGGTACCAATGCGTTCAAGAGCAGCAATCTCCTCTGCCATCGCAAACTGCCATTCAGGATGAACAACAGCCTGACGATAAGAAGTCGGCTTAAGAACAGCAGCACAAGCGGTGGGAAATCCAAAGCGATCAACGGGCGGAGGAGGACGAGAACGCAAGCCATAAGTAGGCCGAGAGGAAGATGATGACACATCCACAGAGGCATCCACAGGTCGTGAACAACGAGTGTAACACTGAGGAAAAGATGGAACAATAGAAAGAGGAATCGCCAACGTAGAATCAGGGGGTGGCAACGAAGAAGTCACCAGAGATGAAGGTGTAGAATCCGGTGACATGCTAGGCAAGGAGACCGTGGAAGATGGTGGCAGCAAATCGACTAGAGGTGGAGAAGTAGAGGGAGTGGAACGAATAGGCACAGGCTCGATGGGGGTGATAGGTGAGTCAGGAAAAGTGAGGAAAGAGATATCCTCCACTGAAAAGGTCGAGAAGATGGGCGTGGGTAGAATGGACGAGACTCATCAAAAGTCACGTCTCGAGAGATACGCATCCGACGACTGATAGGATCCCAACAACGATAGCCCTTATGCTCATCACTGTAGCCTAAGAAGACACACTCAACAGACTGAGCGGTCAGTTTGGTGTGTTCGCGAGGGGCAAGAAGAACATAGCAAACACAACCAAACAAGCGAAGCATCGAATAATCGGGAGAACAATCAAAAAGACGCTCGAAAGGAACACCACCATGTAGAGCAGCAAAAGGTTGTAGATTGATTAGATAGGTGGAGGTGGAGACGACCTCAGCCCAAAAATGAGGCGGGAGAGAGGCAACAATCATCAATGCACGAGCCGTCTCAAGAAGATGACGATACTTTCGCTCAGCCACACCATTCTGAGCATGAGCACCGGGACAAGAGAATTGAGAGAGAGTTCCTTGCTCAGCAAGAACACCACGCAACATCTTAGAGATGTACTCACCAGCGGAGTCAACACGAAAAACACGAATGGGTGAAGAGAACTGAGTATGAACCATGGCAGCAAAACGCTTATAAATAGACAACACCTCACTACGAGAAGTCATGAAATAAAGCCATGTGTAACGAGACAAATCATCTATGAAAATAATATAGTATTTATGACCACCTTTCGAAGCAAAAGGAGGCGGACCCCATACATTAGAATGGACTAAATCGAAAGGACGCTTAGACACTGACTCACTATGTGAATATGGTAACTGAATCTGCTTACCAAGACGACAACCCTGACACTCTAAAGAGACATCTCCTGGGATAGACCCCAGAAGACCTCGACGAACTAAAGACGACAACCGAGAACGACATAGATGACCAAGTCGATGATGCCACTGCTTGAAGGAACCAGTAACGGAGGCAACTTTAGCGGAGGAACTGGCGATAGTGGTGGCAGCGGAAGGAACATGAAGCCAGTCCAACTCCCAAAGACCCTGAGAATCACGGTGGCGAGGTCCAGCCCCAACCAGAGTGTGCGTGCGAAGGTCCTGGACAGAACAAGAGTCAATGTCAAGGATGACGCGACAACCAGAATCAGTAAGTTGACCAGCAGAAAACAGATTCATGGTAAGTCGAGGAACATGAGCAACATCAGGAACAGAATAAGAAGGAGTGGTAAGATTGCCTCTACTAACAACAGAAAGTGGAGTACCATCAGCAGTGAGAACATGAACAGGAGAATCCAGCGATCGAAGAGAGGACAAAGTGGAAGAATGAGAAGACATATGAAAAGAAGCTCCAGAGTCCAAAACCCATGGGGATGTACCTGACGATGTAGAGGGTGGTTGCTCAGTGAGAGAAGTATCAGTCATAGAACCAGCAGTACCCGTCGAGGAAGAACCTGAAGCCGCGAGCAGACGCTTAAGTCTCAGAATATCCTGCTCAGTCAAAGCAATGGTTGAAGCTGTCGAGGTAGATGATCAAGTCCCTGAAGATGATGATCGCGCCTTGCGCAGGTGTTTCCTCTTCGTGTAGCACTGGGACTCAATATGACCATCATTGTTGCAGTAGTCGCAATGTGGACGGGAGCGACCTGAGCCTCCAGAAGGAGTGGGCAAGAGCGGCGGAGCACTCGAGCGAGACGGGGCCGGTGCAGCAGGTGCGTGGAAGGAGGCCGAGTAGCGAGCACAGAGGGAACCTCCACCAAACCAACACCATGTAAGCGAGTCTCCTCAGCACGAATCTCAGAAAGCGCCTCCATGAGAGAAATATGGTCACGAGCAAACAACTGAGCACGCCGAGGCTCAAACTCCTTACGGAGCCGAGACATGAACTCGTAGACGCGATGAAACTCCAAATTGGCCTGGACAGCCTGGCAACAAGGGCAAGTACGACAACCAACACTGCGGAGAGAATCAAGCTGGCGCCAGATAGCAGAACTCTGTGCATAGAAGTCATCAATAGTAGAGTCACCCTGCTGAAGAGCATGCTCCTGACGGACCACAGAAAGGTATAAGGCATCACCAGAGGGCTCATAGCGCTGACGAAGACGGGTCCACATCTCAAAGACAGTAGGAAGACCCAGAAACTCAGAAGCAAACTGAGGCAGAACACTAGCAGTGAGAGCAGCTGCAGCACGAGCATCATCATCAAGCCACTGGGTGTAAACAGACAGAGCACCATGATACGTCTGAAGAGCCTCCTCATAAGCCAAAACCCTCTCATCATAAGCACGATCAGCAGCCTCATCAGCAAGCTTAGCCGCATCCTTGGCGGCCTGATTAGCATCCGTAGGAAGAACCGGTGGAGTCGGCGGAGTAGGGGCCACCGGAGGAACTGGACGTGGCGGACAGCAGATCTCGCCAGAAAGAACACCCCACAGACGGATGCCACGCATGTGAATGCGCATGAAGCCAGTGAACTCGGTGTAGTTAGTACCATCGAAGATCACCGGACAGCGAGGGACAACAACATAGCCTGAGAACAGAGACATCGCACCTATTTTTTTTGTCAACGGAAGGGAACCAGCAGAGGGTCTGGACGAGAACCGCAGCAGCAGTCAGGGGCGAGATCGAGGACCGATCTTGAGAGCGAGCCGCTCATGCGGGCAGGACCCCGAGCGAAGCAGCAGCAGTCAGGGGCGACTCTGCTTGGAAAACGGGGTGGGGCCAGCGTCCTGGGCAACAGCAGCAGCTGTTCAATCCTTGACAAGCAGCAGCAGGAGATCGGACAGGATTGCTCGAGCTGGACCACGAGCGAAGCAGCAGCGGGAGGCGGAGACCTGTGGACGAGCCGGCCGGATCGGGCAGCACGAGTTGGCGGGCGAACTCGAGGGCAGAAGCAGCCGGCCTGGGCGCTCGATGAGGAGAGAGCAGTGCCGCTCGTAGAAGAAGGACGGCGGCTGCTCAGAGATTGGATCGAGAGCATGAGTTGCACGTGCGAAAAAAAAACCTAAGGCTCTAATACCATGTTAGGAATAAGCAACTTGTATTCCCATGAGGCCATAGGCCGATATATATACATGTACAGGTGTGGAACATATGCAGGAAACGCCTTATACAACGGGATAAATACAAAGGGGTACATGACTTATATTATAACTCTAACAGTTATGACGGGGTAACTTATACCCGGAGGAGGCCCACTGGGAAGGTTTAGTTAGGGGCTTAGCCCACAAGTTATCTTATTTTTATTAGCATCGTGGTTATATAAACAATTGTAAGACTCTTTTGGCAATTAAGCAATAAGACTATTTCTATTGCCCGGCTCCGAGAGAAGCCGAAACCCTAAACCCTCGCCGCCTCCTGCCCTTGCGCCGCCTCCTCCCTCGCGCACGACGGCGCCCAGCCGCCGGCGACCGCGAGCTCGTCCACGCCCAACTCCTTCCTTCCCCTACAACCTCCGTCCTAGACCCGGTAGAACCCTAGCTCCTACCAGAAGAACTAAACATTCAGCATTTGAAAAAATGCAACCCGAGAATATTGTAGGCACTCGCACTCGCACATGCCAACTTGAGTTCATTCTGAATTCCTGTTATACACAAATCACCATGGCACAACAAGGCATAACAATTATATGTTCTAACAGGGCTGCGTCGAACAAAAGCGAAGTACACATAAGGGATTTTAAGCCCTTGTGTGGCCCCGAAATGTTCTGCGCCAGGCCCGGTATGCAGCTATCCTTTTGCTGAATCCAAAACCATTTAGATCTCAACTGTCACTGAAGAACAGAAACAGCACGAAAAATGCCACCATCAGATCAGAACTCACGTAAACCTACAGACTGGGAAAGTGCCTCTACTACTATAACGCCACATTTTCATCATTTGTCGTCCTACGATGCCCAACTGAAAGGAGGAAAAGGGGAAGAAAACCGAACGCTGTTGCAAGCCTGTAACCCACTCAGGATACTGTAAGCCTGTAACCCACTCATTAGAACCAACATTTTTCTCTCTCGCAGGATTGGTATGCAGGCACGATTTTTATTCCTGATTCTCCAGTTCTCTCTGTAATCTTGTCTTAGTCTTCAGTGTCAGGTAACTTTAGTTAGCATGAAAAGCAGCACAACAACATGCTCACTGGTTGAATTGAAAGTGGTTTTCACAGATGATTCATGCTTATATGACTACTACTGGGTGGGATATCAATGGTGCATTCATGTTAGCTCCAACAGAAAAGCATTAAAATTACTAGTTTGGTTCAGTTAAGTTGAATCTGAATGTTCAGAAGCATTAAAATATTGGATCCAAATGATAAAGATTATCACTGATTCAATGACATAGCATATCTAATAGGTGTGTCTTGTGGCATCCTTTTGAATTTCTGATGATTCTAATGGATTACGTATGATCTGCGTACGACACTGAATAACAGCCATCAATTGTTAAGATAATACAAAAATCGTACCCAACTTCATCACTATGGAAAGCAGCTGCGTCTCCTGTAATGGGTTGTCCTCGCTACAATTGCTGCCATCATCCGGGCAACCGCTGGAGCTCATGTTTATCGATGTCACTTAACATTGTGTCACTGTACATATTGTACATTTCATGGATGAACAAAGTCTTCATATTGTTTTGCACTACAATGCTTGTACTTCAACCATACTAACATAGCAAAGAGATGTGGATCATTTGTAGATAAAACTTGAGATACATTCTTCAACAGCCCGGATTTAGTTCCGAACTGGCAAAGGCTTGCTAAACGGACCCAAGCGGTCAGCATAGCTGCGGTACTAAGCAGCTTATTACAATTTACAATACGGCAATAACAATCGATCAAGCTAAGACTTCTCACATCCCATTCTTTTCCTTCTGCGGTCTGAGTACCGAACGCAGACCCTACGCTCACATACCTTCTTCATCTTCTGCTGCATGTATCGCAAGCCATACATGTTGTAGTGCTAGGCTCCACACTATTTGTTGTACTACTATATTTTTTTGCCTTCCTTCCACGTGCATTGTCGTGTGCATCGGTGCTTCCTAGCATCCGAAGTCATAGGAAACCAATCCTTGCAGCTCCGGGCCGTTCAGCCTGCTGTTGTTCTCGAAGCTGAAAAATAACAGTTATGTCTTATTAGCATTCATCGCATGAACCCACTCACAGAGAAGATGCCATATTTGATATGAGAGCTATCAACTTATGAGTTATGAATGACTCAGCAGTCCGGAAAAAAAACTCATGAGACATGATTTCAAACACCATCATCATAACATTTCTAGCTTATGCAATCATGAAAAACTAGACCATCGCCCTTAAGAATTACAGTACAAATGTCTGAGCTTTTTAGGACTCCAGATGCACATTGGTTCTACAAAACATGCTAGTGGCCTTTGAGATATACCTTCGAAGAGGGAAGCTTGAGAATGGACCATCGACGGGGATCGTCCCACATAAGTCATTGTTAGACAAATCACTGCATGTCACAATGGCTTAAAAGTCAGCAACCATAGAGAATCAACAGCACAACTAAATCCGGTATACATATGTTAAGATGCACACTCACATGACTTTCAGGTTGGAGAGTTTGGCCAGCTCCCGTGGAATTGATCCAGCAAGTTTGTTGTTGTTCAAACGCCTATAAGAAATTGCTTTAGTACTCACTTAGGGAAAAATGTTCATATATGAATTAGGAGAGACAAACTTAGATCCTTTTCATACATTTAATGCTTAACTATGCCAAAAGCAAAATTTTAAATTGCATTTCAGTTTATTCAGAATTATGGGCACAACTTCCCAGCCATTTTGGGTACACCACTTGGACTAAAGAAAGATGCCATGAATTAGGAGTAGTTTTTTTAGAGGGGGCATTTGTACTGTGGAGGAATTAACTTCAATCAGAGGATAATACATACATGAATCTCAGTGAGCTGAGCTTGGAAAGGGACTTGGGGATTCTTCCGGTGAGCTTATTGGCATACAGATCCAAGCTGATCAAATTCTTCAGCTTGCCCAACTCTTTTGGGATCTCGCCGTTGAGGTTGTTCCTGTACAGCTCCCTGCAAATCAAGTTCCAATTGAGAAAATCAAACCATTTTGTTCCGTTCGAATAACAGAAACGGTGGAATTCATCATCGTAGGGGCACATACAGGTACTGAAGATTCACAAGGCGGCTGAGCTCGGGGCCGATGGAGCCGGAGACGTTGGAGTTGCCTAAATCCCTGCAGAAGTTTGCCATAAAGAGTGTCAGACAACACGGTCATCCAACCAACAGGATGCAATATTGTTGAACTATGACAGACAGACGCCACAACTACTGATTATGCTTGCAAGTTGTTCTTTTTTATATACAAATCGGCCCTTTTGAATGAACAGTTAGTATGATTATTCAACTAGTATTGCTTAAGCTATCAATCCCTTAAACAAGAAGCAAGTGCAAGACCAAAGATGAAAGACCATGGATATCCTTTGCCGGCACGCAAGCAGCTTGACCTAGTAGTAGTTTAAATCGAGCTTTGTTTCTGGGCTAATCTGAGCAAGCGCTGGGAAACCCTTGAAGATAAAAGCTTGATTGAGTGAGAGGGGAAGGACTGTAGCTTACAGGCGGACGACGCGGCTGGCGCTGTCGCAGGTGACGTGGAACCAGGTGCAGGGGTTGACGAGGGTGGGATCCCAGCTCTGGAGCACGCCGTTGGGGTCCGACAGCCGCATCCGCAGCGCGTACAGCGCGTCCCCCTCCTCGTTGGACGCCCGCGCCGCGCCGGCCGCCAGGCCCAGGAGCAGGGCGGCGCCGACGAGGAGGAGGGAGGAGGGCACGCGGGGCGCCATGGCGGCGAGGAGAGGCCGGGCGCGGGGGGAGGAGGGCGGAGGAGATCGACGGAGCTGCTGCTGCTGCTCTGCTCTGCTCTGCTGTAGCGTGGGAGGAGGAGGACGGGTGGTTGTGGAAATGGGAAAGGCGCTGCGTGACCGAGTGGTGTGGTCAATACGGCGAAGGATGGGTACCAAGTCCACGGTCAAACTTTGGACCGAGCACGCGGTGGAATCATTTTATCTGCAAAGGCTCACTGGGGTGGAAGTTGCGTCAGTAATGAAAAGTGACAAGGACAGGAGGTAGAAAATGAAAAAGGAAAGAGGGAACGAACCGATCAAAAAGCTTGTACATGGAACTCAAAGATATAATGCAGGCAAAAGCAAATTCATGATCTTAGGAACCATGATGTCGAAGCCATACACATCAGACCTCGCTGAGAATTTCCTACTAGACACGATATACTCAAGGATCCATATAACCACCGCAAGATTAAAATTGAATTGACACCTGAATCGTAAAAAATCTTTAAAATCTCGACAGAACAATTTAGAATTGAAGTCTCAGTGAACATAGTTGTAGAGAAAATTGACCTCAGCTCGAGGCATTTTCTCTGCCCCTTCTTACCCTGAAAAAGTAGGGTCACCGACCAAGCTCTTGGTTGGCATGCATTCGTACACAAGAATCATCTCTTTCTTGTTGAATTTGAAACCCCATAAATCCCTTTTCCCTCTGAATGCAAAACCAAAGTATCCTAATTACATTGCAGTTTTAAAGATTTGCAGTTATTTCAATCTCAGTAGTGAATTCTGCTGAACCTTGAATAGATGATGATGTCAATCTTTTGACGGCAATCTCAATCCCGCTAGTTAGTTTTCCCTAAAACCTCGATATCAAGTTCAAAAAGTAAATATCAACTTTTCTTTGGTGGATGAAGAAAGACAAATGTATCTACCCCTCGTTTCACTAAGCACAAATACCTGAAGACTTAAGGGATCTCAAGACTCTTATTTACAATACAGGAAATCAAAAGTGAATATAATATTAGTACATAATGGAACATAACTGATCAAAATTTAGGCTCATGATAGAAAATAACGCCACTATGGAGAACACGTACAATCTAACTAGTGACTAAGCTCCCAGGAAATCCACCCTCCTGGTGAATCGTGGCTGGCGAGCAGGCGATTGTCCCCCTGTCCCGTAGGCCCCAGTTGTCAGGTCGGTTTTTTTAACCATCAAAAAAAGTTGTCAGGTCGGTTTGCGTCGTGCTATCGCTACCCCCACACATCCTCCCTCTCTCTATCTCTTCCTCCAATATCTTGTTCCCGACTCGCCGCCCAACTTCTCACCCATCTGTGGCCGCCACCGGCCATCTCCTCCACCGCCGCAGCCCCCATCTAGATCCGAGTCCAGCAACCCTCGGGCCTATCTCTTCCCAACAAAAAAACCAAGCTGACACCCCGACAAACCCTAGGATTGAGCACCCGTGCTGCATCCGGTTCTTCCCACTGCTCCTCCCACAGCCGTTAGCTCCATGTTGTGTTCTTCTCGCCTTCTCCGCAGCGTGTATGTGCCTTGCGCCGCCCATCGCGACCCCAGTCGAAGGGGATTTTTGATTTGGTATGGGACTGGGTGAGGTGATTGATGACTGAGATTTCTATGGGCGTCTTCCTGCTGTGGGTGGGGGGCGCTTCAGTCGCCGCTGTACGGGCTGGCCGTCCTGGTCTTCTTCCTGTTTCGGCTACCGCTCTCCATCCGGATTGGTGCCTTTCTTTTCTTTCATCGTTGGCTCTTTGGTGCTGTTGCGTGGTTCTTGCACACAGGTATGGTTTTTGGCATGGTAGCTATGGAAAGAAAGAAACGGCACGAACGTTGGGCTTCAGTTGACGACGTGGTGCATGCCATTAGGCTTGCATTACATAACTGGAGACTAGCAGGTGCCAAGTGCTTGCTTGGATCGTTAGGGGATCTGTAGATAGACCTCCTGTCCCTTCTTTTTTACATTCTCTTAATTTTATTTATCCTTGCCGTGCGGCAATGTAAATTTTCTACTACCTTCTTAATCAATGAAATGCTGGTAGTCGCTGGAACTTTCAGAAGAAAAAACTGGGTTGTGATGGTCGTCAGCCGATCATTGTTCGATGGTTTTCCTAATGTGCCCCATGGTGGGGATGTTGGGGCTGAGGGGCAGGTGGATGAGCCTGGTTCTTGTGGTCATGGTGGCAGTGCCGAGGTTCAGGTGTTTACGCCTTATACACAGGAGCTTAATAGTAGCGCTGGAAAATAGTCACCGCTGCTGCTAGTTAGCAGTAGCGCTGATCCAGGGAAGCGCTATTACTCTGTCTATAGCAGTAGCGCTGGAAAATAAAAACACGCTACTACTATGTGGGAACAGACGAGGCCACCGACGATAGCTAGTACCAGCGTTGTACAGAATCCAGCGCCACTACTAATAGTTTAGTAGTAGTGTTGTATTTTACTGTGCCGCCACTGCTAATGGGCCCCACTTAGTAGTAGCGCTTCTCCGGGAAAGCGCTGCTACTAACTACGGTAGCAGCAGCGTGTTTTGGTAAGCAGCGCTACTGCTAGTTGCGGCTGGTGCCACCTTTTCACCCCCTCCCCCTCCTCTTCCCCACTTTGCCCTCTCTCCCCCTCCTTTCCCCTCTCCACTCTCCATCATTGTTGCTCTTCTTCTCTCTTCCTCCTACCTCTCTTCTCTCCTCATTAATGTCCCCCTCCACCATAACTCTCCTTCATAAATGGCCTCTCTCACATCTCTTTTTGTCCTACCTCTCTTCCTCTCCCCATCAATGCCCCCCTCCACCATAACTCCCTCTCCATTAGTTAGCTAGCTAGATTCACCTCTTCTCCCCAACAACTAGATCTAGCTAGCTATTTAGCCATCCACATGTGCTCTCTCGATCGGTCTCTCTCATCATCTAATTAACTGCGCGTGCTCTCTCTCGATCGGTCTCTCTCGAGAGATATATAGGTGAGTAAAAAAAGTTGTTCATTTCAAGAATGGGAATATGTGTGTGAATGAGAATATGTGTGTTTGGGATATATATAGCCGGTCTATTCTGCTAATATTAGTAGAATAGTTATTCTGATAACACTTTCGAACTGCACGTTCAATGCAAGTGCACGTCATTGTTTGAACCAAGTGTGCTGCAGTACAAACGCGAGTGAACTTCCCGTCGCAAAAAACTGCACTCGGTGTTTTTTCGGTACCTTTTTCGCTCTAGTTTTTTTACTGTTTGTCGGTACGAGTCGTATAATATACCGTTGAAAAACTATGGATTAGGCGCTACTTTGCCATGTTGAACACTTTTTGAGATTCCTCACGAATTAAGAGCAGTTTTGAAAATAGCGCGACCCACAACGATTGGTAGCGAGCGTTTTTTTCGTGTTTTTTCTAAACCGCTCGTCGGAATGAAGCAAATGATACACCATTGGAAATATATAATCGAGGTGCATCATTTTCATATCTATCAATTTCTCTAATTCGTTACGGTTTAAGAGCAGTTTCAAATTTACTAAATCGCAGAATTCTGTTTTTAAATTTTTTTCAAATTTTCGGTACTATTTTCACTCCAGTTTTTAACCGTTTTTTCAAAAATAGGCGTGTAATATATCCTTGAAAAGCTATGGACGAGGCGCAACTTTCATATGTTGAAATGTTTTTGAGATTCCTTACGGTTTTAAGTTAATTTTGAAAATCGTGTGACGGATGACGAGTGGCAGCAGCTGTTTTTCACGAAATTTTTACAAACCGCTGGTTGGAATGATTCAAATGATACACCGTTGGAAAGATATCGATTAGACGCAACTTTTTCATGTAGAACACTCTCTCTAATTCTTTACGGTTTAAGAGAAATTTCAAATTTACCAAAATGCAGACACTTTGTTTTTCCCGACAGCCAAATCGACGTGCGTACTTCATCTGACTGAAAACCGCACTGCATCGGATGAAAAACCGCACTGCATTAGACGGGTAAGAGAACTGCATGGTTTCTTTTATTCAAACGTAATTTTTTAAGACAACCATTCTTTTATTTTGTCGTCTTAGTAACATTTTTTCAGCACTTCACGTTGCGAGCAAGTGAACCGCAACACTACCAAGGGTGAGCCGCATGAGTATTTTGATGTCTTTTTTCATACATTGCTATTGGAGGGGACTGCATTAAAATTAACTTTTGCTTTTTTATACAACATGTGGCAATATAATTAACCTCTCATAGAGTGTGTTTTACATGGGCAAAGAAGTGAACCCCATGGTCGAGAGAAATGTACTGCGACACTAGTAGTTAACTGCACTGTTTTTTTTTCTGCTCCCTAATTTTGTTTTTTCCACTTTTTGTTGACGAGTCGAAACTCCGGTGATAAGGCGAGTGAACCACACTTATTCTTCTACAGAGACATAGTGAACTTCACGAACAACAATTCTTCAGGCTTTTCTTTTTACGTTTTCAACAGTGAGATTTGCGGACACTCTGTTTTTCGCGATACCAAAATTGACGAGTGAACTATATCAGGCAAAAAACTGCACTGCATCAGACTGAAAACCGCACTGCATCTGACGAGCAACATTGTGCACCGTTGTTTGTATAGAAAATATTACAAAGCGAGCTGCAGTTTTTTATGGAGTGAACCTCTAGGCCCACCGAAGTGAACCACCCACTCCCATGCTAGCAGGGTACACTTTCATTGTGTCTCTTCTGGTTTGGATCACAAGGAACAGAGTGAAGCACAGTAGACAGAGTAGCGAACCTCTCAAAGAGTGATGCAGTGCAGCTCACGTGGTGATGCAGTGTGGCTTGCATGGCGATGCAGTGCAGGAGGGGACGAACATGCCTCATGGAGGAAGCCACGATGGTGGAGGGAGAGTAGGAAGAAGGTCGAGCAGGGGTGAGGGTGTGGGTGCCACTTGACTGTTCTACAAAATGAACTGTAGTGATTTTTTTAAAATAAAATAGAGTCCTCATCTTTTGCGGAAAAAATCCTTAAAAACTAAATTAAAAAGCAATTGGGTCCATTTTTTCCTCCCACACCGAACTGCATGTTGGAGGAGTCAAATTCCATGCCCAGACATGTACCCGAACTTGCACTAGCAGCACCCATTTTTTCAATGGAACCAGGTAGAGAACTCATCCTTGGAGGTACCCTATAATTTCTTGTTGTACAAAATAGTTCAAAAATATGCACAATGAACCTCTCAGGTAGCAGAAACGAACTTCTGATATGCCCACACACATACATCTCAAAAAACACATCCAGCACGCGTGGTCCGCCGTTGAAAAACTGCACTGCTCCTATGCGGCCGCCAGCGGTCCTTTTGCACTGCTCACTACACACGGGAGCAAAGGAGGAGGGAGAGGGGTAAGGAACGATTTTCCCTGTGAGATACCGTGCCTGCAGATGGGTGTGGACGCACGCAGGCGGGGGGGGGGAGCCCTGACCTGGGACTTTGGGCGCATCTCTGCCAAGTGCATTGCTCATCTCTACGGGGCTGAACTACATGCGCCCTTGCACTAGTGATCTTGATTCGTCGTCTTCCCATGTCATGCCCGGTTGCATTTCGTCCCGTCGAAGGAACTGCAAGCGGGCATGCTGTTGAACGGCTTGCCGTCATTCTCCTGTCGGTGCTCGGTGAACTGCTGAAAGTGCAACTATCCCTGGGTGGTTTTGGTAATTCCTAACAACATATAGCTCATTGAGCTTATACTGTTTCAAGATAAATATTTCAGGAAAGCTCAATGATTGGCATGGCATGGATGAGAAAAGTGGATCCCTCAAAATACTAAGGACAAAAGGATTGGCTCAAGCTCAAAGCACAAGACTCTACATTTTCCATTTTAGTGATCCAAGATCACATTGAGTCTATAGGAAAAGCCAATACTATCAAGGAGGGATGAGGTGTTGCATAATGAGGTTCTTGCTCAAAATGCTTAGTGATATGCTCCAAAGCCCTCAACTACTTTCTCACATCCACATATGACCTAAACCAAAAGTCAAACTCGGCCCCACCGATTCTTTCTATCTGGTGCCACCGAGTTCAGATGTCATAGCCACTGCCACAAACCCTAGTCTTTTCGGTCTCACCGATAGGGATCTCGGTCTCACCGAGATGGGATTGTAATCTCTCTGTTTCCCTTCGTAATGTTTCGGTCTAACCGAGATGAGCAATCGGTCCCACTGAGATTGCAATGTAAACTCTTTGTTTCCCTTTCGTAACATTTCGGTCTCACCGAGATGAGCAAATCGGTCCCACCGAGTTTGCCTGACCAACTCTCTAGTTAGGTTATTACCAAAATCGGTCTCACCGAGATTACGTTATGCCCTAACCCTAACCATATCGGTCCCACTGAGTTGACATATCGGTCCCACCGAAATGCCTAACGGTCACATTATTTGCTAAATCGGTATGACCGAGTTTCACGATTCGGTCCCACCGAGATTGGTAAGTTGTGTGTAATGGTTAGATTTTGTGTGGAGGCTATATATACCCCTCCACCCACTCTTCATTCATGGAGAGAGCCATCAGAACATGCCTACACTTCCAACTTACATTTTCTGAGAGAGAACCACCTACACTTGTGTTGAGGTCAAGATATTCCAATCGTCCTACCATATGAATCTTGATCTCTAGCCTTCCCCGAGTTGCTTTCCACTCAAATCTTCTTTCCACCAAATCCAAATCCCGTGAGAGAGAGTTGAGTGTTGGGGAGACTATCATTTGAAGCGCAAGAGCAAGGAGTTCATCATCAACACACCATTTGTTACTTCTTGGAGAGTGGTGTCACTACAAAAAAAATACACTTCCGTGATGATACGTGTTTGTCACAGTAGGTTGCGTTTTTTGTCATGCATGTACATCCATGACAAATTTATGACAGAATCAAGATAGTCATACCTGTGTTGTCGTAGAAGTGTTCCATGACATTACCAAAATTATCATCACGGAAGTGTCCACTTCCATGACGATAAATCGCGCATCACAGAAGTGCTTTTATTAAGGGTGACCGACATGTGGCATCCACTGTAACGGAACGCCGTTAAGCTATCGGGTCGGGTTTTGGATCCGATAACCCGTTAACAGCCCCGACCAATGGGGATTTTCCACGTGTAAAATCATCATTAGCTGGAGGAAACACGTGTCGGATCACCGTTGGGACAGATGTCATCCACTCATTGGACAAAAGGCGCCTATGATACGTCGACACGTGGCACGGCCCAACAGAGGCCCATTCCTGTGAAAAGACCGGCCCGTTTAACTTGGTCAAAAGGTGGCGTGCCGGCCCATGGAAAGCCTGTTAACGGCCTGTTCGCATATAACCCATTTACAGCCCGCTAACCCAAGGCCCGTTATGCCCTATCCGAATTAGCCCCAGTAGCGTCATATGGGACATCCAATATGATTCCAGCCCGTTTTCACTTCTGGCCCATGTATGGCCCATGACGTCTTTCGGCCCATATGAGGCCCTATGTAACTCTTGGCCTATTAACGACCCATGGTGAAACTGGCCCGCAATGAACAGTGTATCACTTTACACCCATTAACGGCCCGTGGTGAAACTGGCCCGTAATGAATAGTATATCACTTTATACCCATTAAGGGCCCGTTATTCAGTTGGGACGTTTGCAGCAAATGTTATCTTTCGGCCTTCTCAGAGCCCATTTATTCTTGGGATCATTTCCAGCATTCGTTTACTTACGACCCGTTACTGTTATTTTCTGCTTGTGGGCCAAATTCAGCCCATGGTTACATCGGCCCGTTTGTGGTTTGTTAATACGTTGGGCCGTTTTCATAGCGTCATCAAATACGGCCTATTAACGATGGCCCGTTATGGTCATACGGCCCGTATAAGGCCCATTGATGATACGGCCCGTAGAAGGCCCATTGTTTCTACGGCCCGTAGAAGGCCCATTGTTTCTACGGCCCGTAGAAGGCCCATTGTTTCTACGGCCCGTAGAAGGCCCATTGTTTCTACGGCCCGTAGAAGGCCCACTGTTTCTACGGCCCGTAGGAGGCCCAATGTCACTACAGTAAATATTAGCCCATGGTTATTGTGGCCTAGTTTTAAAAAGAACCGCACTGACTACAAGCAAACAAATAAACAAGACAACAAGGAAATAAATAAGCAAGCAACTTATGCTAGGCTATCATGGCTGTTACACATATTACATCCACTGGGCATCAAAGTTCGCCACCAGTGCAAATATAGGGAACAAAGCAGCATATCATATACACTGGTTGTCAAAGTTGGCGACCAGCGCAAATAAACGCCGCAGCAAAACAAATCCAGAACTGAAACCACTTCGGAAGATCTCAAGAAATAATATCCTGGGTACCCATAATGCTGGCAAGATGCTTAGCAAGCTTATTAACTTTCTCTTGTTTGGCGCTTAAATCCTCCAGCGCTTGCTGTTGCACCAGAAAATATGCATCTGAATTCTGCAGGGACTTCCTCAGTCCTTCAGCTTCCTGTCGCAGCACATCTAATTGATGTCTTTCAACTTGAAGTTGAGATTCAAGAAGACGAACTGATTCAGACAGCGAGTTTGAAGAGCTTGTGCCAGCAGTAGTGGCCAGTAACTCGAACACTACATCAAGATAGGACTTTTGGATTCCCTCACTGTCGTCAAGATAGTTTTTATCAGCTTTCTTGGAGACCAACAGGGATGTCTCACTATCTTGAACCTTATCTGCATTACTTCCTTTACCAGTGGATAACGCGGTACTGTTATCCAATGTTTTGTCCGCATTCTAAAAGAGAAACAAGCAGACACATCACATGTTTACCATGTTGTATATGAAACTCATTTTGGTAAATGAGTTCAGTAGTAAAGTGGACAGGATAACAGCATGAAACAAACATATATCTATGTACCATGGTCACTTTATGGTCTATATCATTCTAGTTTTTGTTGCCAAATCAAGATAGAGACACAGTTCAAATAATATTTGTTCAACACAAAGAAGAATAGACAGAATATAAGTGTGGGTAACTATAGAGCAATAACAACACTTTTAATGTGCATGACATGAGAACATAACTGTTTATTCAATTGAAACTGAAATCAACATAGAGCGGGTTACAACAGCAAACCACTTAAAGAAATAGGTTTAAAATATACCTGTTGCGCCATTGGAGTTTCAATTCTATCCTTCAAATTTGAAAATAGTTGGTATGAGTAAATACAGTAATGCAAGAGCAAAGGAGTATGAACCATATCTACAAAACCTGACCTGAGAACAAATCTTCTTCTCCTTTAAGCGTTGAGTTGGGATTCGGAGTGGTGGTCCTCGTGCTTTGGGCACTACAGTTCCCTTACTAATTGCTCGTGTTTGGGTGCTCTGTGGTGGAGACGGTGCTGTGTCAACTGGAACTGGGTTACTATCTGCCGGGGTTGGGGTTAGAAGGGGTGTAGCTGGTTCTCTGTCCAACTGGGTAGGGGTACAATCTGCGAGAGTCTGGGTTATGTGTGGTGGATCTGGTCCTTGGGCAAGTACAACCGTGGTTCTATCTGCATCAACTGGTAGCACTATCTTTTCTAAAGACCGTGTTGTTACTCCCTTAGATACTGTCATCACGCTCTCCAATTCAAATTGCTGATAAACAAGAAAAGTAATTGAAAGTATAGACATTGTATGATAGACATGTGCAATGGATAGTGGGGAATAAAAGAGGGCATGAAATAATTCATATTTATGTTGTCTAACCAAACAGGATAGCATGACACAATTTGACATATATGATGGCTAACTAAACAGGATAGCATGACACAATTTCACATTATGATGGCTAACTAAAAAAGATGGAAAGACATAGTTCAAAATATGAGACTATGTAAATAGGATGACATGACATAACTATATAATGTGTTTATTAAATAGGTTGGCATGCCATAATTCACATACATTCATGGATAGAATGCCATAATTCTAAATATGATGACTGTAAACACTAAACATGATGAGATGATATAACTATATGATGTCCTTATTAAATGGGATGCCATGCCATAATTCAGATAGATGATGTGTATGTACTATGTAAACATGGTGGCATGATATAATTCAAATATATGATTTATATAGTAAGCAAGTAAGCAGATGGCAATCTATATATGATGTAAAAACTAAGCAATGCAAGACAACATGCATGACATGGGTAATATAACCCTGCCAAGTTTGAGCATAGACCTCAGGGGGGAAATAGGACTGGTCATCAGTCTCTGAATCCTCCTCTGAGGAGCTCTCTGTAGCCAGCAAGATGTCTGCTTTAGCAGGTAGCATTGTCTGCTCTGAATACCTTGTTTTCACTCCAGATACTTCCATCACCGCTTCAAATGGCTGATGCACAGGAAGAGTAGTTGAATATACAAACATTATCGACAAATGGAACACGTAATACAAAAAAATGATAGCATGATATAATTCACATACATGATGATTGGCTAAACCGCATGGCATTGCATAATTCACATATATAATGCCTTTGCAACAAGATAGCATTGTATAATTCACATATATAATGTCTTGCAACAAGATGGCAATGCATAATTCACATATATGGTAATTAGACACTGAACAGGTGGCATTCACACAAAGCATGTCTAAACTAATCGAATGGCATAGCAATGCGAGACACCATACACACAATATGAGCAACATAACCCTGCCAAGTTAGAGCATACACCTCGGGGGGGATAGGACTGGTCATATGTCTCTGAATCCTCCTCTGAGGAGCTATCCGTAACCAGCGAGATATGCGCTTCGTCAGATAGCATAGTCTGCTCAGAAGACCTTGTTTTCACTCCAGAATTTGCCATCACCGTGTCAAATGGCTGATGCACACGAAGAGCAGTTGAATGTACTAACATTGTTGACAAATGTAATATGTAACGAAAAAAAAGGATGGCCTGATATAATTTACATATAAGATGACTGGCTAAGCAGGATGGCATTGCAAAATTCACATATATGATGCCTGGCTAAACAAGGTGGCATTGCATAATTCACATAAACGATGAATAAACTAAACAGATGGCATTCGCACAAAGGATGTCTAAACTAAGCAGATGACATATTTGATGTATAAAGTAAGCAATGCAAGGCACCATATGCATGATATAACCAACATCAGCATGCCAAGTTAGAGCGAAGACCTCAGGGGGTAAATAGGAGTTATCTTCTCCTTCTGAATCCCCCTCAGAAAAGATATCTTCCTCTCGATTACAATCCGAAATGCGTGGAGGGGGGGATGCCTTTGTGCCTACCATGGAGCGACATCTGCATGAAATTATATTGCCACGCAAGGCTCGTCTCTCTTGCTCTACATGTTCAGTTCCATTGTTTACAATAACTATCATGCATAGGAATAAAACATAGTGAGATTATGTAAGGAGTGCATGCAGAAATCCAGAGTGATGGTAGCAACCTGTGGATAGACCCAAAACCAATAATAGCAGGCAGATAATGGCTTCAGTTAAGAAATACAGATAATGGCTTCTTTACTGTTTGTTTCCCACCCAACATGAAACTCATAGTAGACACCAGAGATTAACCAGATAGTAGATAGATACTATTGATAGCGGCCCCGATATGTACCCCACAACCATTTAAAACTCAAGTTTGACCATTAGTTTGGAGCTGACTCAGAGTCTAATCGGTGAACATGACGATAAAGTAGCATGTAATATTAAGCGATGCATAACGTAAGTAGACACGAAAGAGTGCGACCTCTCTTGCGGACCTGCGTAGTCCTCGAGGTCATCTGCTCGGTTGATGATGGTAATACAGTTTTCATGGCTGCCAGCGGCGGGGAGGAAGATCTGAGGCGGTGAAAGATAGTCTGGAGGATGGATCCCTGCTCTGCTGGACCCTTCTGTCGTTGGAGTAGCTGAGATGGGGTACACGACGGCGCAGCAGGAGCGGGACAAACCACGCAAGGTTTTCTTTGACAACTATCTGTAAGAGAAGTAATTTTGTAAGGGCTCGTTTGAATTGGAGGATTCCAACAATGCAGGGATAGGAAATAGACAGGAATAGGATAGGAATGCACGTGCAAAACAGAGAATTTAAAAACACAAGATTTCTGCCAATCTGGGTGTTTGATTCACAACAATTGGAAGATCACAGGATGCAAAGAAGCATGGTGAGATTAAGTCAAACCACAAGAAAATGTACGGTTATAATGCTATTATGCTACTATCTCTTAGTCTTGTGCTTCATGAATAGGAATTTGAAAAGGAGGACAAGTGAAAATTAAAAGTCCTACGTTTTTTCTTTCAAGGAGATACTAAAGGAACAAATCCGTGTGCTCAGTGGACAATATATATAACATGTAGAGTAAAAAAGAGATGCAACAAGTGTACAACCTCTTTGGCGAAGCCATGTCGATCTCAGCGTGATTGGGTTGGCCGGTGAGGATGCTCCGGCTGACTTTGCTGTCAGAGGAGGGGAAGAAGATCTTAGGCGTCTGGAGATGGAGCCCGAGGTACTGCTCCGTTGTGATGGAGGGTTTCGTCGTTGGAGCAGCTCTGGTGAGTTGTACGATGCCAAGGCTGAAGTAGGACAAGAGAGACAACGAACAACGTTAACCTGAGTGGAATTCTAATAACATCTCCAATACATGACGTAAAATACATAACCACAAAGTGCTAGATGTAAAATACATCAGCCGCTCATCTCTGAACTTAACTGTCGAAACTGAACTTAACTGTCGAAACTGAACTTAACTGTCGAAACTGAACCTAATTGTCAAAACTGAATTTTGTTGTCGAAACTAAATTTTGCTGTCAAAACTGAACGCACTAGCAAGGTGAGGCTACACGTCGGTCGACTGACTTTTTCATCTTTAGTCAGTCGATTTTGCAGCCGTTGGATACAAAATCAAGGGCCTGCGGTTCATCTTCAACCTCCACCCCCTGAGCCGCCATCCACCACCGGCCAAATAGCAGCCCCGCGCCGCCCGCGGCCGGCGGTGCGCCGCCCCGCCCGCCCCGAAAACACTCCCCACTGCCGGTCCGCCGCCACCCCGGCCATCCCTCTAGGCCCCCCCGTGCCGAGCTTTTTCTCCGGCGATCCCCACGCCACCGCCCTGCCACCGCCGGCGACCACCGCCCCCATCCTAAACCCTAAGATAGATAGTGGGGTACCTCTCCGGCGAGCCCCCCTTCCCGCTGCGGCTGGTTCTTCCTTCACCCCGGCGAGTCCACCCCTTGAAAATCGACTGACCCAAAAGTTGATTCAGTCGACTGAAGTGTAGCCAAATCGGAGCAGCATCACAAGCAAGAGCAAGAGCGAGAGCAGCAACGCGAGCAAGAGCAATAGCAAGAGCAGACCAGGCAGGGGACCGAGAGCAAGAGCAGAGCAGCAGCATGAGCGAGAGCTAAAGTAGCAGCAGATCCTACTGATGTGGACGTCACCACCGAGGGAGCGACGCCGTGGAGGAAGTGGCCGGCGATGCCGCCGTGGATGGAGCCGCGCCGTGTCGGCTCGGGACCGAGCGCCGGCAGCACCGTGAGATCGAATCAAGAAGAAAATGCGGTGATTAGTGTACAACATCTTTGGTGGCGCCGATTAGGCCGCAGCTTCATCCGAGGAAACGGTGATGATGATCCTCTTCCGGTGGTACAGGTGAAGACGACTGTGTGGGAATGGAGGTGGCGCGAAAGACGAGGGGAACGTCGGGGCAGCTCCTTGGAGGTGGAGGACGGGGTGGCTGAACCGGCGGGACGATGAGATCGACGACGGATCCTCATCCGATACGGTGGATGAGGGAGTCGAGGTGTTGCTGTGGACGACGTCATCGGGGAAGAGGCTCCGGCTGGGTGGCAGACGGAGCAGGGTGTGGGGTTTCGTCGCGAGTTTTCGCGGCCTCGGTGTACGAATGGGTGGGTGGATGGGATGGCAGTGGGGAACCATGGCTTAGAGACGCGCTTGTCCGAAATGTGGGGTAAGTTACGAAAGTACCCCCCACCGATTTGAGGCGGTTCTTTCGGTTCAGGGGTACCACGGGCATTTCACGTGTTGGGATTTCACAGGAGGTGGGAGTTTTCATGCATGTTGTAATTTCGGAATAGCATGGCGCGGGTTGAGATGGAGGGAGTTGTTGGAGCACAACGAGACAAAGATATATCTTAAATATTTCGGGCTAACAAGGCGCGGGTTGAAATTTCCGGACAAGCCTAACATGTACTGTACCAAATCAATGCGCACTACAAATGTCATTCAAAACTTTGAATTCATGTTATGTTCAATTAAAATATTTTGCTACGTGTATAATGCATGCAACCTACTACTCAAATGAACGTTTTAGTGCATTCCAAACGTATATACTACCGCTTCAATATGAACTAAATTTGAATAAGATCTACAGTAATGGTTGTTGTGAAGTCAAAGCATTTGAATTCGTTTCTCTGTTTTAATAAGATCTACAATCATCATTATTGTCAAGTTAAACCATCGTTTGTGTATTATCTTCACAGCACACCACATGATTAGTCTCGAGTTACATATGAACTATGTGTACTATATGAACTTGAACTAGATTTTTTGAATCCACTTTATTTTGATTTCAAATCACATTACATTTCTAGCTCTAGCTAGATCTTCATAATCTAAACCACGTCTCATATGTATAATGTGTTTATCACATTATGTATGGTGCCCCGCCCCCTACGCCTACAAGTATTTAGATGTGAGTTGCAAACACCACACATTACCACAAATTGAAATAAAATGTGAGAATGTTCGATATATAGTATTGTTTAGATTGCTCGATATTTAGTTGTAAGATGCAAACGCCGCACATGATCACAAATTCAAATAAAATGTGAGATTTTTTGATGTATAGTATGGTTTAGATTGTTCGGCATTTAGCTGTGAGTTGCAAACGCCATGCATTATCACATTATGGTATAACATGTGCACAGCACGTGTATCACCGCTATATTCATGCATGCAATGTTTAAAACACTATGATCTCCTATTCAAATATATGAATCCGCTTTCATATCAAATTATGATCTTTGTTAGTCTCTTACACCCACACAATCCTCTAACCTTTGTAGCTACCACTAACTTTCTCTCGTGCATGCACACGCCCTCCTCGCCCCCCCCCCTCCCTCAGCATTCTATCCACCGGGCACATTCATTTTTTTCATTAGGTCGTTCTCCCAGAGTCTCCACAACTCCTTTCCGACACACACCGATCGATAAACCTCTCCAGCGATGCCTGCCTATAGCATACACACACAGCTTCAATCTCCTCCTTTATGTGTCCTTGCCTCGTGTCTCTCATATGGTCAGACACACGTGTAAACTCGCGCCCCTCTTTTCATCGATCTCACAACCGCACACTCCTCCCCATATCTAGCTAGTAGTTGGGCCTCTCGCACCACCTCCTAGCTCCATTCTCTCTGTCTATCCGTCTCGCTGGGCCTTATTTGCCTCTAACAAATGGACGTACACCGACAGATCTCTCGCTATACATATAGCCAGCTAGGTCCTTATAACTCGTTTTTACCCACACATCGATCGATCTACCTCATTAGTTGTGTCTCTTCCTTCCCCCGACAAACAACAATTGATCTACCGATCTAGTTAGTTTTGCTTACCAAACACATGGTTCCCCTTCATCATCCATGGATGCGTCCCGACAGATCTATCACGCACAGGCACACACAGAAACACATCCCCACTCTTATTGATAACATTGTAGTTCCACCCTCAGTTTGTCTAGTAGGCCTCTCCCAACATCTCCGAGAAGCAACTCCATCACCCATCCAGCACTCTACCCCTCTCACTCCCTCTCCCTTCCTCTCTCTCTCTCCTCTCTCTCTCTCTGTCCCGTCATATTTCCCGTCCTTCAGTTATGTATGGATGTCGACCGATCTCCCTCAAGACATAGCTGGGTCTCTCCTTCTCAACACATATACGAGTCGTTCTACCTCTATAGTTAGGCCTCTGCCTACCCCTCCCCCACCTCCTCCCCCCCACACACACACCGATACATCAAGCGCTCTAGTCATGTCTCCCTGCCACACACAAACTTGACATGTGCCCTCTAACGTTTCGGTAGGCTAGTCGCCCTATATCTTTGACTTGCACACACACACACACACACACACAATTTCGATGGCTCTCTTCATCGATCTCGCACCCACCCACTTGATCCTCTGTTCGACTCTATCGATAGCTATGACCCCTCCCTCTCTTCTCGTGGATTGCCCGACCCTCTATGTATGATATGGATAGGCCTCCATTTCACACACATTGCATGCAAAATTTTGTTTGAGATGTCATCGACACATATTCCCACAAATAATTCACGAAATCAACCCCCCACCCCACCCCCACCCCCACCACAAAACAAAAAACACTCATGAACGCGGTTTGTATCTCTCACACACACACCCACGTAGGTGGGGGACGTGCACGAAGAGAAGAGGTGCATGCACGGCGCACGTACTCCCGTCTCTTTCCCAACCACACCCGCACGGTACACGGTGGAGCTCATTTCTGTACGAAAAAGGCAGCCCACGTGGTAATTTGGCACGTGTACTGGTTGTCCACTTGGTGGAGGGAGGATCGTCTACCATGGGTGAACAAACAAATTGCGACTTGACGCGTTATGTTAAATTAAAAAAAGAGGCAAACCATGTGGGGCCTACCTTAGAGGCAAGGCTCTATACACTGGAGTACTTTTGATGTGTCCCGTCAACTCGCAGAACAAAGAGAAGCTTGCTTAGTACGCCGTCTCCCCCGCCCACGGGCGCGGTGGCTCGCAGGATGAGGTGAAGCTTGCTCCTCCCTCGCCCATGCGCGCGGTGGCTCGCAGGACGAGGAGAAAAATTTACTACTCCCTCAGTTTACTCCTCGTCCCTACTACCTCCGTCCTAGTTTACTGGTCCTCATTGTAATCTGTGCCAAATTTTGACCATAAATTTAACTAACAAAATGCTCATGCATGTCACAAAATATTATATATTTGAAAACTATGTTCGAATATGAACCCATCGTTATAATTTTTGTTAACATGCACTAACATTTTGTCAGTTAAATCTTTGGTCAAAATTTAGCACAAACTACATAGGGGACTAATAAACCAGTACGGAGGTAGTACTACCTTGGTTATAGGGATTATATCATATTGTTTGGAATATATATGTCCTTTAGTAGATTTCAATATGAACTACTAGTACATACTCCAAACACTGATGTATATAGACGTATTTTAGAGTGTACATTCACTCATTTTGCTCCGTATGTAGTAGCACTCTCCCTCGCCCCTCGACTCTTGCCCACGTGGTGGACGTGCAGCAATTCATTCGGTCTCATATAGCCAGAACGATATATACTGCACTACCATTATTGCTTGACTTTCCGAAGAGGCGAAGAGCCAATGGCAAGGTTAATATTTTGGAGATGCCAAGCGCAAGGTTATAGGAGAACGAGTAGTAGGTGCCGCGTCATTTATAAATAATTTTTTTTCTTCAGTGGCATGTACGCAATATGATAGGTTCATATGGAGAGAAAAGGAAACCGCTCCACTATATACATAGTCAGGACGGGCCAGCCTACACGGTTGCTTGCTGGGGTTGCTCTCTTCACACTCTCTCGCACAAAACGACTGTGGCCACATCTCTAACATCTCGGCGGATCACGTCCGATTGGGGAAGGGGTGGATGCTTAGTGTAGATGCGATGGCCGTGGCCGACGGAGAAAACCTACTGTCGGCACGTCCCGATCAGGGGTCCCCGCCGTTCTCTCTCACAAAGCCGGTGAGGTTGCCTTCGTACCTTGCTCACTACTCCGACATGGGCAGTTGCCGCCTCCCGCCGCCCTCCTCAAGGTTGAGCTACGTCCCTCAGGTACAACTCCCTTTACAGCCGGCTTGCACCACTGCTCCAGCTGCCCACATCACTCCCTGTGGATATTTATCTACTTCTTTGCCCCGCACATACCTGATACTTCTACTGGCTTCTACGCACTAGCGGAGCTACGTGTTGATAAAATCGGTCATGGCCCGCCCAGCTCATAGCAATTACAATGGAGATTTGAGAGTAAACTTAGCCATGAGCTTTAAAATTATGGGTCTTCCTTTGTACCGTCCACTGCTTCTATGTACTGTATTTGTGATGAGTTTATGTCTCATCAACTAGTCCTAGTAATCTTATTCTAATCACACTTCTTCAATTTCTTTGCCACAGGGATGCTCATCTCGATTTTGGTGAAACTGCACAAAATGAACCAATGGTCAAAAGGTTGCAAACTTCATTTATTAGGCAGCTCGAACGTTGCCAGCAAATTGAAGCCTGGTCAGGGTTTACGGTTCAAGGGCTAGGGACTGCATGGATCGTTTTTTTCTTTAGCTGCCTCTGTTCCAAAATAAGTGTCAACTTTAGTAGTAGTACAACTTTGTACTAAAGTTTGCACAAAGTTGAGACACTTATTTTGGAACGGAGGGAGTACATATTTGCTATGATTTGTCAATCATTGAGATGCAATAGCATGCATGTTAGTCTCCTTTGTATTTGATGAAATGTTGCAATGGGCAACCTTGGACGCAAGATACATGTAACAGGAGCTGGAAGCTTCATAGCATTGTACAAATTTATCTCGCTGATAAATTACAGTACGTACTAGTACTATACTAGTACTTCCTCCGTTCCTAAATATAAGTCTTTGTAGAGATTTCACCATTAACCACATGCGGATGTATATAGATGCATTTGAAGTGTAGATTCATTCATTTTGTTCCGTATGTAGTTCACCTAGTGGAATCTCTACAAAGACTTATCTACTAGTAATAGCTAGCCCCCACTACTAGGAATTCTCTATCCTCTCCTTGAGCCACATCATCAAAATTGACGTAGCCGTTAGATGAAGTAAATCAGTCATAATAGCCATCTGATCTAGACGTTGAGAGGCTCCGCACTAAGCCACATGCAAGCATGCAAAAATACCGTGGCACATGCATGTGAGTGGGTTTTAAATCACATCAACATGTCTGCATGCAAGCATGCACCGGTAGCATGCATGTAAGTGAGCTTTTAAGTCCCATTAACATGTCAAAAAGAAAAATATAATCCCATTATGCAGTAGGAGTTGGATGATCTTTTTTCCTTAGGTGGGATGATCTAAATGATGATGGGAGTTTATTTAGTTTGGCTACCACATTTGTCATGCGGTTATAGGATTTTTTTAGTTCTATAAAATCGATAATTTTGCGCAAGGAGATATACCGCTGTTCCGCGGCAACGCGCGGGGACTCATCTAGTAATATTTAGGAATGGAGGGAGTACTATGTAAAGAGTTAGGTGTCGCGCGGTGATAGTGTGAGGTGGGCCATGTAATCACTGAGCCTGCATGTTTTCACTACTCTTGCACTCCTCCGCTGTAAGAATGGAGAAAATTGTAATCTACTACCTCCTTTCGCTGAAAGCCTGGGACATCCAACAGTCCTACCACCTCAGTAATAAAGACCAATGAGCCGTCAAATCACATAAACCCAGCAGTAAGTTGGACGGACGAAGCAACCATCACTCTTGCGCCAGTGAGAGGTCGTGTCCACTCTTCCCGGGCATGAATGCGGCACCGATTCTTTGGAGCAGCGCTGACCATTTCAGGCGGGAAGCGCATGCGGGCGATGGAGGGGCTTTGGGTGGGCCAGGCTGGTCAGGAGCGGGCATGGCAGCTGTCCGCATGTCCCTACCGGACACGCCCGGAAACGAGAGGATGCACCGACTCTCGTGGCTAAAATCATACACTACACACCATATCTCTGTAGGAGTAGGTCGATCTGTCGCACTCTCTAACACACACATGCTGTTAAACACACACACACGCACACGCATGCACCTTGGTCCCGTTGCACCTCTAACGTGACGTATTACACCTAGACGGAGGGAGTAGTAAGTATACGAGATACGGTGGCACACTAACTTAAGTCGAATACAAGTGCCCAAAATTTGTGTGCATGTTATAATAAGGATTCACTTAAAATAGTACATGAGCGAACAGAGGGATCAATTGGACAGTGTTCCCGAGCAGTAGAGAGATTTGTGAGGTAGTAAGATACACCACTGGCGCTTTTAATTTTTCTTATTAATTTGTTTGTTTCACCCTCTGACTGGTGGGACCCAACATACTACGTGGAGAGAGGTAAGGTGACTAAGGCTGCATTATTTCTGCACCACTGTGGATAGTCTTACCACCAAAGCCACATGACACGATTATGATTGAAATCCTAATGACTCCCACACGCACACACAAAAAAATGCGACATGCCTGTCACACGAATGCAGGAATGTATAAAAGGTTATTTTCCTCTCGTTGAACATAATGGGAGGGTTGTGTAGCTGGTTAGCCTGTTCGCTCATCAAACTTGAGGTCTCGGGTTCGATAACTAGTATATATATATACACGCTGGAGCCTCAACACTTGTAGTTGCTCTCTTCACACTCTCTCGCCCTCTCCAGATCTAAACAAGACTTCGTTGGCCTCTCTCTCCCCTCACTGCTGCTCAAAGAGCCGGCAGGATCCGTCTGCCGGGAAGGGAAGGAGGCTTAACACTGTCGCCATCGGCGAGGGAGGGAATCCACTAACGGTGCTGTTGTTCACTTTCCACCCAGCGGCGGCACGGGAGGGCCTCCGACCCCTTCTTCTTTGCCGCCGTCCCGTCGCCCACCAAACCACGCCCCAAGAACCTTAAGGTATATTTTACTTACTCCACATGCATTGCTCTAGCTGCATGTATACCATGAATCTAGGACGTGGTTCAAAGAGGAAAGGAGTGGGGGGAAGTAGTGGGAAAAGTTGTATATAGCATGAATCTAGGACGTGGTTCAAAGAGGAAATGAAGGGGGAAAGTTGTATAGCATGAATCTAGGACGTGGTTCAAAGATGAAAGGAATGGGGGAAAGTAGTGGGGAAAGTTGTATCGCATAAATCTAGGACGTGGTTCAAAGAGGAAAGGAAGGGGCGAAAGTACTAGTTTAAAAACGAAAGGAAGGGACAAGGCTGTAGAGTTTGAGCAGGTCTAGATTTGATGCGCTCACATAGAGAAAGGTGTCTAAAGATAACAAAACTGGGACCAACACAAATATGCTCCTTGGCTGTTTGTTCTTTGTTGCAACAAACTGTGCATGACCACAGTACATCGGTAGATGCACATGGTGCTGGTGCATCCACTGTCCTATGCAACTCATTAGCTGTTGTTAATCTAAGGCCCTATTTGGTTAAAAACTCCCTAGTCCCTACCTGCTTGGTTCCAGGGACTAAACATGGACTAGAGGTTATTAAATGACATGATAAAAGACCATGTTACCCCTAGTAATGAACTAATAGAAACAAGGTGCGATGCGTGGCAGGGGCAACTGTTGGAAAAAGTCCCAAAAAGACTCCCTCGGGGTCTTCTTTCTTTAGTCCCAAATGCCCACTTTTAGTCTCGAAAAGTCCCTCCTGTTTGGTTTAGATGTGACTGACACGGAGTTTTTTTAGTCCCTACACCAAAGTGTCCCTGTAAACAAACACCCTGTAATAATGTCGCTGGAAATTTGATGCAATGCCACAATTAAAAGCAAATTACATGTTTAACGAATTTTATTGTTAATATAATCTCTATGTTAATATTAATCAATGCCACCGTTTGAGAAATGCTACTATCTTGCTTTCTTTCCCATTTAGATAAGGTAGATGCTTCTTTTTGTTGGATTCTGTGTCATCCACCGTTATTGACCACTAATTGTTTCCTTTGCACCGCTGTGTAAATAGGGTTATCTACTTCACCTCGTTGCCATTGTGACCTTTTGTTGCACTGCACAAAACACTTTTGTTTTAAGAGTGTTTTGTGCAGTTCAACCAAAATGTCACACCAACAACGTTGCTTGATTGCTTGATCTTAGTGGAACTGCACAAGAGGAGATCTTACTTCCTATCCGTTAAGGCGAATTTGGTTCAGATCTTCTTCTTGTGAGTTGTTTGAATTCCGCATCATGAGAGGTCAGTACTAGCCTTCTTTCACATGATTCTGCAGTGTGCTTTCATATGTTGTGCTACTTGTACGATAATGTTGCTTGATTTTAGTGAACTCCACAAATGGAGACAAGACTTCCAATCTGTATGTGCACCGTAATATCCCATTGAGGTAAGATAAGGATATTTCACAACTACTGGCCTGTATTTTTCCACTTTCATCAGAAAATTAAGTTTAGTACTATACTTGTGCTCCCTAATTGACATGCCAAATCTTACATTGAAGGTGAAGCTTGTCTGTTATTGAGGGGAAGAACAAGCGGAAGAAAAACAAAAATCAACTCCCGGTGCTGTAATGAAGCACTGGAACTATGATGACACAAGTAATGATATAGTTTTGCATCTTAATTTATTGATATGGCTGGAACGAGCAATTGTTTTGCCACTGATTTAATGCCATACGTAATTATGTCTATTTGTGCAAATAGGGATCTTCTTTGAAGATACCATATATTTTAGTGGAACTACACAAAAAGATGTTGGAAACATTAAACTGATCGAGGAGTATACAGTAAGCATGGCCACCATAGTAGATAGCAACAGATGGTTCCGGAGAAGTGCTTGATCTGTATGCTCTACATAATAAGCCTCCTGACAAAGGTTGGTACTCGCCCACTAATTCATCCATATGATTGAGCTTTGTCTTCTCTATTGGTGTTGTGCTACTGTTTAGATATTGTCATGAAAAAGTGGTATTGTCCTTGAGAAGTGCTTCATCTGTGATGTTTTAAATATTTCCTTTCCTGTTTTTCGAGCAAATAGGGATGCTAGCATTTAGTTGTCCTCTTGTCTTTGCACAATAGGATCATCTTCCTCTGAAGAAGAATATGGAGTACGTGAAGTGACTAGTTCCGATTATGCCAGGATGAAGAAGCCCCGTCTATCTTCTCATAAGAAGGAGCAGTTGAAGGATGGTTACATTACTCCCCACAAGACCAAACTAACTTCAGCTTAGAAGGACTGACAAATCTCCATTTTTTTGCTGTGATGCGTTAGTAGAATGTTGTTCTAGGATTCTCATCAGAAGGAGCAGTTGAAGGATGGTTACATTACTCCCCACAAGACCAAAATAACTTCAGCTCAGAAGGACTGACAAATATCCATTTTTTTGCTGTGATGCGCGAGTACAATGTTGTTCTAGATTCTTTCTGGTGAGTTCCATTTTTCTAAAAGTGTGCTCTACATGGACCATGTAGGTGCCTGTTTAAACTGTCAATTCATAGTACATTTTGCTTTATACTAATCACTTTTTTTGTATTTGTGCAAACAGGGGTGATCAGCTTGATTTCAATGGGAACTGCACAAAATGTTCATGAATACATCAAATCATTCATTTCCACCACAAGAAAGGAGGTGCTGATAAGTTCAAGGCGGTGCAACATATAAGGGCGAAATCATACAAGCTACGCGTGAATTTGGTTGATTTTGGTGGAACTGCACAAAAAGAATAGTTGGTTTATTTAGCACGAGGTGCTTTGTCAATGTCCGAACTGATGGCAAACCCTGCCGATTCCACAATCGTAGGCATTGGATATTTTGGAATGGGACAATCTTGTCAAATTTTCTCATTGATTTTAAGACAGGCGTTTGATATTTTTGAATGGGACGCCCTTTCTTTCAGCAGCGTCGATCAATTTTTTCTTTATTCTTTAGTTGTGAAGTAAATATTGCCTCTAACATGTGAGTCGCTGAGATGCATAATCATCGATTGTTTTGAATGTTCTCGATGAATTGCCAGCCCTGTGTGTTTGATTGCAATGTACAGAAACGCTAAAAAGCTGCTCAAACTCTTTGTACTCCTTCTGTTCCTTTTTACTTCACACATTGTGAAAGTGCATACTTTTTTGTATAAGATTGGTCAAAGTAGAGATACTTTGACTGCAGACAAAACTTGTATTGAAAGGACCGGAGGGAGTACATGTGAAACTGCTGCAAACGAGGTGATCACCCTGAGAATAATGCTAGTACGTATTGTTTTGCAAGTGCATCCAATGCCAGTGATACAGGAATTCGAACTAATCGAAATAAATTCATTCATACACGGTCGGATTTCATATAAACATGCCGGATTTAATTACATTTCATACATTCTTCAACTAAAAAGGGGTGTTTGTGGCCGCATGCATCTCCCAGATGCAGAGGCCGGGGGTCATCCTCCTGTTCTAAAAAAAACTAAAAAGGGGTGCGCTGGAGGTATAATTAATTAACCGAAGCTACCCACATGTGTCCCGCTGAGCCGAACAGAAGCTTTAGTGACTTAACTGCAGGTGCAGTTGCGTAACTGACATGTGGCCTGTTGGGCCCACGTGCTAGTCAGCCAACTGCACCAGCAATTAAGTAGAAGCAGCGTTCTTCTCCAGCGCAGCTTTCCGACTCCACGTCGCCGCCAAGAAGCTAACCGGCCGTCAATGGTCAACCCACCTAGCTTGGCTTCAACCAGAGGGTAGCAGCGGTGGCCTTACTTGGACCCGAGCGGCGGTGACCTACCGTGTTCTACTCTTCCTCGTTTTCTGTGTGGCGCGGCCTCGTTGGCAGCGGGGTGGGGCCTCGGCGGAGCCGGCGATGTCCTCTGTCTCGTTGCCAACGGGCGGCGCCTCAGCGGATCGGTGGAAATCCTCCCCCATGTTGCTGGCAGGGCGGGGCCTCGGCTGAGCCGGCGATGTCCTCTGCCTCGTTGTTGGTGGGGCGGGGTCTCGGTGGAGCCGGTGGTGTCCTCTGCCTTGTTGTTGGCACCGCGGGGCCTCGGCGGAGCAGGGCGTCATCGATGCAAGTGGAGCGGGGACTCGTCGGAGCCGTCATTGTCCTCTGCCTCGTCCTCGGTCTCGCCAAACAGCGCCTCGCCCGCTTCATTGCCCTCTTTTCTAGCCTCTTTGTAGGCGGCCGCAGCCTCCGCCACCCGCATGCGGTACCGCCAGCGCTCGAGGCGGCCCTTGCGGGTAGAGCGGTACGAGTCGAGCAGCGCCTCCTGCTCCGCCCGCTCTGCGGCGATCTGCTCCTCCGCCTGCAGGTGCTCCTGGAGGAGATGGTGGTTGTAGGCGGCGTCGGCCTGCGCCTCCTGGAACTGCTCCTCATGCATCTGCCTCACCCTGTCCATATATTGGGCACAGGCCTTGCCGATGGTCATGGTGCAATGCACCGGCGAGGATGGCACGGAGGAGTGGGTTGGCGCCGGATCATCGACTACCATGTTCTCCATTGGGACGTCGTCGTCCTTCGGCTGCCTGCCGGCCAGCCGGTCGGCAGCAATGGTTGCCATCTCCTTGTGGTCCGTCGTCCGCCCGTTCCGAAGAGCACTGGAGCGTGAGGAAGCCATGGTAGGCAGTAGTGGTGTGGACAGGAGAAAGGGAACGGATGTGGATGACTACGGCTATGGCCGGCGCAACAGTTTATATAGCAATGGTGGGCGGGCGGAGGGACGGACGTGTGGCACCGGAGTATCCGCCTCGACAACCGCGTATCATTAATGTATGCGGCAGATGGATGGACGGACGACACTTGTGTCATTTGAAGGCGGAGCAATCGCCTGCACCGGGAAGCGGGGCGGTCGGTGCTGACTGTTTCGGGCAGAAAGCGCGCGCGGGCGAGGAGATGACTTTACTTGGATAAGATGACAATGGGACCCACCAGGTCCATAGCCTCACGTACGCAAGTGCCTCCTTATTATATATATATATATAACTATAATTTATTTTGCTTCCTCCTCGTTTTCTGACATCACGGTCCCACACCATTGTCAACCTATGTACTCCCTCCTTTCCGGTTTATAGGGCTTATCTCAAAATTTTAGTTTTTCCATTTTATAAGGCTCAATTTGGTTGTTTTCCATCACATGTTCAGATTCCAAGGTGCATTAAATCATTGCATGCAAGTATTAAGAGAAAATTGACCAATGCATGTACTTTATGCATGCATGCATTGCAATTAATGCATTGATAAACATAATTTTTTGAGGATAACAAGAGCATTAATTAGGTGCTTTTGCAAAACTACAAAAAGTATTCCACCACTCGCCATCTACCTTGATTGGTGAGATTTTTGAATTGAGCATTATAAACCGGAAAGGAGGGAGTAGTCAATGAACAAGAGAATTGCACAAGAAGCGGCCGACAGCTGGGACCAAGCAGCTCGAGCAGTATTTGTGTTTTTGAGGTGTGAGCACTGCAGAGTTTTTTGATGTTTACCCCAGATATTATTTTTTTCTCCTCTGAACAACAACGAAAACATCGCTGCAGGTATTAACTGGGCGGGCTGTGGCCCGTCTAGCCCAGGCCAGATATCCAGCCCAGATATTAATTTTTTTCAAGCTGAAAATGGCTAGCCCAGCTATACTTTTTTTTGAGGAATACCCAGGCAAGGTCAAGTTGTTATTCTCCGCCCCGCTGGGCTGCAAATCTTTCCTAGGAGGGATGCATTAGGCTTAACAAGAAAATGGGCTTCAAGAAATAATAAATGGGATGTAATTATAAAAACTGGGTAGTAACTATAAAAAAATGCACTAAATAGTGATTACTTTATAAAATATTATTTTTGGAATATTGAAAATTTTAATTTCATTAATTGTTGAGAGCGCAATGTTTCGTTGGATTTTTACGTAATATAAATTTATATTGAAATTGTATTTAATCTGACTAGAAATTTCGGGATAAAAATATTCGGATCCCATCAAAATGAGGGAAATTTTATTGAATTCTGTTTTGAACGGTTGGTTGAAATGGGTTGTACTTTTAACAAACTGTAAATGGGCTGTAGTAAATTCCATTAGAATTCAAAAATGGGCTACACATTCTTACAAATCTCAAATGGGCTATAAGTTCTCTGCCACACACTTCTAGCCTTACTAAGTTGACGCGTCCCCTAAAAAAATAGAGTTGACGCGTATGCAAAGGCTTTGTCAACTTATAGTCAACACACGGTTCTAGAAGCAGTGGCCGTTGGATGGCATGCCATGCTTCTTCTTCAATCTCGGATATTCTAGCTTCACCTGCCCAAAAAATGATTCCTCCCCCTGGCATCTGGGGCGCATTGTTTCGGAAGCTAACCTATGGGCCTACTAAGTTGACGTACCAAGGGCTTTGTCAACTTAGTCAATATAAACGATTCTAGCTGCAGTGACCGTACGATGTCCATCCAACTTCCATCGGACGTGGACTATACGTGGAGAGGCTGACAGCTGGGTCCACGGCAGCCGCAAGGAAGTGCCTCCTTATTACGTGCAAAATAATTATTCCTCCACCTGACAGCGTGGACCCACCGGACGGGCCACCGTATTTGGCAAAAAATGATTCGCCCCCTGACTGCTGGGACCCACGAGCTACATCTTCGCACGCAAGGAAGTGCGTCCGAAAAAACGATTCGCCCCCCTGACTGCTGGGACCCACCAGCTACATCTTCGCACACAAGGAAGTGCATCCGAAAAAAACGATTCGCCCCCCGACTGCTAGGACCCACCAGCTACACCTTCGCACGCAAGAAAGTGCGTCCGGGCAAAAAAAACAATTCGCCCACCTGACTGCTGGGACCCAGCAGCTACACCTTCGCACGCAAGGAAGTGTGTCCGGGCAAAAAAAAATGATTCGCCCCTCTGACTGCTGGGACCCAGCATCTACACCTTCGCACGCAAGGAAGTGCGTCCGGGCAAAAAAAACAAAAACAAAATGATTCGCCCCCTGACTGCTGGGACCCACCAACTACATCTTCGCAGGCAAGGAAGTGCCTGACAGTCGGGACCCACCTGGTCGAAGCATACGTAGCGTTGTCATCCTGGTCGCGAACGTGTACGTACATACTGGTCGATCTAGAGGCGCGCACGTGTCGTAGTAGAAGCGCGCACGTAGCATGTACACGTATGTACAGCGGCCAGGGTGCAAGAAAGAAAATATGACCACATATGTGTACATACGGGCGGGGTCTCGAACGCTTAGTCGCGCATACGTACGGTGAGGGCTCGTGTTCATGGGGAGGCAACGGACTGCGTCGTGTTCATGGGGAGGCAATGGAATGCGTCGTGTTCATGGGGAGGCAACGGAATGCGTCATGTTCATCGGGAGGCAATAGAACGTGTGGGAGCCAACCGGCTTGGAGGGAATAGGCGATGGAAACAAGGCCTGGCGTACCGCAGAACGGAGGAAACGGACCTCCTATTTTCGGAACGGGGTCCTGCTGATCGGGAGGGGTGTGGCGTACCGCAAAACGGAGGAAATGGACCTCCTACGATCGAAATGGGAGTCCTGTTGATCGAGAGGGGTGTGGCATACCGCAAAACGGAGGAAACGGACCTCCTACGGTCGAAACAGGGGTCCTGTTGATCGGGAGGGGTGTGGCGTACCGCAAAACGGAGGAAACGGACCTCCTACGGTCAAAACGGGGGTCATGTTCAACGGGAGGGGTGTGGCGTACCGCAAAACGGAGGAAACGGACCTCCTACGGTCGAAACAGGGGTCCTATTCATCGGGAGGGGTGTGGCATACCGCAAAACGGACGAAACGGACTTGTGTTGGAGCGCTACGGTCGAAACGGGGGTCCTGTTCATCGGGAGGGGTGTGGAGTACCGCAAAACGGGACTCCACGTGATACTGTTCATCTCCACCATCGACCTCTTCCACCCTCCACGGGCTACCGTCGACCTCCTCCAGCCTCCACAGGCTCCTGTTCATCCAGCCGCCACCGCGCGCTACTCGATCGGCTACTGTTCAACCACCCCTCCACCGTCTACTGCTCATCCATCCCTCCATCGTCTATTGTTCATCCAGCCCTCCACACCACGAGGTCCTGTTCAACCACCCCTCCACGGCTACCCCTGCACCGTCTACTGTTCATCTAGCCCTCCACACCACGGGGTCCTGTTCATCCAGAGGCAACGCCACCGCTCACTGTTCATCCAACCCCCCCCAACACTCACTATTCATCCAATCGACCGGCTTCAGTTAGCAGCAGTAGCGAAGGAATCGCTCCATCAGGTTCAGTTAACAGCCATCGATTGATCGCTCGGTTCAGTAACGCGTAGCCTGCAGTGCAATCGCTCGGGTTCAGTTAGAGCCCAACGCCTCACTCGGGTTCAGTTAGAGCCAACGCCTCGCACACATGCGCGTACGTGTACGAGAGAAACGCGCATCGCTCGGCCCCCGACCTCCCACCATAACCGGCAACTCCACGAAATTTTCCTCCCCCTCGCTTCTACCACGGTTTTTTCCGTCATGGACGGCCCAAAGAATGTCATGCAGCTACGTCTCCAACCCGCCCAGGACGAAAAGCCCATTTTATGTCATGATTTTTGTCATAGAAGTAGGAGCCCACCACATCTGGTCCTGGCCATGGGAAGCCCGGCCCGGCCGGCCTGGCCCGACCCGGCCCGGCCCGACGCTGCCCCCGGGCCGGGCTCGGGCCTAGTTTTTGAGCCTGAAGGCCGGGCCGGGCCGGGCCTGAGCCCGTCATTTTTGCCATTTTCTGAAGGTCGGGTCGGGCCGACCCGAAGCCCGACGGGCTTTTACGTGCTCGGGCCGGGCTCGGGCCTAGAAACACAGGCCCGATGGTCGGGCCGGGCCGGGCCCGGGCCTGAGTTTTTTGTGTCGGGCTTGGCTAGGCCCGGCCCGAAGCCCGGCCCGGCCCGAGGTTTGGCCAGGTATAACCACATCTATGATGATACCGGGTTTTGTCACAATTATCGTCATAGAAGTGTCATACGTATGACAGAAAAAAAATTCGTTTGGCCCAAAATGTCACGGATGTGTCTTTTTTTTGTAGTGTGTCTCCTAGATTGGCTAGTGTCACTTGGGAGCCTCCGACAAGATTGTGGAGTTGAACCAAGGAGTTTTTATGGGCAAGGAGATCGCCTACTTCGTGAAGATCTACCCCTAGTGAGGCAAGTCCTTCGTGGGCGACGGCTTTGGTGGGATAGACAAGGTTGCTTCTTCGTGGACCCTTCGTGGGTGGAGCCCTCCGTGGACTCGCGCAGCCGTTACCCTTCGTGGGTTGAAGTCTCCATCAACGTGGATGTATGATAGCACCATCTATCGGAACCACGGCTCAAAAATCTCCGTGTCTCCAATTGCGTTTGCCTCCTCAAACTCATCCCCTTTACCTTCATATGCAATTTTCTTACATTCCGCTGCTATACTTTCGATCCTACAAGTGGTATCAGAGCTTTGGTCTCCATTTGATTTGAGTCCATAGCTTTTGGTAGTCATAGCCTTGGTTTCACAACCTATAAGAGTATGGCGTTTAGCAAGGGAAATTATCACCGTAGTGGTCCTTACTTTGATGGTACTAATTTTGCTAGTTGGAAGCATAAGATGAAAATGCATATTATTGGACATAACCCCGCCATATGGGCTATTGTGTGTATTGGCTTGCAAGGTGAATTCTTTGATGGGAGAGAACCGAACCGTGAAGCTACCGCGGAAGAGTTGAAGATGCTGCAATACAATGCTCAAGCTTGTGATATCCTCTTCAATGGATTGTGCCCCGAAGAATTTAACAAAATTAGCCATCTTGAGAATGCAAAGGAAATTTGGGACACTTTGATTGACATGCACGGAGGTACCAACTCCGTCAAGGAATCCAAATTTGATGTGCTTAAAAGTCAACTTGAAAAGTTCAAGATGAAAGATGGTGAAGGCGTCGCTGAAATGTACTCTAGGCTTGCTCTCATCACAAATGAGATTGTCGGCTTAGGAAGTGAAGAGATGACCGACAAATTCATCATCAAGAAGATCCTAAGAGCCTTGATGGAAAATATGATACCGTGTGCACATTGATCCAAATGATGCACAATTACAAGAATCTCAAGCCAACGAAGGTCATTGGAAGAATTGTTGCTCATGAGATGTCACTCAAGGATAAGGAAGAGCTACAACAAGTCAAGTGGTGCTTACAAAGCCTCATGTGAAGCTCCCACATCATCAAGTGAGAAACAAACCTTCAATGAATAATTGAGCCTAATGGTGAAGAACTTCAACAAGTTCTACAAGAGTAGAAGCAAGGAAACAAGTTCTGCAAGAGTAGAAGCAAGGAAACCTTTAAGGACTCATGAGAAGTTACGCTTTGAAAAGCTCAACCTTGAGCAAGAGCATGAGTTTCTAAAGGATATCAATGATGATCTTCGCAAGAAAATTTCTTACATTGCCAAGCGTTTACTCTTATCTACTTACATGCCTCAAGTCAAGTCTAGTAACAAGAACAAGAAAGATTCTTCCTCTAGTAGTAACAACAATTATCATGCTAAATCCAATGTTGTTGCTTCTAGTAGTTCTCTTGATTCCACTAACAATTCTCTTAGCCAAGTTACACTTGAGCAAGAAAACAGCTTATTGAAGGGAATTATAGATAAAGGTGTTTACATGAGCCTTGCTGGGAGTAAGCAATTCGAGGAAATTATACGCAATCAAGGAAGGCATCGGAAGAACCAAGGTGTTGGTTTTGAACGAAAGTTCAATGCCAATGGAGTTGAGTGGGAAGAAGATCAATACCCCAAGACGAAGTTTGTTCCTCAACAAGAGAAGTATGATCCTACTTCTTTCAAAGGGACACAAGCTCAAGATGATCTTTCACCACAAGACCACAAGTAGAAAGGAAAGGACAAGCTTCAAGAGGAGATTGATGCATTTGAAGAAGCTCCTAAGGCCTTGGTCAAGTGGGTTCCCAAGACTACATCAAGTTCTACTTCATCAAGTATGACTACAACCCCAAGGATTCCCATCAAGATGGTGTGGATCCCGAAGAAGAAGAACTAGAGAGTTCTTGAGGTGACTGCGCCAACATACTTCACTCTTATCATTTTGGCGAGGACAAGTGCAACCAACTTCCACATCTTGCACTAGTTCATGGAGTCACAAACCCTCTTGTTGGTGCTACGTCTTGAGCTTGCGTTGGTTTTCCTTGAAGAGGAAAGGGTGATGCAGCACAGTAGCGTAAGTATTTCCCTCAGTTTTTGAGAACCAAGGTATCAATCCAGTAGGAGGCTTCTCAACAAGTCCCACGAACCTACACAAACAAACAAACAAAGAACTCGCAACCAACGCGACAAAGGGGTTGTCAATCCCTTCATGGCCACTTGCGAAAGTGAGATCTGATAGAGATAATATGATAAGATAAATATATTGTTGGTATTTTATAATATAGATGCAGAAAATAAAGATGCAAATAAAAGTAGATTGAAAGCAAATATGATAAGAGATAGACCCGGGGGCCATAGGTTTCACTAGTGGCTTCTCTCAAGAGCGTAAGTATTACGGTGGGTCAACAAATTACTGTCGAGCAATTGATAGAAAAGCAAATAATTATGATGTTATCTAGGCATGACGATGTATATAGGCATCACGTCTGCAACAAGTAGACCGACTCCTGCCTGCATCTACTACTATTACTCCACACATCGACCGCTATCCAGCATGCATCTAGAGTATTAAGTTCATAAGAACAGAGTAATTCATTAAGCAAGATGACATGATGTAGAGGCATAAACTCAAGCAATATGATATAAACCCCATCTTTTTATCCTCGATGGCAACAATACAATACGTGTCTTGCAACCCTTTCTGTCACTGGGTAAGAACACCGCAAGATTGAACCCAAAGCTAAGCACTTCTCGCATGGCAAGAAAGATCAATCTAGTAGGCCAAACCAAACCGATAATTCAAAGAGACTTGCAAAGATAACTCAATCATATAAAAGAATTCAGAGAAGATTCAATTATATCCATAGATAAACTTGATCATAAAGCCACAATTCATCGGATCTCGACAAACACACCGCAAAAAGAGATTACATCGAATAGATCTCCACAAGAGAGGGGGAGAACATTGTATTGAGATCCAAAAAGAGAGAAGAAGCCAACTAGGTAATAACTATGGACCCGAAGGTCCGTGGTAAACTACTCACAACTCATCGGAGGGGCTATGGTGTTGATGTAGAAGCCCTCCGTGGTGGATTCCCCCTCCGGCAGAACACCGGCGACGGCTCCAAGATGGGATCTCGCGGATACAGAAGGTTACGATGGTGGAAATTGTGTTTCGGTTGCTCCCTGGACGTTTTTGGGGTATGTAGGCTTATATAGGAGGAAGAAGTACGTCGGTGGCCACCCGAAGGGCCCACAAGACAGGGGGGCGCGCCCTACCTCTTGTGGCCGCCTCGGCTGTTTCTTGACTTGCACTCCAAGTCCTCTGGATCATGCTTCCGAAGGTTTTATTCCGTTTGGACTCCGTTTGATATTCCTTTCCTTCGAAATACTGAAATAGACAAAAAACAGCAATACGGGCTGGGCCTCCGGTTAGTAGGTTAGTCCCAAAAATGATAATAATGTATAAAATAAAGCCCATAAACATCCAAAACAGGTAATATAATAGCATGGAACAATCAAAAATTATAGATTCGTTGGAGACGTATCAAGCATCCCCAAGCTTAATTCCTGCTCGTCCTCGAGTAGGTAAATGATAAAAACAGAATTTTTGATGTGGAATTCTACCTAGCATAATTCTCAATGTAATTTTCTTTATTGTGGCATGAATGTTCAGATCCAAATGATTCAAGATAAAAGTTCATATTGACAAAAGAAATAGTAATACTTCAAGCATACTAATAAAAGCAATCATGTCTTCTCAAAATAACATGGCTAAAGAAAGTTCATCCCTACAAAATCATATAGTTAGGCTATGCTTCATTTTCGTCACACAAAGATGTTCCCAAATTCTATACCGCCGATGACAAGCCAAGCAATTGTTTCGTACTTAAATAATCTCACACTTTTTCAACCTTCACGCAATACATGAGTGTGAGCCATGGATATAGCACTATGGGTGGAATAGAATAATGATTGGGGATTGTGTGGATAAGACAAAAAAGGAGAAAGTCTCACATTGACGAGGATAATCAACGGGCTATGGGAATGCCCATCAATAGATGTCAACATGAGGAGTAGAGATTGCCATGCAATGGATGCACTAGAGCTATAAATGAATGAAAGCTCAACAAAAGAAAACTAGTGGGTGTGCATCCAACTTGCTTGCTCACGAAGACCTAGGGCATTTGAGGAAGCCCATCATAGGAATATACAAGCCAAGTTCTATAACGAAAAATTCCCACTAGTATATGAAAGTGACAACCTATGAGACTCTCTACATGAAGAACATGGTGCTACTTTGAAGCACAATATATGAGACTCAATAAAGAACAAGGTGCTACATTGAAGCACAATATATGAGACTCAATAAAGAACAAGGTGCTACTTTGAAGCACAAGTGTGGAAAAAGAGATAGTTGCATTGCCCTTTTATTTATTTATTTTCTTTTTTTTCATTTTTTTCCTTTTTTCTTTTTTTCTTTTTTTTTCTTTGGCCTTCCTTTTTTTTCTTTTTGGCCTTCCTTTTTTGGGAAATGCTCTAATAATGATGATCATCACACTTTTATTGATTACAACACATGAATTACAACTCGAAACTAGAACAAGATATGACTCTATATGAATGCTTCCGGTGGTGTACCGGGATAGTGCAATGAATCAAGAGTGACATGTATAAAAATTATGCATGGTGGCTTTGCCACAAATACGATGTCAACTACATGATCATGCAATGGCAATATGACAAAAGTAATGTATGTCATGATGATGATGAACGGAACGGTGGAAAGTTGCATGGCAATATATCTCGGAATGGCTATGGAAATGCCATAAACAGGTAGGTATGGTGGCTGTTTTGAGGAAGATATAAGGAGGTTTATGTGTGATAGAGCGTATCATATCACGGGGTTTGGATGCACCGGCGAAGTTTGCACCAACTCTCAAGGTGAGAAAGGGCAATGCACGATACCGAAGAGGCTAGCAATGATGGAAAGGTAAAAGTGCGTATAATCCATGGACTCAACATTAGTCATAAGAACTCATATACTTATTGCAATAATTTAGAAGTCATCAAAACCCAAGCACTACGCACATGCTCCTAGGGGGATAGATTGGTAGGAAAAGACCATCGCTCGTCCCCGACCGCCAGTCATAAGGATGCACAAGCCAGGTACACTTCATGCATCAAATTTGTTACACAACTTTAACCATACGTGCATGCTATGGGACTTGCTAACTTCAACACAAGCATTCTTTAAATTCATAATCACCCAACTAGCATGACTTTAATATCACTACCTCCCTATCTCAAAACAATCATCAAGTATCAAGTTGATCATAGCATCCAATTCACTTCCTATGATAGTTTTTATTATACCCAACTTGGATGCTCATCATTCTAGGACCAATTTATAACCATAGCAAATACCATGCTTGTTATAAAAGACTCTCAAAATAATATAAGTGAAGCATGAGAGATCAACAATTTCTTCAAAATTAATCCACCACCGTGCTCTAAAAGATATAAGTGAAGCACTAGAGCAAAAACTATCAAGCTCAAAAGATATAAGTGAAGCACATAGAGTATTCTATCAAATCCTAAGCAAATAGGCTTCTCCCAAAAGGTGTGTTACAGCAAGGATGATTGTGGTAAACTAACAAGCAAAGACTAATATAATACACGACGCTCCAAGCAAAACACATATCATGTAGAAAATGAAAATAAAGCTCCAAGTAAACTTACCAATGAACGAAGACGAAAGAGGGGATGCCTTCCGGGGGCATCCACAAGCTTAGGCTTTTGGATATTCTTGAATATCTTGGGGTTCCTTGGGAATCCCCAAGCCTAGGCTTTTGCCACCCTTTATTCTATAGTCCATCAAATCTTTACCCAAAACTTGAAAACTTCACAACACAAAACTCAACAGGAAATCTCATAAGCTCCATTAGTGAAAGTAAACAAAACCACCACATAAGGTACTGTAATGAACTCATTATTTATTTAAATTGGTGTTAAACCTACTGTATTCCAAGCTCTCTATGGTTCATACCCTTACATACTAGCCATAGATGCATCAGAATAAGCAAACAACACACGAAGAACAGAATCTGTCAAAAACAGAACAGTCTGTAGCAATCTGTAACTAATGCAAACTTCTGGAACCTCAAAAATCGTACCAAAATAAGACGTCCTAAACAATTTGTTTATTCAACATAATCAAAAAGCATCAATGCAAAATCTCGTTCCTGTGATTTATTGAATTTTTTCTCGTGAGCGCAAAGTTTCTGTTTTTCAGCAGAATCAAATCAACTCATATCATAGGTTATCCTATAGGTTCTACTTGGCACAAACACTAAATAAAACATGAAAATGCATCCAAACAGAAAGTAGAAACAAAATTTAACACTAAACAGGAACAAAAATAAAAAACATAAAGAAAATTGGGTTGCCTCCCAACTAGCGCTATCGTTTAACGCCCCTAGCTAGGCATAAAAGCGAAGATAGATCTAAGTAGTGCCATCTTTGGCCCTTGGTTCATAAGTAGCTCGCATGATAGATTCATAAGGTAATTTGACTTTCTTTCTTGGAAAGTGCTCCATGTCTTTCTTTAATGGAAATTGTAATCTAATATTCCCTTCCTTCATATCAATAATCGCACCAATCGTTCTAAGGAAAGGTCTACCAAGAATAATAGGGCAAGAAAGATTACAATCTATATCAAGAACGATAAAATCAACAGGCACCAAATTTATATTTGCAACAATAAGGACATCATTGATCCTTCCTATTGGCTTTTTAATGTTGGAATCCGCAAGATGCAAATTTAAAGAGCAATCATCAAGATGATGGAAACCTAGAATATCACATAAAGTTTTCGGAATCGTGGAAACACTAGCACCCAAATCACAAAAAGCAAAACGCTCATGATCTTTAATTTTAATCTTTATAGTAGGTTCCCACTCATCATTAATTTTTCTAGGTATAGAAACTTCCAAATTAAGTTTTTCATCAAAAGATTGCATCAAGGCATCAACGATATGTTTGGTAAAAGCTTTATTTTGACTATAAGCATGTGGAGAATTAACAACGGATTGCAACAAGGAAATACAACTTTGTAAAGAACAATTATCATAATCAAATTCCTTGAAATACGAGATAGTGGGTTCAATACTATTTAAAGTCATGACCTCTCTAATCCCACTTTTACCAAATTTAGCATCAAGATCTAAAAACTCCGAATTCTTGGGACGCCTTCTAAATAAAGTTGACTCACCTCCAATCCTATTATTTTCAAGAGTCATATTACAAAACAAAGATCTAATAGGGGACACATCAATAACTTTAAGATCCTCATCATTATTTTCATCTAACTTTTCTGGTTTGGCAGCCATCTTATTGACTAAGGTGGCTTGCTTATCAGAAATTTGAGCTATAGCCTTCTCAAGCCAGATTATTTGAGAGTTCACGCCATAAAATTCTTTATTCATCTCATCAAGCTCCTTATTCATAAGACCCAAAAAATCTCTTTGTTCTTTAAACTCTTTTCTGAAGAAATTATTATGCTCAAATTGCAAATTCATAAAGTTTCTAATATTTGACTCAATCTCTTCGAACCTCCTAAGAATGAGGTCGGTACTCTTAGGCAAAGCCATGAGGACAAACAAGCACACAAGCAAATAGAAAACGGCAAACGTAAAGGAGAGGATATCGGGAAAGAGAGGGCGAATAAAACGACAAAAGTGAAGTGGGGGAGAGGAAAATGAGAGACAAATGACAAATAATGTAAATGCGAGGGAGATGAGTTTGTGATGGGTACTTGGTATGTCTTGACTTGAGCGAAGACCTCCCCGACAACGGCGCTAGAAATCCTTCTTGCTACATCTTGAGCTTGCGTTGTTTTTCCTTGAAGAGGAAAGGGTGATGCAGCACAGTAGCGTAAGTATTTCCCTCAGTTTTTGAGAACCAAGGTATCAATCCAGTAGGAGGCTTCTCAACAAGTCCCACGAACCTACACAAACAAACAAAGAAATTGCAACCAACGCGACAAAGGGGTTGTCAATCCCTTCACGACCACTTGCAAAAGTGAGATCTGATAGAGATAATATGCTAAGATAAATATATTTTTGGTATTTTATAATATAGATACAGAAAATAAAGATGCAAATAAAAGTATATTGAAAGCAAATATGATAAGAGATAGACCCGGGGGCCATAGGTTTCACTAGTGGCTTCTCTCAAGATAGCATAAGTATTACGGTGGGTCAACAAATTAGTGTCGAGCAATTGATAGAAAAGCGAATAATTATGATGTTATCTAGGCATGAACATGTATATAGGCATCACGTCTACAACAAGTAGACCGACTCCTGCCTGCATCTACTACTATTACTCCACACATCGACCGCTATCCAACATGCATCTAGAGTATTAAGTTCATAAGAACAGAGTAATGCATTAAGCAAGATGACATGATGTAGAGGGATAAACTCAAGCAATATGATATAAACCCCATCTTTTTATCCTCGATGGCAACAATACAATACGTGTCTTGCAACCCTTTCTGTCACTGGGTAAGAACACCGCAAGATTGAACCCAAAGCTAAGCACTTCTCGCATGGCAAGAAAGATCAATCTAGTAGGCCAAACCAAACCGATAATTCAAAGAGACTTGCAAAGATAACTCAATCATATAAAAGAATTCAGAGAAGATTCAATTATTATCCATAGATAAACTTGATCATAAAGCCACAATTCATCGGATCTCGACAAACACACCGCAAAAAGAGATTACGTCGAATAGATCTCCACAAGAGAGGGGGAGAACATTGTATTGAGATCCAAAAACAGAGAAGAAGCCAACTAGCTAATAACTATGGACCCGAAGGTCTGTGGTAAACTACTCACAACTCATCGGAGGGGCTATGGTGTTGATGTAGAAGCCCTCCATGGTGGATTCCCCCTCCGACAGAACGCCGGCGATGGCTCCAAGATGGGATCTCGTGGATACAGAAGGTTATGGTGGTGGAAATTGTGTTTCGGTTGCTCCCTGGACGTTTTCGGGGCATGTAGGCTTATATAGGAGGAAGAAGTACGTCGGTGGCCGCCCGAGGGGCCCACGAGACAGGGGGCGCACCCTATGGGGGGGGGGCGCCCTACCCTCTCGTGGCCGCCTCGACTGCTTCTTGACTTGCACTCCAAGTCCTCTGGATCACGTTCGTTCCAAAAATCACGCTTCCAAAGGTTTTATTCCGTTTGGACTCCGTTTGATATTCCTTTCCTTCGAAATACTGAAATAGACAAAAAAACAGCAATACGAGCTGGGCCTTCGGTTAGTAGGTTAGTCCGAAAAATGATAATAATGTATAAAATAAAGCCCATAAACATCCAAAGCAGGTAATATAATAGCATGGAACAATAAAAAATTATAGATACGTTGGAGACGTATCAGTTGGTAAGACAAGGGACAAGGTAACCTAAAGCTTTCTTAGACATCATCTTGTGTGTGCATCACTCTATGTCTATGGATATCCTTGTTTGTTCCTTGTGGGACTAACACGTGTAGGTATTGAAAGTGCAACTCACTCCAAAGGATTGCTCCAAATGATCTACATCAACACAGAGCATTCACATCTTCAACACCTACATGAAGTCTTCATCAACAAAACCCAAGGTTAGTTCATCCCTCTTAAGGGGGATATCACATCTAGGGGGAGCTTTACTCAAAGAATTGAGCTAAAACAACTCTAATGATGTGAACACAACAATGCATTATGTAAAAGTGGTAACCCCACTTGTGCCTAAACTATGAGTATGACCTATGATCAAATGTTCTCATTTGACTCCTAAGCCAATATACTCATATATAGATGACCTAGTCATTGCCATTTGCTTGATAGATGCTAGAATTGGTTGTGCATGCTTTGTCACATATTTGATTTGCCATTTTATTGTGTGAGCAGGACGTTTGCATATTTTAATCATTCGAGGACATCCACTTGTTGTTTTGCTTGGTTGGCTTCTTTTCTTTTGCCAAGTGGATGGACAAGAATGCCTAAGAACCTTCTCCAACTATCTATGCTCTTCTTGTACCAAACTCTATTCATGCTATATCACAAAGTTTGATCAAGTCAGATTCGAACAACTCTGTGTGAGGAGCACTCGGAGTCCCCGATTCGTCATAGACTTAAACTTCCAAAACCTCTTTGTGCGTTTCGGTTTGACCGATTCATCCATTTCGGTCATACCGAGATCACTAAGTTGATCTAGGTTTTCAACCTCGGTGCAACCGATTTGAACTTTTCGGTCACACCGAGTTGCAGTAACTGCTTGCAGTTTTGCATCTCGGTGCCACCAAGTTGTTCCACTCGGTCACACCGACAGGGTCGGGCTATATATGCTCACGGGTCAAATTTCTAGAAATTCTTCCGAAACTCTCGCCCGCACACAGCCTGCTCTGCCTTATCGGGTCGCTGGATCGTCCTCCTCGTCGCCAGCAACCTCCCGCCGCTGGTCTCCACCGCCGTCAACGGGATTCAGATCTGCCATTGCCGTTGTAGCAAGTCCACCACCACATTAGGGTATGGACTTGATCTTTGTGCTATTCTCACTCCAATTCCTAGCACATTGCATTGCCATGAATCTTGCCACGATTGAAATCTTCCTATCCAGCGAAAATACTCCGTAGTTTAGACTTGGATTGAAAATTTAGGGTTAGGTTTCCGCCAAATTCATCTCGGACCGACCGAGTTGTAGAAATCGGTCTCACTGATTTGGCTTAGGCCATTGCACATGTGATTCTCGGTCTAACCGAGAATTGTAAATCGGTGCAAACGAGATTGATTCTCTGTGAAACCCTAGCAGTCTCGGTGCCACCGAACTGTGACTCGGTCTCACCGAGTTCACTAGTTTAGGTTCCAAAAGCTGCTTCGGTATCACCGAGTTTACAAATCGGTAGCTCCGAAATGCTTTCTGTGGAAAACTAAAACTAAGTTTTTGACTCAATGTTTTGCAAAAACCTCTGTGCTTTGTGATGCTCATCTACTCTACCTCATCTACATCTCTTCACAGGGTCTGCTATCAGAGTTTGCATTATGTCAGATCAGAGTGACAGTCAGAACATGTCAGAGGAGCAAGTTCAGATGAGTGAGGGCACTAGTCCCTCCAGTACCTCAGATGAGGGTAGCAGGAGCACACCTAGTAACTTGCCCAAGGCAGCTACTAGGACAAGGAAGAAGAGAACCTCAGAATCTGAAGATGAGGACTATGTGGCAGTTGATGATGAGGCCACATCAAAGAAGAAGGTGCTGAATAAGGAAATTGGCACAACTGCTGCCATTAAGCCTGGTATGAAGACCAAAGCACCTACAAGAAGGATTCCCATGTCTAAAGCCAGAGCCTCAACTCAAATACCTTTAGAATCTGAACCCAAAGAGGTTGCTCCAGAAGGAAAGAAAATGAAAGAAAGAGTCAAGAAGACAGTGCCCAGAGTTGTTGGAAAGCCCTCTATGATGGAAGAAGAGGAAGAGGTAGCTGCACCAACACCTAAAGCTCAGAAGCTGATGGGAGATGCAATCAGATCAGGGGCTACCCATCTAAGCCCAAAGATGCTCCCAAAGATGCTGCTCCTAAGCCCAAGATTGCACCTAAGAGGAGCACTAGGAGCATTCCAGCTAAAGAAAAGAACAAGGCCCCAGTGCCTGAGGCAGCTAATGATGAAGAAGATGATGATTCTCTTGTCTTGAGAAAGTTGAAGCCTAAGATCCCTGATCATAATGATGCTCATCCAGTAGAAGAGGATATGAAGCTCAGGAAGGATACAAGTCTGAGACTGTGGAGACAGACTGATCCATATGCTGTCAAAAGAAGAACTGATGTGGACTACATGTTTCACACTAAGGAACAACAGGATTTCTGTGAGACAGTTTTGCTTGACAAGAAGCCCATAGTATGTGATATGAGATGGGTTGACTGGGAGTACATCAGGAAGAATGAACAGCATTATCTAGGAGTATATGATAGTTTCAATGCTTGTGGAGTAGATGACTTTGTTGTCCTGAAGCTCAGCAAGTGGAACGATGAGCTCATCATGCAGTTTTACTCCACAGCTCATTTCTACCCAGATGGGAAGATTGTCTAGATGTCAGAGGGTACTAGGTACCAATCCACAGTTGAGGAATGGTCTGAATTGATAAATGCTCCAAAAGAGAATGAGGATGACTTGGATGTCTATGCCAAGAAGAAGCAAGACCATAACTCCATGGCTAGTATGTACAGAGATATCCTAGATGCTGCTCTTGAGACACGTAAGTTTGGATCTGTACATTATCTGTTGTCAGGATTGCCAACTATCAACTGGATCTTAAGGCACACTCTATTGCCCAAGTCAGGAGATCACAAGATGATCAGAGGCCATGTGATCAACTTGCTACATATATTTGATGTGCCTCAGAAATTCAAAGTCATGAGTCTGATTGTGGAAACAATCAAAAGGACTGCTGCTGATCATAAGAGATCATGTGGATATGCCCCACAAATTCAGGAGCTCATAAACTCCAAGATGGGCACTAGCACATACCTTTTGGACAAAGAGCACTTGCCCATCTACCCTGATTTTGAGGACAATACCGTTGTGATGGATGAAAATGAACCATCATCTGTGCAAGCACAAGAGAAGAAGGGGAAAGCAAGGGCAGAGAAAGCTGCTAAGATGCCAACTGCTGGAGAGGAATCTCAATATTTCATGAAGAGCAAGCAAGATCAGCTCGGCTACTTGATTGCCTCCACCTTGAGTATTGAGAAGGGCTTGGCCACCCTGACTCAAAACCAGGAGAGCTTGGAGAGAATAATAGAGCAAAAGTTCTATGATCTTGATGTGAAAGTCACTGAGATCCAATCAGTTGTTGAGCAACTTCAGGAGGAAGTGGAGGAGGAGAAGGGCAAGTCAACTACAGATGCATTTGCTAGAGTGCCCAGAGGACAGAGATCTGCTGCAGTGCCTATCCCAGACACTAGAGCTACGTCATCTGCACCAGCAACAGTTCAGTGCCACCAGCTCCAACAGCTACTCCACCAGCACCATCTTCATCAACTGATGCTTTCGTCCTTGGAGTCATCTCTACACCACCTCATCAAGACCAAGCCTGAGAGTCGATTAGCACTATGCATTTTTTATGAACTTTTTGGTAACTTGTTGCCAAAGGGGGAAAATGTATAGATCATAGGCTTCAAGAGAGAGTGTTGCTTGTTTTTCTCTCTTGTTTTTGGTGGTTGAACTTCTTGTTTGCTTGTTTGCTTGATACATTATGTTTTGTGAGATACCTGGATGATCATGTGCTTGATCATATGCTATGCTACATTAATGCTTGTTGGATGATATTATCTCTTATATTCTCATATGATCACTCACTTTGCTTGGTGATGAGTGCATGTGTTTAATTATTATCATTTTGAGCGCTCCACCAAGATGTATGTGACATGGAAGAGTAACCCATTATCCTAACAAATTGTGCATTTGCAGTCCAAAGCAAATCTTAAATAATGCACAAATTTAGGGGGAGCTCTTACTTTTCACATACTTCTCAAAGCGACAATGTTTTTTCAATCTCATTATCATTTGTCGAAGCTTTGATCTATATGTTGTCATCAATTACCAAAAAGGGGGAGATTGAAAGTGCAACTATCCCTAGGTGGTTTTGGTAATTCCTAACAACATATAGCTCATTGAGCTAATACTATTTCAAGATAAATATTTCAGGAAAGCTCAATGATTGGCATGGAATGGATGAGAAAAGTGGATCCCTCAAAATACTAAGGACAAAAGGATTGTCTCAAGCTCAAAGCACAAGACTCTACATTTTCCATTTTAGTGATCCAAGATCACATTGAGTCTATAGGAAAAGCCAATACTATCAAGGAGGGATGAGGTGTTGCTTAATTAGGTTCTTGCTCAAAATGATTAGTGATATGCTCCAAAGCCCTCAACTACTTTCTCACATCCACATATGACCTAAACCAAAAGTCAAACTCGGCCCCACTGATTCTTTCTATCCGGCGCCACCGAGTTCAGATGTCATAGCCACTGCCACAAACCCTAGTCTTTTCGGTCTCACCGATAGGGATCTCGGTCTCACCGAGATGGGATTGTAATCTCTCTGTTTCCCTTCGTAACGTTTCGGTCTAACCGAGATGAGCGATTGGTCCCACCGAGATTGCAATGTAAACTCTCTCTTTCCCTTTCGTAACATTTCGGTCTCACCGAGATGAGCGAATCGGTCCCATCGAGTTTGCCTGACCAACTCTCTGGTTAGCTTATTACCAAAATCGGTCCCACCGAGTTTGTGTAATCGGTCTCACCGAGATTACGTTATGCCCTAATCCTAACCATATCGGTCCCACCGAGTTGACATGTCGGTCCCACCGAAATGCCTAACGGTCACATTATTTGCTAAATCGGTCTGACCGAGTTTCACGATTCGGTCCCACCGAGATTGGTAAGTTGTGTGTAACGGTTAGATTTTGTGTGGAGGCTATATATACCCTTCCACCCACTCTTCGCTCGTGGAGAGAGCCATCAGAACATGCCTACACCTCCAACTTACATTTTCTGAGAGAGAACCACCTACACTTGTGTTGAGGTCAAGATATTCCAATCCTACCATATGAATCTTGATCTCTAGCCTTCCCCAAGTTGCTTTCCACTCAAATCTTCTTTCCACCAAATTCAAATCATGTGAGAGAGAGAGTTGAGTGTTGGGGAGACTATCATTTGAAGCATAAGAGCAAGGATTTCATCATCAACACACAATTTGTTACTTCTTGGAGAGTGGTGTCTCCTAGATTGGCTAGTATCACTTGGGAGCCTCCGACAAAGTTGAACCAAGGAGTTTGTACTGGCAAGGAGATCGCCTACTTCATGAAGATCTACCCCTAGTGAGGCAAGTCCTTCGTGGGCGACAGCCATGGTGGGATAGACAAGGTTGCTTCTTCATGGACCCTTCGTGGGTGGAGCCCTCCGTGGACTCGCGCAGCCATTACCCTTCGTGGGTTGAAGTCTCCATCAATGTGGATGTACGATAGCACCACCTATCGGAACCACGGCTCAAAAATCTCCGTGTCTCCAATTGCGTTTGCCTCCTCAAAATCATCCCCTTTACCTTCATATGCAATTGTCTTACATTCCGCTGCTATACTCTAGAATTGCATGTGTAGGTTGATTGCTTGACTTGTGCTAAGTTGCTAAAATCTGCCAAGAATTAAAATTGGGAAAATGCAAGGTTTTTATTTGGTCAAGTAGTCTAATCACCCCCCCCCCTCTAGACAAACTTTTGATCCTACAACTGCAAGCAAGGTGCAGCCTGTGCTCCATCCCGCTCGGCGCAGATGAGTCCCAGATCAGCAGTCATGGAGGCTCATTCCTGCTGGGTGACAGAGAGATGAGACAGAGGACGACGAGGATAGACATAGGGGAAAGGGTCTTTGTGGAGCTGCTTCTCACCTAGCCAACAATGATTGCAAGGCCGCCGGAGGCGCGGGCCAGGACAGAGGTGCTGGATCCGGATCGAGGCGGCCAGGGATCTTGAAAATGAATCACACATGGAGCACAAACGAACAACACGAACTGGAAGCCTGAAGAAGTAATCGGCGCAGGGGTGGTTTGGTCAGCTCACAAGGCATGGTAGCTTCCATGGTCGTCTAGAAGATCAGATCGGGGGAGGAGGGGGCAGATCGAGGTAGTAGATTGTGGTCGTGGGAGTCGGTGGGGGCTGTTGGCAGCAGCGCCCGCGACAGCTGGATCCCCTTCTACTACTCGCGGAGCCCGGTGGAGGGAAACCAGGCGCGGTGGGAGATGGTGGTGCCGGTAGTGGCCAATGGGAGGTGTCGCGGCATGATGATGTGGGTTGGGGGAGGGAAGCGCGCCGGCCGAGAGTGAGAGGAGGTGGTGGGGTGGGGTGCTGGGGTGGTCGAGGCCATCCTCGTGGTCAGCGGCTGTCGGGCAGGTGGTGGCCGGCAGCGGGGCAGCAGGCAGGTGGTGGTGGGGTTGGGAGTTGTTGCTGCATAGGGAGGTTGGTGGAGTGGGGATTGGGGGAGAGTGGTGGGTGGTGGTGGTGGGTGGTGGTGGGAGGGGTGGGTTTTTTTATTCAGTCGATCAGCGTGGGTTGGGCGACTATGTGGTTAGGGTGTTAGCAGAATAAGACGTTTTGTGTGTAGAATAAGGTCTTAAGGGGTGTTATCATAATAGACCCACCACATACATATATATATATATATATATATATATATATATATATCCTAGGAGTACATACTCCCAGGTCCGCTTCACCTTGTGTGGGATAGCCTCCCGATAAACTAGTTGAGATAATTATTTAATTCGTTGAAACAGAATCCTTTTTGTAGTGATATTAAATGTCATCCTTGAAACTAATCTGCATCCATTTGTTATTCTCGCGTATACCTAGCTGCAATGGTGGCTGCCCTATTTCTTGTAGCTTCGTCGCCGCCGGTGGCGGCTCGGTCTCCAGCTCTGGACCCGCTGCATGCATCGGCATGGATCAAGACAACGCCCCAGTTTCTACCCAGCAGGTCTCCGGCGTCGAGCGCTCTCCACCGTCCACAAAGTCATCCACAACTCAGTGGGGTATGCTGCTTATCATCGATCTTCTCTTGCGTGTAAACAGATACATGTCCATGAAGCTAGCCTATTTAAAACAAAAAAGGAGCTGGCCAACTCGCTCTCACAAGGCTCCCCCGATGGCATCCTTCGTTGCCCGTTCGATGGGGGTTGACGGGTCTTTTTTCCAGCGCTGGCCGTTCGATCGTCGCTGGAATTCAGCGTGCTCGTTTTTACCGATCGGTCATTCGTGGCGAGGGATGACGTGTGGGCCGGCGATGTGGCCACTTGGAGCGAAACGGCTGGGTATTGCTTTTCCTGGTGCGGGGCGCGAGGCAGCCGCTCGTTGGTGCGGGCGCGAGGCAGCCGCTCGTGCGCGCAAGAAACGCATGCTGCTGCGTTGTGTACTACTCGCTGGCTGGTGCTATGGCTGCAGGTGGGCCTCGCTGACGCATGGTCCCGCGCGTCAGCTTCCTGGTGTATTTTGCCCATGTTCGCGTTGCCCGTTTCGTCTGACTACTCGGCGCATGGATAGTGGGCGTGCGGGGTGGGCGAGCGGTCTCGTCTTGCTCGTCCCGTCCAACAACAGCGCCATGCCGCGTCATTTCCGGTCTGTACCTGGCGCTTTTCCAATCCCCAGGTCGTCGATCACCGTCTTCTGTGCTGTCCTTCGTCGCTGCTACTTGGGTCCCACGGTCACTGGTCCCGCGCGTCACTTGGTTTGGGTGCTTGCGTGCGTTTCCTTTGACCCGGCTCCGATCTATATGCGGTTGGGCGGGGCAGGTGGTGGCTCTGCTCAGGTTGGTGGTTCCGCGGGACTCGCTTGGGCGTTCATGCGCTCTGCCCTGTGCTGCTGGCTGTGGGACAGGCGGTGGGATGGGACCACTGGTTTGTTGCTCGTTGGTTTATAGCTACGTATACTTGCGCCTGCCCTCACTGGTGGCCTATTACTGTTTCCTACGCATGGGCGGGGCCAATGGACGTGCGTTCGGTGCAGCGTGGGTCCGCGTGACACCCCGTGTGACCGGCATGTGCGTCGGCGCCGCGCATTGTGGCGGGTGCCTATGCCAGTGGGCCCTGGAACCCCTGGGCCCGGCAGGCAGCCCGCGTGTCGATGCATGTGTGGTGGGTTCACATGCGGTTCTGTGAAAATTGCCCCTGGCATTGCGGTGGCCGGGGGGGCTTTTCTTTCCGGTTTTCCCCTTTCCTTCTTCTATCCCTCATTTCCTCCCAGCCGCTTCGATCGCTCGCTTTCGCCCACGCTTCCAGGTCGCCGCGTCCTCTCCTGTTCGCCTGCCTTCATCCATTTTGGTCAGCTTACGTTGCGGTAGTCGCCATGGCCGCGCGTTCCTCCATGGGTGGTGTTGGTTGAGGTTCATCTTCTTATCCTTTCCCTGCTCGTTTCTGCCGTTCTTTATCTTGTTTGCTGACCTGCTTTCCTTGTCTTTGCTCCATTGGTGCGCAGTTTGCTGGCGATTTTACCGTTAGCCCTTGCGTGGGAGCGTGCACCATTATGTTCTTACTGTCCAGGTTCACGCTTGTCTCTTCTGCCTCTATATGAACATATGCCTTTGAGGTGTTTGTTGAAATGGTTGAGTGTTGCTCGATACGATGGTTGCCTGCTACCATGTGTTGTGCTTTGCCATTTCCACGTTCTGTCATTTGCGCATTTGCATGGTTACTGTTGTTCGCCAGCGGCTAACATGGGTATAGTTTGTGTTTTAGGTTGTCTTCAGGTTGGTCGGCTGCTCATCCATATTCGCTTGTTAGCTGCTGCTCTGGTTGTGCTTCGGCATTCTGGTAATGTTCTTCTCTTTTGTCTGTTTGTTTCTATTTCTAGATTGTATAGCCCGAAAGACTAGGTCGGAGAAGATGTCGTGCTTAGTCCGCTCTGTTTGGCTGGTGCCTCTGCAGTGGCCCTGAAGGTTTATACTTCTTGTGATTTTGATTTGCTTGAAAAACACGATGGTTGAGGTTGATTGATGTTCCTTCGCTTCTTGTGTGTCTATAGTTTGATTGCTCGATGATTATAAGCTGCTATAGATGTAGTAGATGGTGTTTTGTCATGCTAGGTGATGTTGTTTCCTTTGGTTAAAAGAAGAATTGTTTTGTTGCCATTGTGTGGCTTTGCACTTGTTTAGTGCCTTTGATGGAATATATATGTGCTCTGTGACTTGCTGTGTTCTAATGGTTCTGTCTGCATTTGTTTTGTAGGTTGGAAAAGCTGATCTGTTTCTGAATATGTGCCCTACTGCTGCTCCTCAAGGTTTGCTCTCCTTTTCCATTGCATGTCGGCTACCTATGGGTTCAGATGTATTTGCTTGCATGTGCATGTTATCATGGTTGTTGATGTACTGATGATCTCGCTATTCCGGATCTGCTCCGGGGGTCGTGTTATTTTCCAGTTTCTTTATAATTTCGTTGCATGTGGGTAGGATGTGTACTCTTATTTCAACTGTTATACCCGTTTTGGAAGCCATGGTGTCTCGGTGCTCTTTGCCGGCGCTTTTGTATCTGTGTGAGGTCACGGAGGATGGGTCCGTTCTTGCTGGGGTGGAACTGGAGCTTCCAGGGGATAGTTCTGCTCATGTTCCGCGACGAGAATTGTGTTGGAGCTCAGCCTGGTGTGGTTTTGTACATTCTTATGAACAGGCTGCCCTCCAAGCCATAAGTTTTTTGCAGCGTCTGTATGGGTTTGTAGTTCGAGACTATAATTATGACTGTATGATGGCCTATAGGAGCTGCCTTCGTTCTTCCATAACGGTTGCAGTCTCTGCCATTCGGCGTGTTGGTCACTTGGAGAGAGAACTGTTGCACTTGCGGCATACGTCTGCAGAGCCGGACATAAATCCAGATGTTAGCCCTCTTCTGGTCCAGTTTGACTGGGGTCTGCTGTGCTCTCAGCTGCTTTCCTCTCTTCATTCTCTTTAGCTACCTTTTCTGGGCTTCCTATTTGGGCCTGCGTGCCTACTTTGTACTGAATTAGTCTATTTCTCTGATGCAATAAAGTCTTCGGGCTTTCTATATGGCTCTTACAGTGTCTTCTTTCTGCGTTTTGCAAGACTGAAAATAGTAGCCTTCTTCTTTGAATTCAATGCTCTTCCCACGAACTCAAATAATAAATATGTTACTTGTTTATTGATCCTTCCTCCGCTGGGTCCCTGGTCTTTGGACCACCCACTTCTCTTATAGAGAAAAAACTAGCATAGGCTTTAAAGGACCCTGTTCCTTTTGGGCTTCTCGTTCATAATGGGCTTTTGGGAAGGTGTTTCTTGGGCCACGAACTTTAAAAAATCTTGTTCGTTTGGGCCTATAGTTTCCCATGGACTGTTGGGAAGGTATTTCATGGACTTGCTCTCTTTCTCTTGTTTTTTTATCCGCTCGGATTTGTTTGATTGGCTTTTACTTCCATCTATGTGTTTTAAAAAAGGCTTGCAGTTTGCTTTTGGGATGCCTCTTCCTTTCATTTTAAGAAAAAATGTTCCATGCCCTTTATAGAGGCTTGTCTTTTGAATTCTGTTCCTGGGTCTAGGTCTATGCCTTTCTACTGTTTAATGTGCCTGATTGGATTGCTTTCTTTGTGTTACGTTCCTGTTGCAGCGTGTTATGGTTGTTCTGTTGTTCATGTCGTTCCTGTGAGTCATGCCTCGGCGCCGTTCTGTTCGTCATAAGGCCAGTTCAAGCACCAGCCAGACGCCTCCACGCCGTGTTGTTCGACAAAGGCTGTCTTTCTGTGACTCACCATTGCCCTACATATCCTCAGGCCTACCTAAAAGAAAATGTATGGGGTGTCCTTTTAAAATAAGTCCTTTTCCTTTATAGGTGTGCCTCGTGCACTCTCTCGATTCCTCTTCGTACCTATAACAGGCCCTTTGTTTTTTTAGATGATGGTTTCTTCCCTGTCCTTAGTCCAGAAATTACGTCCCGTAATAGAAAGAGATGCAGGGTGGTTGTTGATAGACTTAGGGGGAAAGGGCCTGCCATTGGATCACCCTTAAGTGCTGACTGGGTTGGATTCACGGCTGAGGAGTCTGAGATGCTGAAAGGTATGCTGAGTGCCGATATGCCTAGAAACAATTGTATGATGCATTGCTGATTTACCATTGTTACTGAGCCAAGACAAATTTGCAGCTGGGTACCGAAAGAGATCTTTCTACGGTGGACCAGACTACAAATGTACCAGCTGTGGTGCAGTCTACTGGTTTGAGGAGAGGGTGAGATCGGAATCCGCTATTACGCTAAGGCGGGTGGTTTACAACAAATGTTGTAAGGGTGGTAAGGTGTATATTACACCTTTTAAAAAGCCACCTTTGTTTCTCTCTGAGTTGCTGAGATACAATGGTCCCTCGCGTAGCAGAGAGTTTATAAAAAAAAATCGCCAGTACAACTGTCTCTTTGCATTTACTTCCATGGGAACTACTGTTGATCGTTCTGTAAATGATGGTAATGGTCCAAATATATACAAAATAAACGGGCAGGTTTGTCATCGAATGGGATCTCTTATGCCTAAGGAAGGAAATATCCCCAAGTATGCCGAACTTTATATGTATGATACCCAGAATGAGGTGCAAAACAGGATTCAGGCTTTAGAAAAGGGTGAAAAGAGTGATGGTGGTTTAGATGAATCTATTGTTGAAGGCTTGATGCATATGCTTGATACGCACAATTCTTATGTCAAAACGTTTAGATCAGCTAGAGAAATACTAGCAGCCAATAGGCATGCCGAGATAGCCATTCGTTTAGTTGCCCCTGGAGAATCTGATGGCCCACAGTTTAGCCTCCCTACAACTGATGAGTTGGCATCTTTAATGTTTGGTGAGTTCACGATGGAGGCTTCTTGTCGTGACATAATAATACACGGTAGAGATGACAATCTGCAGCAAATATCTTCTTTGCAAACTTCATACATGCCTTTGCAGTATCCTCTTCTCTTTCCCTATGCAGAACATGGGTTTCAGCTCGGGCTTAAATATATTGGTTCAAATCCTTTAGATACTAGCAAAAGAACCAGGCTCACTATGCAGGACTATTATTCCTATTGTCTCCACTATAGACCAGAGCAGCATAATCCATACCTTTGTTGTGGTTTGCTTTCCTCACAGGCTATTGTAGACGCACGCGCTTGCATAGACGAGTGGAGGCTGCATTTCATTATGAAGGCTAATAATGATCTTAGAGCAAAGAACTTGCAAGGAGTCACTGATGTTGTTGGAAAAGGGCAGACAGATGCAAGTTCTGTTGGCAAAAAAAACATACTTCCATCCTCTTTTACCGGTGGTCGGCGTTATATGATTGAGAACTTCCAGGACGCAGTAGCTATTTCACGTGTCTTTGGCCCACCAGACCTTTTCACCACCTTTACCTGTAATACCAAGTGGACTGAAATAACAGAAGCCCTGTCTTATGAGCCTGGACAGATGCCTTCAGACAGGGCAGATCTTCCGGTCAGGGTGTATCTGTTGGAAATATGCCCTAGAGGCAATAATAAATTGATTATTATTATATTTCCTTGTTCATGATAATCGTTTATTATCCATTCTGTAATTGTATTGATAGGAAACTTAGATACATCTGTGGATACATAGACAACACCAAGTCCCTAGTAAGCCTCTAGTTGACTAGCTAGTTGATCAATAGATGGTTACGGTTTCCTAACCATGGACATTGGATGTCATTGATAACGGGATCACATCATTAGAAGAATGATGTGATGGACAAGACCCAATCCTAAGCCTAGCACAAAGATCGTGTAGTTCGTATGCTAAAGCTTTTCTAATGTCAAGTATCTTTTCCTTAGACCATGAGATTGTGCAACTCCCGGATACCGTAGGAATGCTTTGGGTGTACCAAACGTCACAACGTAACTGGGTGGCTATAAAGGTGCATTACAGGTATCTCCGAAAGTGTCTCTTGGGTTGGCACGAATCGAGACTGGGATTTGTCACTCTGTGTAAACGGAGAGGTATCTCTGGGCCCACTCGGTAGGACATCATCATAATGTGCACAATGTGATCAATGAGGTGATCACGGGATGATGTGTTACGGAACGAGTAAAGAGACTTGACGGTAACAAGATTGAACAAGGTATCGGGATACCGACGATCGAATCTCGGGCAAGTATCGTACCGCTAGACAAAGGGAATTGTATATGGGACTGATTAAGTCCTTGACATCGTGGTTCATCCGATGAGATCATCGTGGAACATGTGGGAGCCAACATGGGTATCCAGATCCCGCTGTTGGTTATTGACCGGAGAGTCATCTCGGTCATGTCTGCATGTCTCCCGAACCCGTAGGGTCTACACACTTAAGGTTCAGTGACGCTAGGGTTATAGTGATATTAGTATGCGGTAACCCGAAAGTTGTTCAGAGTCCTGGATGAGATCCCGGACGTCACGAGGAGTTCCGGAATGGTCCGGAGGTAAAGAATTATATATAGGAAGTGCTATTTCGGCCATCGGGACAAGTTTCGGGGTCATCGGTATTGTACCGGGACCACCGGAAGGGTCCCGGGGATCCACCGGGTGGGGCCACCTGCCCCGGGGGGCCACATGGGCTGTAGGGGGTGCGCCTTGGCCTACATGGGCCAAGGGCACCAGCCCCAAGAGGCCCATGCGCCAAGAGAAGAGAAAAAGGGGAGAGTCCTAAAGGGGGAAGGCACCTCCGAGGTGCCTTGGGGAGGATGGACTCCTCCCCACCCTTGGCCGCACCCTTCCTTGGAGGAAGGGGCAAGTCTGCACCCTCCCCCTCTCCCTTGGCCCTATATATAGTGGGGAAAAGGAGGAGCAATCATACCTAAGGCCTGGCACCTCCCTCTCCCTCCCGTGACACATCTCCCTCCTCCCGCAGAGCTTAGCGAAGCCCTGTTGGAATCCCGCTACTTCCACCACGCCGTCGTGCTGCTGGATCTCCATCAACCTCGCCCTCCTCCTTGCTGGATCAAGGCGTGGGAGACGTCTCCGTTCCGTACGTGTGTTGAACGCGGAGGTGCCGTCCGTTCGGCGCTAGGATCATCGGTGATTTGAATCACGACGAGTACGACTCCATCAACCCCGTTCACTTGAACGCTTCCGCTTAGCAATCTACAAGGGTATGTAGATGCACTCTCCTTCCCCTCATTGCTGGTTTCTCCATAGATAGATCTTGGTGATACGTAGGAAAATTTTGAATTTCTGCTACGTTCCCCAACAGTGGTATCAGAGCTAGGTCTATTGCGTAGATTCTATGCACGAGTAGAACACAAAGTAGTTGTGGGCGTTGATTTTGTTCAATATGCTTGCCGTTACTAGTCTTATCTTGATTCGGCGGCATCATGGGATGAAGCGGCCCGGACCGACCTTACACGTACTCTTACGTGAGACAGGTTCCACCGACTGACATGCACTAGTTGCATAAGGTGGCTAGCGGGTGTCTGTCTCTCCTACTTTAGTCGGATCGGATTCGATGAAAAGGGTCCTTATGAAGGGTAAATAGCAATTGGCATATCACGTTGTGGTTCTTGCATAGGTAAGAAACGTTCTTGCTAGAAACCCATAGCAGCCACGTAAAACATGCAAACAACAATTAGAGGACGTCTAACTTGTTTTTGCAGGGTATGCTATGTGATGTGATATGGCCAACAAGAATGTGATGAATGATATGTGATGTATGAGATTGATCATGTTATTGTAATAGGAATCACAACTTGCATGTCGATGAGTATGACAACCGGCAGGAGCCATAGGAGTTGTCTTAATTTATTTATGACCTGCGTGTCAACATAAACGTCATGTAATTACTTTACTTTATTGCTAACCATTAGCTGTAGTAGTAGAAGTAATAGATGACGTGACAACTTCATGGAGACACGATGATGGAGATCATGATGATGGAGATCATGGTGTCATGCTGGTGACGATGATGATCATGGAGCCCCGAAGATGGAGATCAAAAGGAGCAAAATGATATTGGCCATATCATGTCACTATTTGATTGCATGTGATGTTTATCATGTTTATGCATCTTGTTTACTTAGAACGACGGTAGTAAATAAGATGATCCCTTACACCAATTTCAAGAAGTGTTCTCCCCTAACTGTGCACCGTTGCTACAGTTCGTCGTTTCGAAGCACCACGTGATGATCGGGTGTGATAGATCCTTACGTTCACATACAACGGGTGTAAGACAGATTTACACATGCAATACACTTAGGGTTAACTTGACGAGCCTAGCATGTACAGACATGGCCTCGGAACACAGAGACCGAAAGGTCGAGCATGAGTCGTATAGAAGATACGATCAACATGAAGATGTTCACCGATGATGACTAGTCCGTCTCACGTGATGATCGGACACGGCCTAGTTTGACTCGGATCATGTGATCACTTAGATGACCAGAGGGATGTCTATCTGAGTGGGAGTTCATAAGATGAACTTAATTATCTTGAACATAGTCAAAAGATCTTTGCAAATTATGTCGTAAGCTCGCGCTTTAGTTCTACTGTTTAGATATGTTCCTAGAGAAAATTTAATTGAAAGTTGATAGTAGCAATTATGCGGACTAGGTCCGTAAACTGAGGATTGTCCTCATTGCTTCATAGAAGGCTTATGTCCTTAATGCACCACTCAGTATGCTGAACCTCGAACGTCGTTTGTGGATGTTGCGAACATCTGACATACACGTTTTGATAACTACGTGATAGTTCAGTTAAACGGTTTAGAATTGAGGCACCAAAAATGTTTTTGAAACGTCGCGAAACATATGAGATGTTTTGAGGGCTGAAATTGGGATTTCAGGCTCGTGCCCACGTCAAGAGGTATAAGACCTCCGACGATTTTCTTAGCCTGCAAACTAAGGGAGAAAAGCTCAATCGTTGAGCTTGTGCTCAGATTGTCTGAGTACATCAATCATTTGAATCGAGTGGGAGTTGTTCTTCCAGATGAGACAGTGATGTTTCTCCAAAGTCATTGCCACCAAGCTGCTAGAGCTTCGTGATGAACTATAACATATCAAGGATAGATATGATGATCCTTGAAATACTCGCGATGTTTGACACCGCGAAAGTAGAAATCAAGAAGGAGCATCAATTGTTGATGGTTGGTGAAACCACTAGTTTCAAGAAGGGCAAGGGAACAAAGGGATACTTCATGAAACGGCAATTCAGCTGCTGCTCTAGTGAAGAGACCCAAGGTTGAACCCAAACCCGAGACTAAGTGCTTTTGTAATAAGGGGAACAGCGACTGGAGCAGAATTACCCTAGATACTTGGTAGATGAGAAGGCTGGCAAGGTCGATAGAAGTATATTGGATATACATTATGTTAATGTGTACTTTACTAGTACTCCTAGTAGCACCAGGGTATAAGATACCGGTTCGGTTGCTAAGTGTTAGTAACTCGAAATAAAAGAGCTACGGAATAAACGGAGACTAGCTAAAGGTGAGCTGACGATATATGTTGGAAGTGTTTCCAAGTTTGATGTGATCAAACATCGCACGCTCCCTCTACCATCAAGATTAGTATTAAACCTGAATAATTGTCATTTGGTGTTTGCGTTGAGCATAGACATGATTGGATTATGTCTATCGCAATACGGTTATTCATTTAAGGAGAATAATGGTTACTCTAATTATTTGAATAACACCTTCAATGGTCTTGCACCTAAAGGAATGGTTTATTGAATCTCGATCGTAGTGATACACATTTTTCATGCCAAAAGATAGTAATGATAGTACCACCTACTTGTGGCACTGCCACGTAAGTCATATCGGTATAAAACGCATGAAGAAGCTCCATGTTGATGGATCTTTGGACTCACTCGTTTTGAAAAGTTTGAGACATGCGAACCATGTCTACTGGTGTATATGCATGAAGAAACTCCATGCAAATGGACCGTTTGGACTCACTTGATCTTGAATCACTTGAGACATGCAAAACATACCACATGGGCAAGATGACTGAAATCCTCGGTTTCAGTAAAATGGAACTAGAAAGCAACTTGTTGGAAGTAATACATTTTGATGTGTGCAGTCCAATGAGTGCTGAGGCATGTAGTGGATATCGTTATGTTCTTACTTCACAGATGATTTGAGTAGATGTTGAGTATATTTACTTGATGAATCACGAGTCTGAATTATTGAAAGGTTCAAGTAATTTCAGGGTGAAGTTGAAAGATCGTCGTGACAAGAGGATAAAATATCTATGATATGATCATAGAGATGAATATCTGAATTACGAGTTTGGCACAGAATTAAGACATTGTGGAAATTGTTTCACAACTAATACAGCCTGGAACACCATAGTGTGATGGTGTGTCCAAACATCATAGTTGCACCCTATTGGATATGGTGCATACCATGATGTCTCTTATCGAATTACCACTATTGTTCATGGGTTAGGCATTAGAGACGACCACATTCACTTTAAATAGGGCACCACGTAATTCCGTTGAGATGACACCATATGAATTATCGTTTAGAGAAACCTAAGCTATCATTTCTTAAAAGTTTGGGGCTGCGACGCTTATGTGAAAAAGTTTCAGGCTGATAAGCTCAAACCCAAAGCGGATAAATGCATCTTCATAGGACACCCAAAAAAACAGTTGGGTATACCTCCTGTCTCAGATTCGAAAGCAATAAGGGATTGTTTCTAGAATCGGGTCCTTTCTCGAGGAAAAGTTTCTCTCGAAAGAATTGACTGGGAGGATGGTGGAGACTTGATGAGGTTATTGAACCGTCTCTTCAACTAGTGTGTGGCGGAGCACAGGAAGTTGTTCCTGTGGCACCTACACCAATTGAAGTGGAAGCTTATGATAGTGATCATGAAACTTCGGATCAAATCACTACCAAACCTCGTAGGATGACAAGGATGCGTACTACTTCAGAGTGGTACGTAATCCTGTCTTGGAAGTCATGTTGCTAGATAACAATGAACCTACAAGCTATGGAGAAGCGATGGTGGGCCCGGATTCCGATAAATGGCTCGAGGCCATGAAATCCGAGATAGGATCCATGTATGAAAACAAAGTGTAGACTTTGGAAAAACTACTTGATGGTCGTAAGGCTATTAGGTACATATGGATTTTAAAAGGAAGACAGACGATGATGGTAAATATCACCATTAAGAAAGCACGACTTGTCGTTAAGATGTTTCCCGACAAGTTCAAGGAGTTGACTACGGTGAGACTTTCTCACTCGTAGCGATGCTAAGAGTCTGTTGGAATTATATTAGCGGTTACTGCATTATTTATGAAATCTTGCAGATAGGATGTCAAAACATTGTTTCCTCGACGATTTTCTTGAGGAAAGGTTGTATGTGATACAACCGGAAGGTTTTGTCAATCCTGAAAGATGCTAATAAGTATGCAAAGCTCCAGCAATCCTTCTAAGGACTGGAGTAAGCATCTCGGAGTTGGAATGTATGCTTTGATGAGATGATCAAAGATTTTGGGTGTATACAAAGTTTATGAGAAACTTGTATTTCCAAAGAAGTGAGTGGGAGCACTATAGAATTTCTGATGAGTATATATTGTTGACATATTGTTGATCAGAAATGACGTAGAATTTCTGGAAAGCATATAGGGTTATTTGGAAGGTGTTTTTCAATGGAAAGCCTGGATTAAGCTACTTGAACGTTGAGCATCAAGATCTATAAGGATAGATCAAAACGCTTAATGGTACTTTAAAATGAGCACATACCTTGACATGATCTTGAAGGTGTTCAAGATGGATCAGTCAAAAGGAGTTCTTGCCTGAGTTGTAAGGTATAAAGTTAAGACTTAAAGCTTGACCACGGCAGAATAGAGAGAAAGGACGAAGGTCGTCCCCTATGCTTAAGATGTAGGCTCTACAGTATGCTATGCTGTGTACCGCACCTGAAGTGTGCCTTGCCATGAGTCAGTCAAGGGGTACAAGAGTGATCCAAGAATGGATCACAGGACAGCGGTCAAAGTTATCCTTAGTAACTAGTGGACTAAGGAATTTTCTCGATTATGGAGGTGGTAAAAGAGTTCGTGTAAAGGGTTATGTCGATGCAAGCTTAACACCTATCCGGATAGCTCTGAGTAGAGATACCAGATACGTATAATGGAGCAACAATTTAGAATAACTCCAAGTAGAACAGTTATTTGGAATAGCTCCAAATAGAATGTGGTAGCTGCATCTAGGAGATGACATAGAGATTTGTAAAGCACACACGGATCTGAAAGATTCAGACCCGTTGACTATAACCTCTCTCACAAGCATAACATGATCAAACCCAGAACTCATCGAGTGTTAATCACATGGTAATGTGAACTAGATTATTGACTCTAGTAAACTCTTTGGGTGTTAGTCACATAGGGATGTGACCTTGAGTGTTAATCACATATCGATGTGAACTAGATTATTGACTATAGTGCAAGTGGGAGACTGTTGGAAATATGCCCTAGAGGCAATAATAAATTGATTATTATTATATTTCCTTGTACATGATAATCGTTTATTATCCATGCTATAATTGTATTGATAGGAAACTTAGATACATGTGTGGATACATAGACAACACCAAGTCCCTAGTAAGCCTCTAGTTGACTAGCTCGTTGATCAATAGATGGTTACGGTTTCCTAACCATGGACATTGGATGTCATTGATAACGGGATCACATCATTAGAAGAATGATGTGATGGACAAGACCCAATCCTAAGCCTAGCACAAAGATCGTGTAGTTCGTATGCTAAAGCTTTTCTAATGTCAAGTATCTTTTCCTTAGACCATGAGATTGTGCAACTCCTGGATACCGTAGGAACGCTTTGGGTGTACCAAACGTCACAACGTAACTGGGTGGCTATAAAGGTGCATTACAGGTATCTCCGAAAGTGTCTGTTGGGTTGGCACGAATCGAGACTGGGATTTGTCACTCCGTGTAAACGGAGAGGTATCTCTGGGCCCACTCGGTAGGACATCATCATAATGTGCACAATGTGATCAATGAGTTGATCACGGGATGATGTGTTACGGAACGAGTAAAGAGACTTGCCGGTAACGAGATTTAACAAGGTATCGGGATACCGACGATCGAATCTCGGGCAAGTATCGTACCGCTAGACAAAGGGAATTGTATACGGGATTGATTAAGTCCTTGACATCATGGTTCATCCGATGAGATCATCGTGGAACATGTGGGAGCCAACATGGGTATCCAGATCCCGCTGTTGGTTATTGACCGGAGAGTCATCTCGGTCATGTCTGCATGTCTCCCGAACCCGTAGGGTCTACACACTTAAGGTTCGGTGACGCTAGGGTTATAGAGATATTAGTATGCGGTAACCCGAAAGTTTTTCGGAGTCCCGGATGAGATCCCGGACGTCACGAGGAGTTCCGGAATGGTCTGGAGGTAAAGAATTATATATAGGAAGTGCTATTTCGGCCATCGGGACAAGTTTTGGGGTCATCGGTATTGTACCGGGACCACCGGAAGGGTCCCGGGGGTCCACCGGGTGGGGCCACCTGCCCCGGGGGGCCACATGGGCTGTAGGGGGTGCGCCTTGGCCTACATGGGCCAAGGGCACCAGCCCCGAGAGGCCCATGCGCCAAGAGAAGAGAAAAAGGGGAGAGTCCTAAAGGGGGAAGGCACCTTCGAGGTGCCTTGGGGAGGATGGACTCCTCCCCACCCTTGGCCGCACCCTTCCTTGGAGGAAGGGGCAAGGCTGCGCCCTCCCCCTCTCCCTTGGCCCTATATATAGTGGGGAAAAGGAGGAGCAATCATACCTAAGGCCTGGCGCCTCCCTCTCCCTCCCGTGACACATCTCCCTCCTCCTGCAGAGCTTAGCGAAGCCCTGTTGGAATCCCGCTACTTCCACCACGCCGTCGTGCTGCTGGATCTCCATCAACCTCTCCCTCCTCCTTGCTGGGTCAAGGCGTGGGAGACGTCTCCGTTCCATACGTGTGTTGAACGCGGAGGTGCCGTCCGTTCGGCGCTAGGATCATCGGTGATTTGAATCAGGACGAGTACGACTCCATCAACCCCGTTCACTTGAACGCTTCCGCTTAGCGATCTACAAGGGTATGTAGATGCACTCTCCTTCCCCTCGTTGCTGGTTTCTCCATAGATAGATCTTGGTGATACGTAGGAAAATTTTGAATTTCTGCTACGTTCCCCAACAGTATCACATGAAGCTCAATGACTATATTCATGATATTAAGAGTGGGGAGTCCTTTGGTCCTATCGTGGCGGGTAAAACGTGCTTTGCGATTCCTCTCATCTCTTTTCTTCTATTCTTTTCCACCTCTGCTCGTGATTGTTTTTTATCCCTTTGTTCACAGTACTACACACTGTGGAGTTCCAGAAAAGAGGGCTTCCTCATGCCCATATCCTGATCTGGCTTGATAGGAAAAAACGGGAGGTTAGTCCTGCTTTAATTGACTCTTTTATATCGGCTTCCATCCCTGATCCTGTTGCGGATCCTCTTGGATACGTTCTTGTTTCTGAACACATGATGCATGGCCCTTGCGGGGAAGATGGTGTTAAATGTCCTTGCATGAAAAATGGATTGTGTTCAAAAAAATTTCCTAAGGCATTTCAGCTCAAGACCTCTCTAGATGATAGTGGATTCCCTGTGTATAGTCGCCCAGACAACGGCCATTTTATATTTAGAAAAAAGGTCAGGCTTGATAACAGGCATATTGTTCCTTATAATCTGCTCATACTAAAATAATACCAAGCGCATATTAACGTTGAGTGGTGCAATAAAACCCATGTTATCAAGTATCTTTATAAGTATGTTACAAAGGGTCCTGATTTTTCAAAAACTTTGTTTGAAAGCATAAAAAACAAGCATGGTATTGAGATTGATGAGATCATGGAATATAGACAATGTCATTACATATGTGATAAAGATGGTTGCTGGAGGATATATGGCTTTGCTATACACAGTAAGATGCCTTCTGTTGAAAGATTGCCTGTTCATTTGTTAAATAAACACATGGTGCATTTCAATGTTAAAGCAAACCTGAAGTCAGTTGCTGATGATGAATGGCTACAGAGAACAATGTTAACCGAGTGGTTTGTAGCTAATAGATGCCATGCAAATGCTAGATCTCTTACTTATTGTGATTTCCCAACCAAATGGACTTGGCTAGGAAGCAAAAAACAATGGATTCCTAAGACTTCAAGTTATAGGATTGGTAGGATTTATTCTATTCACCCTACAGCTGGAGAACTTTTCTATCTTAGAATGGTCTTGATGGTTGTTAAAGGTGCTATGTCTTATACAGATGTTAGAACTTATAATGGGATTGTGTATGAAACCTTTAAGGAAGCATGTGCTGCTAGGGGCTTACTTGGAGATGATCTTGAATGGTATAGTGCGTTTGATGAGGCTTTAACCTGGGGTATGGGAGATCAGTTGCGTAGGATTTTTGTTACGATCCTTGTTCATTGTGGTGTTAATGATGAAAATGTTTTCTTTGAAAAATATTGGTCACACTTAGCTGAGGATATTAGGTACAATATCAAGTGCTCTTTTCGTGATGACAATCATGTTGTACCTCCTGATGAGCTAAGAGACATCTTGCTTGATAAGTTGGCAGTTTTATTTAGTAAAGATGGTTCTAATATTCTAGACCACAGGCTGCCATTAAAGACCACCTATGATGATAACTCTGATGACAATGGCATGATAACTGATGAACTATCTGTTGATCCTAAAAGTGAACTGCTAAAGGCAGAAATGATGTACAACAAATTAAATCCAGATCAACTCCTGGCTTATAAGAATATTATCGACAGAGTTGTGTCTGGAAAACCTGGCTTTTTCTTTGTTTCTGGATATGGTGGAACTAGGAAAACTTTTCTCTAGAGTTCCATAATTTCTTATCTTAGAGGTAAAGAAAGGATTGTTCTCACAGTTGCATCTTCTGGGGTTGCAGCACTTCTTTTGCCTGGAGGTAGGACTGCTCATTCTAGGTTTAAAATACCAATCAGTTTAGATGACAATGGAACATGTGATATAAAAAGATATAGCAAATTAGCAGAGATGATCGAATCAGCCTCACTAATAATATGGGATGAGGCTTTAATGACGCATCGTAGATGTTTTGAGGCTTTGGATCGTAGCTTACGTGATATTCTGTCTGCCAACGATGCTTCTATAGCTGACATGCCTTTTGGTGGTAAGGTTATGGTTCTGGGTGGCGATTTGAGACAGATTTTACCAGTCATTGAGGGTGGGACTCGCTCACAGATTATAAATGCTGCTATAACAAATTCACCTCTATGGAGTTTTATAGAAGTTCTGCATCTTAATGTGAACATGCGTTTAGCTGTGCAAACAACAGATCCTGTTTTACAAGCTGAGATAGCTTCTTTCGCTGGTTGGATGTTGAGTATTGGTGATGGTACAACGCCTTGTGTTACTAGACAAGGGGAGTGTGAGCCAAGTTGGGTAACAATTCCTGATGATATGTTGATCCATTCGGAGGATAATAGAATAGGCGCTATTGTTAATGCTGTATATACAAACTTTGCTAAAAACTGTTCTAATCGAAAATACTTGTGCCAAAGGGCTATCTTAACAACGACAAATGATCTAGCTCAAGAAGTTAATGAACATGTCCTAGCCTTAATGCCTTCTGCTGAGAGGGAGTACTTAAGCTATGATTCTATAGGAAATGCTGCTGACTCAATGCGTAATATGGATGTGTTTTATCCTATCGAGTACCTCAATACAATTAAAATTAACAATTCCCCCCAGCACAAGTTGCTATTGAAAAAAGGCGTGCCGATTATGCTCCTTAGAAATTTGATTCAGGCAACTGGTCTTTGTAATGGTACTCGTCTTGTTGTCTCTAAACTTGGTGAGAAAGTCATTGAGGCTGTTATCATGACTGGTTCTAATATTGGGGATGTTGTATACATTCCAAGGATTTGCCGCACCGCCAAGGATCCTAAATGGCCATTTACTTTGCATCGTCGCCAGTTTCCAGTCAGGGTTTGTTATGCCATGACTATCAATAAGAGCCAGGGACAGACTCTCTTAGCTGTTGGATTATACCTGAAAAGCCCTGTTTTCACTCATGGCCAGCTTTACGTGGCGGTTTCACGTGTGACTTCCAAGAAAAACTTGAAAATACTTATCGAGAACGAAGATGGCACACTTGGATCTCAGACTGGAAACATAGTTTTCTCTGAGATCTTTCAGTCTTTGGAATAGTACCTACGGCGTGCTTTATTTTGCGAGCTGCTTTTGGTCTCACTACTACTTGCTGCCTCTTAGCCTATATTATTGTATGTTTCCTAATTTTTTCAATAAAATTTGAGGTTGTAAATGTTGTTTCATCTATTGCTGCTCATTACCTAAGATAGCATCTACTGTTCTTTTCTGTGCATCTATGTACATGTTGAACATCTTTTGGTAGTTCGCTTAATATGTCTGTTCATTTGACTTTGATTAGGTATGCTGTCATATTGCAAAACCTAATGTGCTGCTTCTTTGTGTATTTTTACCTTCCTAAACAAAACTGTCTTTGTGTTTTCAGATGGCGCATCAGTTGCTCTCTGAGATACACAACCACAGTAGGAAGTGGGTTGTCTCTGTCCTTGTCTCGCGCCTGTGGTTCTATCGTGGCGGGACTGACAATGGCCCTATCCAGCACATGGACTTAGTTGTTCTTGATAGCCAGGTTTGTCTTTACATAGCTAGCTCAACGCCAACTATCCGTACTTAGCTTAGGATACCTCTCTGATTGTTGGTTTTGTTGGCAGGGCAACCATATGTATGTACAGATACCTCCTCAGCGAGCAGAAGAACTAAAGGATGAGTTGGAGGAAGGGAAGGTCTACACGATGAGCAGCTTCAACTGCGTTGAAGCAAAGACAACTTATAGACCTGTTGAGAGTCGCTTCATGATTCAGTTCACCAGGTTTAGCAATGCTGTTTTACGCCCGGGATTGGAAGCAGAATACCCATTCTGCACCTACAATTTGATCCCATTTCAGGACATCCCCAGGCCATGTGGGCCACCGCCTCGTTTCCTTGGTAAGTTGTGTCACTGCACGCCTAAGTACATTCAAAACCACTTGTTAAATGTCTGGAGTCTGATGCTCTTGCAAATTCTATGGTTTTGAAGATGTCATTGGAAGAATAACTGTTGTTTCTGATGTGGTCACTATCCAATCAATGCATCAGCCAGAACCATCAAACACAAGGACAATAATCCTAACTGACTTACAGTAAGCGTCATTTGCTTATTTTTATGCATCCACAATTCTAGGTCACCTACTCGTTCATCTTTACTAATCTATTCGTCATATGAAACCTATAGGGGAAAGGAGCTAAAGCTGGTCCTCTGGAGTGATCGAGCGATTGAATTTGAAGAAGAAGCAGTACGGGCAAGAGATGAAAAGGAAGCTATGATTGCAATTTTCGTAGGAACACTACCTAAAATAAATCAAGGTGGTCAACCTGTTGCATCTTATACATCTATGCATTCTGTATTGTACGGCCTTTTCGTCCTATGTTCAATGCAGCCTCTCACCACTCTACATTGTTCAATAACTATGCAGGTGTTCAAGGACTTAGTGGTAGTTCTGCATGCCGTTGGTACATTGACGAGGATCTCCCAGTGATAAATGACTTCCGCAACAGGTGAATTCTATATGCCTTCTAATTGACTTCTCTTGCTTTAACCTTGAATATGAAGATAGTGTTGTTTTCTTTGTCACGCTGCTAACTATCTCCCCTGTTGCGTATTAAAATAGGTTGGGGGCTAATTTCAAACCCATTGATAATGATGCTGCTTTGACCGAGGGTGCATTTACTAGCCGTATCTACGCTGATCCAGTTGAAAAGACCGTGTCAGAGCTCCTCCGCCTGAACCCTTATGAAAATGAGGTGTCCTCGCTGTCTTTTCCTCTATATGTTGTTCCTTCTTTTCCTGGTCATGTGCTCATCTGCAAGTTATGTTACTTCCACAGGAAAAACGATTCATATGTACCGTTACTGTCAAGAGGCTCAATCCTGATCAGCGCCGGTGGTTCTTCTCTTGCTCCTCCTGCAACAATACCTCTACAATAGTCGCATCGAACTACTGATGCACCAATCCTAGCTGCTCATCCATATCAGCACTAGAGACGTATGTGCCTTCCTAGACCTTTGTCTCCTGTTTCTTTTGTTTTGTCTTGTTTGTTTCCTCAGGATTCCTGCCTGATTTATTTAGACACGCATCTTCTATATTTTATTAGTCCTTTACTACAATCCTCATTCTATTCATGCCATCCGCAGGTACTATATTTCGGTGTTCGCCGGTGATGACGTGGGTGAGGCTGAGTTCACCATGTTTGATAAAGTTGGAACAGCTGCTGTTGGAAAACCACTCCTCAGTTTGCTGAAATTTAGAAACCCAGGACTTCCAACCATAAAAGAGATAGCTCGTGTACCGATGATTGATAGGATCGCTCCACCAGAGGTTACCCAGATTGTTGGGCAGAAGTATAAACTTCTTGTGTCCATTGCAAAGAGAAGCTTCGCAACCACAAGCACACAACTATCATTTCAAGTTGTGAAAATTATGGAAACCTACAAGCCTGAGTTAAGCTCATCTACCTTTGACTGTGTTCCTGGATCATCTCGAGCATCATCCTCTGCTTCCCTGACTGACAGTCCAGTACCTTCTGAGATGTTTACACCCAATACCCCAAGCATCAAACAAGCCCAGCCTGGCAGCTCTTTAGGGAGCCCTGCTATAACTTTTCCATCACCTACAGGCGCGGTGTGTTCTTTTCTTAGTCTACTATCTCTCACAACATTTATTCAATCAAGATGCCCAAAAACTAATTCAGTTCTTCTCAATCCCTTTTTTTACACTCAGGCGCAGACACCAACTTCAAAGCTCAGTGTTGGTCTCCTTTCATCTTCAGCTCCAGGGTATGCCTCTTAAGAAAGGACTACTGGAGTATTTTCTAATGCTTGCTTGCTCTTATGATCGCATTTTCTTTTCTAGCAAATCACCATGCCCACCCAGCAGGACCAGGCGTGCTTTGTTTATCGGAAATGACAAGAAGGTCCCTCTGGTAGAGGATCCTCCAAAGCAGTGTGATGAAATAGCCGCGGTAAATATTTCTCTGCTCTGCCTAAGATACCTATTAACACACATGTGCTAGCTAACGCATAATAGCATAAATGCATACATGTACATTTAGTAAATGAGCAGCATTATCACGCGCTAATACACAGGTGTCAACGCAAAATCTTACTATTGGATAGCCTAACAACCATCCAATATCAATATTCTATGTCTCTCTATTATCAAGCTTATGTATATGTTGGGTGCTCCAGGAGAATGATGATGAAAAGGCTGAAAATCCTTCTGGTGCTACTAATGCAAAAGATGATAAGAGTCCGCTTCAGAAAAACAAGAGGTGCTGCTTCTTACATTCCAGTAATATAGCTAGTTTCCAAACCTGTATATAGCATTCCGCTTATTTATTTTTCACTAACATAACTTGAAATAAAGGAACCTCGTTGCTGGAAAAGGCGCTGCAGGAGGGAATAAAACAAAGTAGCAGTGACTCCTTTGCCTTGCCTATCAAACCTTAAAATATCTATAGGTACATCACAATTTCCCTATATACTACTATTCTTGGACTTATTTTGCCATTGTCATACTTGGAACTGTTTTCTGAAATTTTGCATTATGCTGTAGGTTATCTACCTTATGTACATTAGCTTCTCCTCAGCAAGATCAAAGGAGAAAGATGGCGGTTTATACATCTAGCTTTGCTCTCGACAACGCTCCATCATAATGCTCTTTGACCAGCTACAAGCAGAGTCCGTTGCCGTGTATGCTTCTTGCATAGACCTTGGTGTAGTTGTATGCTTCTCAGGAAGCATGTCTAAAACTCCTCTATTTATATGTTTGTATGCTAAAAAGTCTTTGGCTGCTCAAGTAGCAGTGTCAAAGCACGGCAAAACAAAAAACTCCTCTATATATCAAGTGAACTCTATCATATTATGTGTGGGCTGTTCGATTATGATTTGCCTTTTTATACGTAATATGCTGCCCCATAGTCTGCAGATGATTTCTTCTTTTCATAGATGATTTTTTCTCCCCTCTGCTTTACACTCTGGTCATCTCCTCCTTTTTTTCATAGCCTTTAAGGCTCTGGCCCATTCCTGCTTTTACTTCGGCCCAGTAGGCCCGTTATTGGCCGTGCCTCATATCCAGACAGGTTGTGTGGCTGAGAACTGGCCTATGTGCTGTCCCCCATAACCTGCACGCTCTCTTACTCCACCCCACCAATCCCGCCGTCACATTCTCCGTGCATCCATTTCTAGGGTTTCTTCCCTCGCTACATCTTGGTGTCCTGGGCTTATGGCGTCTTCTTCAACCGATGAAGCTGCATCCTATACTGCTATTCCAGTTCAAGGTAGATTCTATTCTTTCCTTCTTCCTCTAAGCTGAGCCGCTGCCCCTGTATTCTTAGATCCACTCGTCCTTTCTCAGTGCCTAAGCTGGCGGATAATCTAAACTATTTTATAATCTTACTAGGTATTTCGTCCTCGTCTGTCTGTTCCAGAAGAAATATTACAAGAGCTTTTCTTTCTTATGGTGAAACAAAATGCCCAGAGATCCGAACACACTACCATTTCCAGATCATTTTCTCTCCTGATAGTAGAACTGCACGAAGGCACTTTGATAATGCATTGGCTAAAGCTTTTCAGCTTGAATGTGACGAAATTGTTACTATTGATACTCCTGACCAAGAGTTCTTAATTAGCATCCCAAACAAGCAGCAGAACAAACAAGCAGTCGAGTTTCTTCAGTCCGAACAGAGGCTTAACCTGGGTAATATATACTTTACAACTCTCTGTGCAGATGAAAACTCAACATTTTGTGGCACACCAGCCTATGATTTCAATGATAACCATGCCGGATCCCAGGTTTTAGTTGAAATAACAAACCTCCCGCTGCAGCTTTGGACATTCAAGACAGTGGATTTTATGTTGCATCTGTATTGTGTCGTCTCTGAGCTTTACCCTGACACAATCACCTACAGCGACCTTCTCGCATTCCGGTGCATCTGTTGGACATATGCGCCAGAAAATATGCCGTTGCGGATGAATATCAAGATCAGACGTAGGTTTAGGGATCGAGCAAACACAGCTGTAGGAATCCAGCTAGACATGTTCACTGTGCTTATTAGTGTGGTTAACAACCCTTTCAGCAAGATAATGAGGCCCATTGAGCCCTTACCACCTGTGCCAGATGCTCGGGACATCACCGTCAATGTTGCTACCCCACACTATTTTCTTCAAGACACGGAGGTCGACCCCGATAGATTCCAGGAGCTATCACATTCTATAATCCTCAAACGAGAAGATGGTGTTGAACCCATAGACACAAAGGAAATATTTTCTACGGTCATTCGGTATATACCAACGTCAAGATACGTCATGGTGAAGCTGATTAGCTCTGATGCTTTCCTTGTTTACTATCAAGGAGATGTTCAGTATGCTGCATTTGTAGCATTCAGATCAACTGTTCTAGCAAGGGGGCACATTGAGCTAGCTGGTCACATCTTTAGAGCTATTCCTTGGTGTTCTTCTTATGGTGGCCAGAAAATTTCACTTACCCGGTTTATTCGTGTAAGTATAAGTGAACTTCCGGCTGGAATCCTCCGCCACGAGATAGCAAGCCAGCTGTTGAGCCCATTTGTCTTGGTTGAAGAGAATGGTTTGCCTGGACAGGGCTTCATAAATACACATATATGACTGTTTCGGCTGGGTTGACAGCGTGATTGATATCCCAGATTATATTACCATCTACATAACGCCCCGTGGATGCGAATCAGACTATATGTATACAGGACATCATTACATGACGCTGTACACACGACAAGCAAAGATAACAGTCCGACCTCCAACTATGCTAGAAAACTAAGGTATATTATATGCATGAATCAATTTATGTACACACACTGGCAAGGTCCCATGATATAGCAATTAACTTATTTCTTCACTTCCCACAGGAATATTGCTACGATGAGGCCTACAAGAGTTGATGTATTCTGCTCTCTGAGCAAACTGCTATAGATCAAATAGGGGAGAATATCGAAAACTTCAACTACCTATTACAAATGTCTTATTAGCAAGAAACCTTACTATATCACCGCTGTATTTTTATTTTCAACTATAACGCCAGTTTAAGGCATGTATTACCTGCTTCTCTTTTCTATTACCTGCAATCTGTGTACCTTTCTATTCACATTTTCCCTTTCCAACTACTATGGAGGCCCTTGAGAATGTGGTGTATGGGCCCAGAGACAATAGCCCAGTCAAAAGGCCCATAGACATATCATATATTACTATCAACGCAGCCAGATAAAACCCTAGATCGGCAGAGTGTTCTCTCCCGCATGTTCAGAGCCTCGCTCCCAAACAATGACAGCATCCGCACGAGCGCAGTCAATATTGCTAGCCGATGTTTCTCCATGCGTTTCAGCATCTGGATGCCCGGACAAATCCTCGGCAGGGCCACAGGTAACTACCTTTACGATTCAGTGATGTGGCCGCAAATCTATGTGCCTTCTTTCTAATCAAGCTTGCAGCTGTAGTCAGCATTTAATCTATCTACCTGATTTCACAGGAGATGCCACTTGATGCAGAGGAGATACATGCCAGGTTTTCTCCGGATGAAGAATACACCAACAATAACCAATCTGGAGGCCAGCTACTTGAGGTGACCTCCTTTCAGAAAAATAGACAAGCATTCCTTGGACCAGAATAATTTCCTTGGTATGCACTAAAGCTATTCCAAATATTTGATGCAGGAGGAAATGCTAGGCATGGAAGAGGCCTACGCTCAGTATGAAAATTCGCAGCCCCGTTGTGAGGTTGGTGGTTATATATAGTAGAAAACAACTGATATTTTAGTTCTCTATTGTGGATAGTTTCTGTGTGCCTATTTGCTCTCAGCATGATTTGTAGTTTAAGCTTTGTAGGCTTATTATGGAAACTATTTCTTAATGGCATGAAGTTTTAAGCAGGCGAAAAGATATGCCTGTACTGACACCACTCATCAAGACAAATTTTAAACCACGGAAAAAATGCTGGCATGGTCATCTAAAAAGAGTACACCAAATACTTCCATATAAACACACACCAAAGTCTTTTTGTTTCATACAGGCACAGTCGTAGAGAACTTCCTGCATTGTTTCAGTATTGGATATGTGTCTTTTTGTTTCATGCAGGCACAACACTCCTGTTTATACATTGCATTCACAATTCAAATCACACTTGTGATACTCATCAGTTCATACTTGTGATGATTAGAACCTACCAAGCAGTAAATGTTGTGCTCTATACCGTCGATGCATAGCTTATGCTTATACAACTAATCATATACGAACTTACCTTCATCAACACCTTATGCATAAAGTTGTCCAGGTTAAATTAGTTATCTTCGTTTGAGCTGTTGCCATAGCAAAAACTAATATGGTGTTAGTTTTGCTTGGGTTATTCAAAGTACACTCTCCCCTCTAAAAGCTTTTACCTGCCGAAATATGATTCATGCCCTCGCGCCTAATGACATCCGTTTAAAATCGTAGGCCATACCACCGATGATCAAAATCCCTCACAGGATGATACTGGATGTTCTTTTACAGACTTTAGAACTTCCAGCAGCTGAGTATCGAAGCAAAGCATGTGATGGCGGTAAAATATGTGTCACTGTTTTTTTCTATACACCCACATCACATGCTGAAGATCATGGCAGTCATATGGCTATTCCCGGGGTGCAGTGTATCGATCATGCAATGTCAGAGGACACAACTGGCATGGAAGCAATTGGATACATAAAATCCATGGTTAAGACTGAACTAAGAGACTACAATTACAGCAAGATGAAGAAACTGGATGAGGAAAATCAGTCTCTGAAGCATGAACTAGCAGTGGCAAAGTATAACAAGCAGAAAACAAAGGCGAAGACCAGATCCATCAAGAACAAATTAATGATGGCTAGGTATAAGAACAAGAAAAATGCCATGGGTTGGTTCGTTCTTACAAGATACATACATGGATTATCTGATCATATATGCAATGTGACAGCGCTCAACAGATCATCTAGGAAAGAACCCATGGATCAGCTTATGAACGAACCTCTTAACAACATTGAGAAGATAGCAGAAAGGCTCAAGCGCAGGGTGCTCAAATCAGAAAAGCAGCTAAAAAGCATCAGGAGAGGTTTCTAGAGTTCTATTCTACAAGAATAGATCCTAAACCAGGCCTTTTAGAATTGTAGTCTATTTTGATCCTTTTGTTTAACCGCATAGGTTAACCGTAATGTATAATTATGTTTCTCTGTCTGTGTAAGACTTGCCAAGACTGTGTGTAACAACTAATGATGGCCCTGTTAAGACTCTATTGATTGCACCATTTATGTCTATGTGGCTTCTTATTTAATTTTTACTGCCATTTATGTCTCTATAGCTGGCATAGATAAGGCCATCAATATATTTCAAGATTCATATTGCGTATACAATTCCTGTTTCTGTAAACAACAAAAATAAAGTCGCTAATGCAGTACAAAATAGCTCGTTCTTGTCTGCCTGTGAAAATACAATCACACGGCTGTGAAACTGGACTCATATTCTAAAATACACGCGCTAATAAAATGAATGCAACCTTGGGCCTGTTGTCCATATTAGCCCCCCCCCCCTAAAAACCCTTGGCAAGCCCACAGCAGTCCATATACATCAATCACACTGGCTCCAAGTCACAGATTCTAGGGTTTCCATCAGCCCCATCCATTTCCAGTTCGATCTACCACCCCCCGAGCCGCCTCTATCTTCCAACTCCGTAAATCACACATCCAGTGCAAGGATATGGCGGGCGAGAATCCAGATTCTCCATTGGACGCAGAACTCACGGTCAGTAACCTTCCACAGGTATGTGCCTGAAGACAATTGGATAATTTACTTCCTGTTTATATGGTCGATTAAAGCATATGTGCAACGACATCTTTGTCAATTTGCGTAATTCATGCCTGATTTACAACTTGCAGATGTCGACAACCCATGTCAACATAAGCAAACGTTACATTCTTCAGCAAGCCACAAACACTCTTAAGCTACAAATCACTGACCATGACATACTTGACATGGGGGAACATGGCCTAATTGCCTCTCTTTCAATCAATTTACCACCTCATAGAGGCTGGGCAGCCACAGAACACAAATTTTTTTATGGGGATTTCAAAAGTACATCCCTCGAAGCTGCTGAAACAGCTAATGTGGCTGCAATAAGCTATCTACAAGAAAACAACATAGGAGTGTTTGATGATGCAAACCTACAGCCCCTGAAGAAATGCAGAAGAGAACTTCTACAAGCAACATCCTGGTCATGGGGTTTTGAGCAATCTACTATGCAGCTTAAAAAACAAGTTGAAGCCATGGAAAGAGATAGGGTGCAACCATTAACATTACTGCTTTCATCCGATGATGACAATCCAAATACACCACTTCTTCAGGTATATTAGACATTCTTTTGTCTTACTTTGTGTACCAGTTTTACACATACAAAAAATAGCTTATGTATATCTCATTACAAGTTTCAGGAACCCGATGAAGAATTGGTTCCAACACCTGAAGCAGAACCACAGTTTAATGGCAGCGCAATGAACACACCGCCAGCTGAAGTGATCTCTAACCTCTTTCCTGACACCAGCAAGTTGGAACCAGAAATCGAAGACAACAGAACTACTAGGTAAACCACTCATAAGAATAACCTACTAAATCAACTATCTTCCTCTTTGACCAACCAGAAGAGCACTGTCCACAGGGTGTCTGGAAAAAGAAGTGCAAAGAGAGCGTTGTTCAACCATGCCAATCAGCTATAAACCCAAGCAACAACATCGACCAGGATACTTTTGAAAGCTAGCTAAAAGGCATCACCAAGACTTATTATCCTTCGTGCATAGTATTTCCATGCGGCCAAAACTTTAGTCCTATCTTATGAAATCCCATGTACTGACTATACTATATCTATGTGCGTACGCTTAATTACTTTCAGGCAAACAAAGTTACAATGTTAGGCAAAAGCATATAGCTCATTAATAATTTAGAGTCTTCATCATCATTGCATTACATAGATAGCATAGAGCATACATTAGTGCCAAAAGAAAAGCATCCTGGCTCCCTTGACCCAACAAACCTGATCACAGTCTACGAAATGACTGAACATTCCTAAGCATAGGCATACCATCATATTAGAGAAAATATCTACATGTCCTTGCAGAACACCTTCCTATCTTTCCCCTTCCAAACTGCTTCCCAGAAACCTACAAAAACCCATACTTACTTAGGCCAGGAAATAAACTAAATGTTCCTTTCAGTAATAAAATTATGTTTCATGCACCAACCTCTTCAGATTTTGTGCACGGTGAACACTGGCACCCCCTTGCAATGCCGGAGAGAAAAGACACAGATTTCCCCTTCTTTCAGCTTCGCTCTTTCCGCAAAGTGGCTCCAGTTATGTGTTATAGCAGCCCTCTTGTCAACCCCTTTCATTAGTCGAACATAAGTTAAACAGTGCCCAGATGAAAGCTTAATCCGCATTCGATCAACCAGACTGGAGAGAAACTTCATCAAGTGCTTCTTGGTGAACAAAGTAGAGAAGTACTACAAGCATTCAACAAACTTATAGTTAGACACTATGATTCATAGAGTAGGCAAATGCACATATAGGCAAATAAATTTGCTTCTCACCATTCTCTGCCCAGCTTTGGTAAACGTCTTGTTCATCTTACACACATAGTGCCTAATAGCAGGCTTAACAGAACGGACATAGCAACTAAGGCGCTTCCGGGCACACTTTGACATCATAAATTCTTTTGAATACATCCAGTCAGCTTCAGAATTAGGATTATATCCTAAGAACAAAGGTAAACTAATTAATTTCCTATCTATAGAAAAAAACAATCTGGATTATCTAGCATTAGTCCTTACGAACTGCATAGTTCCTAGGGCAGTCACACACATCCTTGCATGTCTTCTCAACCTTCTTTTTCTTCATGCGGTAGCACATGCCTCAATAATTCAGCAGACAAATGACCCATACGCGCAAATGATTAAAATACAGATCATGTCCACATTTTATTTGGTCAAATGTCCGATGTTTGCCATTACTAAACATACCTTCATCAGAGCTTGTGTCCACACCATCATCGGAGCTGCTATACGCCTGTTCATCAGAGCTCGTCTGCTCAGCCTCGTCAGAGCTGATGTAGCCAGGTTCATCATAGCTCGTGTCTAGAGATCCATCAGAACTGCTGTCCCCGCTCTCATCAGAGCTGATGTTCACAGGATTGCTAATGCGGTCCCCCTCATCCTTGGCCGTACTTCAAACCTTAAACAGCAAAAAGTTTCAGACAACACAAACCATGACGAAACAGGCAGAAAACATCGTGCTGAAAAAAGACAACAATGGAGTAGGAGTCAGCTGAAAACGAAAGAAGTTGCCAAATCCAAATGAGTGCGAACCAGATCCATGTTTCAAATAAGCCGCAGCCAGTCAGAAAGGGGAAGAAATCTTACCAGCACCCAAACGCTAGGGTTCGTCTCTCAGCAGAGGGTTCGACCACCGAACGGAGATGCCGAGGAAGAGGAATAGCACGGGGCACGGGACCGATGCCTGCCGCTTGATATTCTACAACGAGCGGACCAGGCAGTAAAATTCCCCGTGGGACAAACAACAAGCAGGCCAGCCCAGTAAACCTTAAATACAGACATGCTTCTAATGTTGCTAAAAAAACATGATCCTAAAAGAAAACAGACACATCCTTTTTTTAGAAAATACAGACACACAATACATGCATAAGCCTCAGTAATTGCTACAACCGTTTTATATTGAGAGACAAAACCTTTTCAAAACACTTCTATTTTAATTTTTCATGCCAACGGCTGTTTTTTTGTTTCAACTTCTACTTTATGCTATTCAAATAAACCAGGTATATTAAAATAAATCAGCTATATTTATATATGCCTCAATAATTGGTACAAAGCCGCCACACCCTCCCTCCTCCTCCTTGCCTCGTCCGCCGCCGCACTCCCTCCCTCCTCCCTCGTCGCCACACCCTCCGCCCTTGGACCGCGCGCTCGTCCTGTCATCTCATGTGCCATCGCTGCCGGCCCCTGCCATGGTGTCACGGAGCTCTTCCCGCGCCCTCGTGTCCGACCTCACCAGGTCCTCGATGCCGGCCTCATCGGCTTGCTGCGGTGGCCGCTCTTGACGCCGTCCTTGCGACCCGACAGGGGCAAACCCGAGCGCAGGCGGCTCATGTGCTTTCTCATCATACTGCATATTTTTAAGCTTGCAAAATTTCCCTTTTCCCAAACTATTATTTAACAACGCAGTTACCAACCCGAGCGCAGGCGGCTCATGTGCTTTCTCATCATACTGCATATTTTCAAGCTTGCAAAATTTTCCTTTTCCCAAACTATTATTTAACAACGCAGTTACCATGTTTGCAAAATACCATAGTTTAGTTTAGGGTTCTTGAAGCATGAAACTATTTTCATCGACAACATGTCTTCAGCGGGTCTCTGCGCCATTTGGCGCAACGGGTCAACTAGTAGTTATATAACTAACCAGCGCAGTGTGGATTTGCCTAACTAGCCATTGATGTATGTGCATCACGCGCCCGACAACGGAGTGCCTAGCATGCATTTTCTCCCAAGGTATGTTGGCTAGTTCCTGTGCATGCGTAAATGGATGATGAGACTACATGCATCTGTTCTACTGATTATTTTATATCTTATGCATGATTGATCTACACAGTTCATTTGAATCGAGGACTGTACACGAAATGGTATACGCCGCCGGCGGCGCGTCTTCTCCGAGCAAAACGCAGATCAGCTTTTCCCCTCCAGAGCGGCTATGCCTACAAAACTCAAAGGACTTCGTTGACAACTCCGATCACCCGACACTGCGATCCAGATCTGGAAGAATTGATTTGTGCATCATGCAAGATGCATGCATAATAAACACGATGGTGTAATATGATGCACGTACATAATTTGGCAATTTTAGTATTTTTATTTCTTGAAGTGGAAATAAACTTGTATTCGAAACAAAATATACCTTTCATTTTTATCCTAAATGATATACACCTTTTTTAGTTCATACTTCTTTCTTGAAAAATGCAGTATGTATACACACTCACAAAAAATTCTCACTCGGCAATGTAACACATGCACTAGAAACAGTATATACCCTCTCCACGAAATGAAGTATATACCCGTGCACAAAAAACTATATTGCCTCGTGGCACAATATATGGTATATACTCCTCACAAAAATGCAGTATGTATCCTCCAGAACAAAAGGAAGTATATACTCAATCACTCACAACAAATAATTTACCCGCTTAGCAAAATATATGGTATATGCCACATTACGAACAAAGAATATACTCGCTCACAATAAGTAGTATACACCCTCTCAGCAAAATGAACTATATATTCCCTCACAAAAAAGTAGAAGTACATCTCAGCAAAATATATTGTATATACCCTTCACAAAGAAATCACATATATTCATCCAAAAAAACATTTGTTATATACATTGAATTCCATGACATATGTACTCAAAATTACATACATATACACTTTCGGTGGTAGCATGTGTTGCATGCCAGGCAAGCTAAAATAAAAAAAACGCCGACCACAACTACCATTCAAAACATGGATAGGGTATGGACAGTCCTATCTTCTAGGAATTAGGTACGCATGCATAGGAATTAATTAGTTTTTTTTCTCTAACCACCACGGTTGGACTGTTGATCCTATTGGATATACCCATAGCACCGGCTAAACTCAATCCACTAAGGCTAGGAGTACATACTCCTCGAAAAGGCTCCTTCGCGGCCGCGCGTCGCAACGCGCGATTAGCCTCAGGCGTTGTGTGCTTTCGGACAGGGACAAACGGGCCCACCACATGTGTCTTCAACATCAAGAAAATCAACCCCCGTGATTTCAACTGGTGGGGCCGGGGTGTGCCTTCCATATTTTTTTTATCTCCCTCCGTGTTTTGAAGTGATGGGGCTGGGATGTTTCCTTTTCTATCTCTAATCCTGGCTTATTTAAAATGGAAAGTTTACTTCATACCTCTTGTCGGAAATCGCTCGTCGCAACGAGCGCGCGCGGAATAGCGTACAAAAGAGCCTAATTCCTGTCCTCACAGCGATTTGCATTTTTGTCCATCCGTTTTTGCTATCTGGGAGTTTCTGGCCGTCGGATCTTTGTATAAAACAATCTGTCTCGCATGTGGTTAATACTGGGCCTACTGTACTTTGGGGCAGCTGCTCCACAAGCCGAAACGGTGGTCCGTAGGTCGGCCCACTCCCGGTGATTGTTCGTCTCCTCCCGTTCGATTTCCACCCCATCTCTTCTCTCTTTTTCACCCACGACACAGGCGGCGCAGCCAGAGGAGGAACGGATCCAGCCGAGGCACCACGAGGGGATCTAGCGGAGGCGCTCCAGCCTAGGCTCCACGAGGGGACACCGATGCGGGCGAGGGATCCACGGCGAGCGCACGCTGCAGGTGGCTACAGGCGAAAGGCGCGCTGCGGGTGGGTCAAGCACTCAAGGACCCTTCGATCCAGACGACGCGGCCGATTTTGCTGCAAGGGAAAGGGTGGCGATGCAATCAATGGCGTATAAGGTACTTCGATGCCCCCTTCCGATCTCGCCCTTTCTAAATGTAGTGGACGACCCTTTCCTGGTTGCCTACCTCTTCTCCCTGTTTTCTGATGCTACTTCATGCCCCACTCTATTTGATCCTCTTCTTTTCCTCCGGCACGCTGACACCATGCTTGATGCCCATGTTCCCTATAAGGCTTGCAGACATTTTGGTTTCTTCTTCACCCAGTTTCCTTGGACTTCATAGGTGCTAATCTCTATTTTTTTATGTGACTGTCTTAAGATCGTGGTGGCAGAGATGACGGGCGGCAAAGCAATGTCGACGGTGGCGGTGGGCAACGAGGAGGAGTATGAGGCTGTGGAGGAGGCCGGGGATAGAAGAAGACATGAGCGCCAATGAAGTGTCCACCACCGCAGCACTACTTCACCCCCCGGCTGCAATGTCTCCAATCTACATCGTAGTACGGTGGCGCATCCTCCATAATGGCAAGCGATCCTGTAAGAAACTAAAAGCACATTCCTTAATCCTATCCTAAAACATGAACTGCATGCCCTGTGAGATGCATAATCTAATCAATTGCGTATTTCCTAGGTTCAACAGCTTGCTGGTCAAGGTCAACTATGTGATCTTTGGGATCCCATGCATGCCAACCGTGAATCAAGGAACATGCTTGGAAATGTTACCTGCAACTGATCAGCATCTGTTAGATGATGTCAATGGGCTAAAACACTTGACCCGTTGACCTTGATTTCATTGAACAAGTGAGACTTCGTCCTGAATTGTCGTGTTGGATGTTTCAAGTGTTAATACATGATTTAATTGCTATTCAGTCAGCTATATCTATGATTGTGATAATCTGGATTCTTGAATGAGATGTCCTATACAAAATAAGCTATGAAAGAGAAAGCAACTACTGCAGTTTTCTAATAGTCACCCCGATCTGTTGGTTCACACCAAGGTGTATATAAAACAGAGACTACACAGTTGGATTTGTGATGTTTCATACAGCAGTTGTGCTAGAAAATGTACCGCTGCAGGTCATTGGTGCTTTTGACCGCCGGGACTTGCACTTCTGAACGTTTTTAGTCGTCTGATCAAAAGCATTGGAATGGGCAGCTGCTCCCGCAACAAAACTGGAGACATTTGGTTATTCTACTGAACCAAACGTCGGGCGCGGCATTTGCATGTAAATAATTTACTTGGTAATATTTCTCTTTCTAAGATCAGAAGTGTGTGCTTACATTAGGAGAAAATATGTTTGTAGCTTTACTCTAGATAAAGCAATCTCACATGAAGTTTCCCCATTTGTCTAATTACAAACTCCAATAACATTCCTTGAAAATAGTGTGCAGCAATTGGATTGAAATTGGGACAAGGAAAAGAGATATCTGCTGAGAAGCCATATATTTTAGCTGTCTGAGAAGTTGAGGTAATATATATGCATCTTCTTCCAGTTAAGTTATTTTTTTTATGCTGGTTCTACTTGCTTTAGATAATTTCTCGATGAACTTTCGGCACAATTTTTAAAAGACAGTAAAAATGATGCATGAAAATTTTCAATGTGAAAAATAAAGACAGTATGAACATGAAGAACTATCACAAAAAATTGTACGCCAGGGAGATGGAAAACATGCTGCTCCTTTATATCCAGTTTCTCCATGGTGAATTCCTATCTGTCTAGATTTACCATGTCCTGATCATAGACCTGTACCAATTTTATTCACTTATGCATTTTATTTCACTGTGGTTAATTTGTACAGAACAACGCTGATGTGTTCTATAAATGATTTTCTTCAGATTTATAGTTTTTGAAGATTTGGTCTGTTCCACCTGATAGGAGCTATTGTTTGAATGCATCAAGTCTTGGATTGAGCAAGTGAAGTTATTCTAAATATTACCAGTTGTGCACGACCGAGCGTATATTACAATCAGTTTTGCTAAGTCTCAGTCGACTTAGACTTCGTTATGTCTTAGTCAGACAATGTTATATTCCTTTGATCTTGAATGGAGATTCGTACAAAAAATTATTTTCAGTTTTAGTTTTGCTAAGTCTCAGTCGACTTAGACTTCGTTATGTCTCAATCGTTCATATGTTCCTTTGATCTTGCATGGAGATTCATACAAAAATACTTTTCAGTTTTTCTTTTTTCTTTTTATATACTATAACCAAGTCTCAGTCAAGTGTAGTATATATGAAGAAAATTGAAAAAACTAAAAAAGAAAAATCCTTGTACGAATCCAAGATCAACGGAATATAGCATCAACTGAGACATAACGAAGTCTCAGTCGACTGAGACTTAGCAAAACTATTATAATCTATACTTTCTCCATATTTTCATCAGCTTGCAACTCTACCATGATCAAGACCTTTGTTGCCTACAGTTGAAGAATGCTAAGTCCGATGCTTGCATATCCAACACACTATGTACCACAAGCTCGCGGCTCTCCTTGAGTACTGCCACATGGCATCACCTTCAAACATAGATTTGCAGAACCATCAAGTGATAAACTGCTAATTAGACCCTTTATAAAAAAAAATGTCCCCGAGCTGCCATAACAACCAACCAAAGATAAGTCATATAATTACATAAGTGGCTTATGTTTTCATGTTTATTAACACTAAGAGAGATTGTTCCAGGATGATTGTGCATCGCATGTGGAGTTGTCTAACATTACAATATTGTTTGTGATGCAGCTAAAACTCTTATGAGATTAGAACGCAGTTATGATCTTAGGGTTTGGTAACTAATATATATTCGTTGTATTGCCCTCTTAAGAACAAGTACCACTACTCTATATTATAAATCAAAGAAGTGATTCGTAACTTGCAAGTATCAAGCCTCCTATGAACAAGTACCAATACTTTATATTGTAAATCAAGGAAGGTCTTTGTAACTTCCATGCATCAAGCCACCATCTATTTAAAGAAATTCTGATAATTCTATTGAAACAAAGGACGGGCGCGGCAACGCGCGCCATCATGATCTAGTGTATATATATATAGAGAGAGAGATTTGTGCGAGTGTGACATGCCCTTGAGTTGCTTATGTTTTGCCGAAATGTCGATTTATTTCCGTTTCGGTAAATTTCGAGCAAACTCAATATGTCCTATTTTTAGGCAAGGTCATGCCAAAATTTTATATGACTCTGAAGCATGCATGCATTATTTATTTTATAACCCTTTTGCTTGTTATACCGTGTAGTCGGTCATGAAGGTGAGTGGATGGAAGGTGGAGCGGTACATGCAATCTGCGGTGATGGACATGTATGCAAATAATCGGACTAGGATTAGATGTCCGTGTGCAAGATGCAAGGAAGGAGTCCTTATGGACCCTTTTGATCGTGGCACTTTGAAGGTGCACCTGCTGATGAATGGTTTCATGGATGGCTATACTCAGTGGATAAGTGAAGATGATGATGATGATGATGAGGACGTCCACATGGCCGGGAATAATGACATGGGGCTAGACGAAGAGATGACCGATCGACACGAAGACGATGGCGCCGGACATGGCGGCGGGGAAGAGTCCGGAAATGACGGCGGTGGAGAAGATTCCGGACACGGCGAAGAAGAGTCCGGACATGGCGGAGAAGAGGTGGCGGTCACGCCGCAGTCTTCGACGCTACTAAGTGCAGTCGTGCAGGACCCTCATGTACAAGACCTCCTTCACAAGAGTACGAACAGCGAGAGAGCTGCTTCTAGAGAGGAGGCCAAGCTGGCGCAACTTGAAGTAGACTCGAGGACTCCATTGTATGACGGTTGCGATCCCGAGGTGACCCGCTTGAGTTTCACGCTCGAACTTCTAAAGACGAAGGCCAAAAACAAATAGACAGACAAAAGCCTCAATGAGCATTTGAAGTATCTACATAATAAAGTTCTTCCCGCGGGGAACCTGTGTCCTACTAGTGTCGAGGAGGCCAAGAAAATTGTTTGCCCTTTTGATTTGCCACACATTAGTTACCACGCATGCATCAACGATTGCATCATTTATTGGGGGGAGCACGCGAAAAAAAACAGTTGTCCAATGTGCAATGCTTCTCGATACAAGAAGGTAGGTGCTATGTCTTGAGCTAGCATTGGTTTTCCCCGAAGAGGAGAGGGTGATGCAGCAAGTGTAGCATAAGTATTTCCCACAGTTTTGAGAACCAAGATATCAATCCAGTAGGAGGCTCCTCAAAAGTCTCACGCACCTACACAAACAAACTGAGAACTCGCAACCAACGTAACAAAGGGGTTGTCAATCCCTTCACGGCCACTTGCGAAAGTGAGATCTGATAGAGATAGTATGATAAGATAAATATATTTTTGGTATTTTATAATATAGATGCAAAAAGTAAAGATGCAAATAAAAGTAGATTGAAAGCAAATATGATAAGAGATAGACCCGGGGGCCATAGGTTTCACTAGAGGCTTCTCTCAAGATAGCATAAGTATTACGGTGGGTGAACAAATTACTATCGAGCAATTGATAGAAAAGCACATAGTTATGAGATTATCTAGGCATGATCATGTATATAGGCATCACGTCCATAACAAGTAGACCGACTCCTGCCTGCATCTACTACTATTACTCCACACATCGATCGACTCCTGCCTGCATCTAGAGTATTAAGTTCATAAGAACATAGTAACGCATTAAGCAAGATGACATGATGTAGAGGGAAAAACTCATGCAATATGATATAAACCCCATCTTGTTATCCTCGATGGCAACAATACAATACGTGTCTTGCAACCCTTTCTGTCACTGGGTAAGAACACCGCAAGATTGAACCCAAAGCTAAGCACTTCTCCCATAGCAAGAAAGATCAATCTAGTAGGCCAAACCAAACTGATAATTCGAAGAGACTTGCAAAGATAACTCAATCGTACATAAAAAAATTCAAAGAAGATTCAATTATTATCCATAGGTAAATCTGATTATAAACCCACAATTCATCGGATCTCGACAAACACACCGAAAAAGAGATTACATCGAATAGATCTCCACAAGAGAGGGGGAGAACATTGTATTGAGATCCAAAAAGAGAGAAGAAGCCATCTAGCTAATAACTATGGACCCGTAGGTCTGTGGTAAACTACTCACAACTCATAGGAGGGGCAAGGATGTTGATGTAGAAGCCCTCTGTGGTCGATTTCCCCTCCGGCAGAGTGCCGGCGAAGGCTCCAAGATGGGATCTCGCGGATACAGAAGGTTACAGCGGTGGAAATTGTGTTTCGTGATGCTCCTGGATGTTTTCGGGGTACGTAGGTATATATAGGAAGAAGAAGTATGTCGGTGGCCGCCCGAGGGGCCCATGAGACAGGGAGGCGCGCCCTACAGGGGGGCCCTATCTCATGGGGTCCTTGGGAACTTCTTGACTTGCACTCCAAGCTCTCCGGATCTTGTTCGTTCCAAAAATCACGCTGCCGAAGGTTTCATTCCGTTTGGACTCCGTTTGATATTCCTTTTCTTCGAAATACTGAAATAGGCAAAAAAACAGCAATATGGGCTGGGCCTCCGGTTAGTAGGTTAGTCCCAAAAATGATATAAATGTATAAAATAAAGCCCATAAACATCCAAAAGGGGTAATATAATAGCATGGAAGAATCAAAAATTATAGATACGTTGGAGACGTATCAAGCATCCCCAAGCTTAATTCCTGCTCGTCCTCGAGTAGGTAAATGATAAAAAGAGAATTTTTGATGTGGAATGCTACCTAGCATAATTCGTAATGTAATTTTCTTTAATGTGGCATGAATGTTCAGATCCAAATGATTCAAGATAAAAGCTTATAAAACATAAAAATAATAATGCTTCAAAGCATACTAACAAATAATCATGTCCTATCAAAATAACATAGCCAAAGAAAGTTTATCCCTACAAAGTCATATAGTTAGGCCATGTTTCATTTTCATTACACAAAATACTCCCATCATGCACAACCCCGATGACGAGCCGGGCAATTGTTTCATACTTTTTAACGCGCTTCAGCTTTTTCAACTCTTATCCAACACATGAGCGCAAACCATGGACATAGCACTATGGTGGTGAATGGTGGTGGTTGTGAGGACAAAAAGTGGGAGAAGATAGTCTCACATTAACTAGGCGTATCAACGGGCTATGGAGATGCCCATCAATAGATATCAATGTGAGTGAGTAGGGATTGCCATGCAACGGATGCACTAGAGCTATAAATATATGAAAGCTCAACAAAGAAAACTAAGTGGATGTGCATCCAACTTGCTTGCTCACGAAGACCTAGGGCACTTTGAGGAAGCCCATCATTGGAATATACAAGCCAAGTTCTATAATGAAAAATTTCCACTAGTACATGAAAGTGACAACATATGAGACTCTCTATCATGAAGATCATGGTGCTATTTTGAAGCACAAGTGTGGAAAAGAGATAGTAGCAATTGTCCCTTCTCTCTTTTTCTCTCTATATTTTTTTTCTCTTCTTCTTTTTTATTTTTCTTTTTTTTCTTTTTTTCTTTTTCTCTTTCTTTTGGTGGGCATCTTTGGCCTCTTTTATTTTTATAAAGTCCGAAGCCTCATCCCGACTTGTGGGGGAATTATAGTATTCATCATCCTTTCCTTACTAGGACAAAGCTCTAATAATGACAATCATCACAGTTTTATGGATTTACAACTCAAAAACTACAACTCAAAGCTAGAACAAGATATGACTCTATGTGAATGCCTCCGGCGGTGTACCGGGATATGCAATGAATCAAGAGCGACATGTATGAAGATTATGAAGGTGGCTTTGCCACAAATACGATGTCAACTACATGATCATGCAAAGAGCAATATGACAATGATGAAACGTGTCATAATAAAGGAACGATGGAAAGTTGCATGGTAATATATCTCGGAATGGCTATGGAAATGCCATAATAGGTAGGTATGGTGGCTGTTTTGAGAAAGGTAAATAAAGGGTTCAATACCGGCGAGAGTTGCGCGGTAATAAGAAAAGCTAGCAAAGTGGAAGGATAAGTGTGCATATGTCCATGGACTCGCATTAGTCAAAAAAGAACTCATATACTTATTGCAAAAGTCTACTTCGCCCTCGAAGCAAAGTACTACCACGCATGCCCCAAGAGGGATAGATTGGTAGGAAAAAATTCCATCGCTCGTCCCCGACTGCCACTCATAAGGAAGACACTCAAAAGAGCACATCATGCAACAAATTTGTCACACAACTTTTACCATACATGCATGCTACGGGACTTGCCAACTTCAACAAAAGTATTTCTCAATTTCATAATTATCCACTAGCATGACCCTAACATTACTACCTTTATATCTCAAAACAATTATCAAGCATCAAGTTGATCATAGCATCCAATTCTTTTTCTATGATAGTTTTTATTATACCCAACTTGGATGCTCATCATTCTAGAACCAACTTTGTAACCATAGCAAATATCATGCTGTTCTAAAAGACTCCCAAAATAATATAACTGAAGCATGATAGACTAGCAATTTCTATAAAATTAAGACACCACCGTGCTCTAAAAGATATAAGTGAAGCACTAGAGCAAAAACTATCAAGCTAAAAAAATATAAGTGAAGCACATAGAGTATTCTAGCAAATTCTAATCAAATAGGCTTCTCTCAAATGGTGTGTACAGCAAGGATGATTGTGTAAAACTAAAAAACAAAGACTAATATAATACACAATGCTCCAAGCAAAACACATATCATGTGGCGAATAAAAATATAGCTCCAAGTAAAGTTACCAATGAATGAAGACGAAAGAGGGGATGCCTTCCCGGGGCATCCCCAAGCTTAGGCTTTTGGCTATTTTTGAATATCTTGGGGTGCCTTGGGAATCCCCAAGCTTAGGCTCTTGCCACCCTTTATTCCATAGTCCATAAAAGCTTTACCCAAAACTTGAAAACTTCACAACACAAAACTCAACAGGAAATTTTATAAGCTCCGTTAGTGTAAGAAAACAAAACCACCACATAGGGTACTGCAATGAACTCATTCTTTATTTATTTTGGTGTTAAACCTACTGTATTCCAACTTCCTTATGGTTTATAAAGGTTTATAAACTAATTTACTAGCCATACATGCATTGAAATAAGCAAACAACACACGAAAAACAGAATCTGTCAAAAACAGAACAGTCTATAGCAATCTGTAACTAACGCAAACTTTTGGAACTCTAAAAATCCTACCAAAATAGGACGTACTAGACAATTTGTATATTGATCAGAAGCAAAAAGAATCAATGCAAAAGCATGTTTCTGTGATTTATTGAATTTTTTCTCGTGAGTGCAAAGTTTCTGTTTTTCAGCAGAATCAAATCAACTATCATCATAGCTTATCCTATAGGTTCTACTTGGCACAAACACTAATTAAAAGATAAAAACACATCTAAACAGAGAGTAGATGCAATATTTATTTCTAAACAGGAGCAAAAACAAAAAACATATAGAAAAATTGGGTTGCCTCCCAACTAGCGCTATCATTTAACGCCCCTAGCTAGGCATAAAAGCGAAGATAGATTTAACTAGTGCCATCTTTGACACTTGATTCCTCAATAGAGCACTTATAATCTTTAGGAGTTTCTCCCCTTTTAGCAATGATTAAACCTTTGGACAATTTGTTTATTGATCAGCAGCAAAAAGAATCAATGCAAAATCACGTTTCTGTGATTTATTGAATTGTTTCTCGTGAGTGCAAAGTTTCTGTTTTTCAGTAGAATCAAATCAACTACCATCATAGTTTATCCTATAGGTTCTACTTGGCACAAACACTAAACAAAAGATAAAAACACATATAAGCAGAAAGTAGAAGCAAAATTTAACACTAAACAGGAACAAAAACAAAGAACATAAATAAAATTGGGTTACCTCCCAACTAGCGCTATTGTTTAATGCGCCTAACTAGGCATAAAAGCGAAGATAGATCTAACGAGTGCCATAATAATAAGATAGATCTTGAAAACTCATCTCATATTCTCTATGTTCGGCAGCAAGTTTTCTTTGAGGCAAGCAAAAGTAATCAAAAGGGCTAAATTTAGTGGGACAAAGGTCCCCAAGATCAATCATAGGAGGAATAGGTTCCTCCTTCGGCCCTTCATAATGCACAACTATTTCATCACTAAAAGCATTCTTTTGGCAAAATCTTGTGAGCCTATACTCAAGAGAGTATCCTAGCTCATTGTTTCGAAGAGAAAAATCATTATTAAGTTCGTTAATGCAATCGATCAAGACTTTGGTAGGAACCTTTTTTCTAAGATTTTCATTAAAAGTGGCATAGTCAGAAGATTGAAAACGTCCAAATTCCTCTTGATCATAGAGGATCGCTTCTATGGGAGGACGACCGGCGTCCACCCTATAGTGTGCAAAGATTTCTTTGGCCTCTCTTATGATAAATCTAAACTCATGAGCCAAAAAGATAGTAACAACGCACTTAATAGAAGAATGCTCAATATTAGAAAATTCTAGGAAAATTCTTTGTATGCAGGGATGCATATGCATAAATTGTCTTTCAAGTTCAACTACAAGCATAGCGATAACATCCGCAAGACTACTAGTTCTATGAAGAATAGAACAACCCATGGAAGGTAAAGCACAGACACAAGTAAATAAATCTTGAATAACACCCTTGCCAATGATGTTACCACTACCGATTCAAAACTTTTTAGTATGCAAAATAGGGGGTTCATCGGCCAGAGCCTCGGGGTTTTCCGTGTTATCATTATTGTCCATATCGACGATAATCTCCCCAATTTCAGACATAGCGGCAAACAAAATCAAAGCGGAAGAAAGTGAGCGAAAAAGAGAGGAGGAGATTGGGAAAGAGAGGGCGAACAAAACGGCAAGGGTGAAGTGGGGGAGAGGAAAACGAGAGGCAAATGGCAAATAATGTAAATGCGAGGGAGATGGGTTTGTGATGGGTACTTGGTATTTCTTGACTTGAGCGAAGACCTCCCCGGCAACGGCGCCAGAAATCCTTCTTGCTACGTCTTGAGCTAGCGTTGGTTTTCCCCGAAGAGGAGAGGGTGATGCAGCAAGTCTAGCGTAAGTATTTCCCTCAGTTTTGAGAACCAAGGTATCAATCCAGTAGGAGGCTCCTCAAAAGTCCCACGCACCTACACAAACAAACTGAGAACTCGCAACCAACGCAATAAAGGGGTTGTCAATCCCTTCACGGCCACTTGTGAAAGTGAGATTTGATAGAGATAGTATGATAAGATAAATATATTTTTGGTATTTTATAATATAGATGCAAAAAGTAAAGATGCAAATAAAAATAGATTGAAAGCAAATATGATAAGAGATAGACCCGGGGGCCATATGTTTCACTAGAGGCTTCTCTCAACATAGCATAAGTATTACGGTGGGTGAACAAATTACTGTCAAGCAATTGATAGAAAAGCGCATAGTTATGAGATTATCTAGGCATGATCATGTATATAGGCATCACGTCCATAACAAGTAGAAAGACTCCTGCCTGCATCTACTATTATTACTCCACACATCGACCGACTCCTGCCTGCATCTAGAGTATTAAGTTCATAAGAAGAGAGTAACGCATTAAGCAAGATGACATGATATAGAGGGAAAAACTCATGCAATATGATATAAACCCCATCTTGTTATCCTCGATGGCAACAATACAATACGTGTCTTGCAACCCTTTCTGTCACTGGGTAAGAACACCGCAAGATTGAACCCAAAGCTAAGCACTTCTCCCATGGCAAGAAAGATCAATCTAGTAGGCCAAACCAAACTGATAATTCGAAGAGACTTGCAAAGGTAACTCAATCGTACATAAAAGAATTCAAAGAAGATTCAATTATCATCCATAGATAAATCTGATCATAAACCCACAATTCATCGGATCTCGACAAACACACCGAAAAAGAGATTACATCGAATAGATCTCCACAAGAGAGGGGGAGAACATTGTATTGAGATCCAAAAAGAGAGAAGAAGCCATCTAGATAATAACTATGGACCCGTAGGTCTGTGGTAAACTACTCACAACTCATAGGAGGGGCAAGGATGTTGATGTAGAAGCCCTCTATGGTCGATTTCCCCTCCGGCAGAGTGCCGGCGAAGGCTCCAAGATGGGATCTCGCGGATACAGAAGGTTACGGTGGTGGAAATTGTGTTTCGTGGTGCTCCTGGATGTTTTCGGGGTACGTAGGTATATATAGGAAGAAGAAGTACGTCGGTGGCCGCTCGAGGGGCCCACGAGACAGGGGCGCGCCCTACAGGGGGGCGCCCCCCTATCTCGTGGTGTCCTCGGGAACTTCTTGACTTGCACTCCAAGCTCTCCGGATCTTGTTCGTTCCAAAAATCACGCTCCCGAAGGTTTCATTCTGTTTGGACTCCGTTTGATATTCCTTTTCTTCGAAATACTGAAATAGGCAAAAAAACAATATGGGTTGGGCCTCCGGTTAGTAGGCTAGTCCCAAAAATGATATAAATGTATAAAATAAAGCCCATAAACATCGAAAAGGGGTAATATAATAGCATGGAACAATCAAAAATTATAGATACGTTGGAGACGTATCAGTAGGAAAGAAAGCTCCTTAGAAAGTTGTATGGCACTTTCCGATCACTCCCCGTGTGCAGCGGTATTTCGTAGATCCTAAGGAAGCAAAGCTCATGCGCTGGCACGCGGAGAGGAAGAAGCACGACGATGGAGATGATCCGAGGCTGAGACACCTCATAGATGGTAGCCAGTGGAGAGCATTCAACGCCGTATATGGATTTGCTGAATAAGATCCAAGGAACATCGTGCTTGGTGCGAGTACTGATGGCATGAATCCGTTTGGAAACCAGAACACCAACCACAACACACGGCCCATGTTTGTATGGATGTACAACCTCCCCCCCATGAAAGTGCATGAAGACAAAGTACATACACATGTGCATGCTGATTCAAGGGCCGAAACAACCGGGAAATAGTATTAACCTGTATATGGGGCTTCTGCAAGAGGAGCTAGACACGTTATGGAAATCACCGGCATGGACATGGGACGCCAGCAAAGGAGAGTATTTCCATATGAGAGCCACGCTGATGACGACGGTGCACGACTATCTCGGTTACGGGTACACCTCAGGCCAGGTGTGCCACGGATATTGTGGATGCATTAGGTGCATGGATGATACAACGTATCAACAGCTTACGTCAACGAAAGATGGCGGGTCCGGGAAAATCGTGTACATGGGGCATCGTAGATGGCTCGAGAAGGATGACCCATGGAGAAAGCGTGGAGATCTATTCAATGGGTTGGCTGAGCTTTGAGGACCTCCACGTAAGAGGAGCGGCGCCGAAATCGACGAGTTGTTGAGAAACTGGGAACAATGCCCCTGCACCGGGAAAGATCAACAAGGCGCCGGAGCCGCTGCTAAAGGTATGGAAAACAAGGTCTGTTTTTTGGGACTTGGAGAACTGGCCCAATCACGACACACCTCATTGCCTTGATCAAATGCATATCACGAAGAATGTCCTCGAGAGCTTGCTTGGCACACTGATGAACATGCCAGAGAAGACCGAGGATGGGCCGAAGGCAAGTAAAGACTTGGAAGATTTAAAGATCGGGAAAGATCTGCACCGTAAAAAGTTGATGGAGGAGACGGAGACGGAGACGGAGGAGGGGGAAAGGGGAAGAAAAGTGAACAAGAAGGAGGAGAATTATTGCCCCCCTTCTTGCTTCATCTTCAGTGCGAAGGAGATCGATCAATTCATCAAGTGCCTTATGGGAATCAAAGTCAGTTCCAGTTACTGCGGGAAGATAAGCAGATTTCTAGACCCCAAGTAGAAAAGGTTCAGCAGGATGAAGTCTCATGACTGTCACGTGATGATGATGCAGATACTCCCGGTTGCCATTAGAGGGATAATGGACAAGCACGTCTGTGACACACTTACTGGTCTCTGCAACTTCTTCGACGTTATCTCTCAAAAGTCCATAAGTGTGAAGCAGCTCCGAAGGCTACAAGAAGAGATCGTTGTCATACTATGTGAGCTTGAGATGTACTTCCCGCCCATGTTCTTTGACGTCATGGTGCATCTGTGTGTCCACATCATGGACGACATCATCGACCTCGGGCCGACATTCCTTCACAGCATGATGCCGTTCGAGAGGATGAATGGGTTCATCAAAGGATTCATTCGTAACAAGTCCCGTCCCGAAGGGAGCATCATCCAGGGGTATCTGATGCATGAGTGCGTCTCCTTTTGCGAGAATTATATAAGCGGTTGAGACCCTGTTGTTGGTTTTCCCATCAAGAAGCACGATGGGAAGCTCGAAGGAGATGGTCACAACAACGGCCGAAGGGAATTGCACGTGGACTACTCGAATTGACGAAACGACTTTGACAGGGCTAACTTAGTAGTGCTAGAACGCCTAGATGTGGTAGATGATTATGTGGCACGGCACAAAGAAAGCATCGCAAAGAAGTACCGTGATAAGGGGGTGCTAAGAACGGACGACGAAGTTACTGTAGAGCACAACGCCACTTTCTTGCGTTGGTTCAAAGAGCAAGTTCTTGAAAATCCCCCGGAAGAGGGCAGTTCGGACATATTGCTCATACACGCCTTAGCACATGGCCCCGCGCCCAAGCTCGCGACCTATCAGTCCTAGGATATCAATGGGTCCATGTTCTACATAGAGGCCAAAGACATGGACAATGATTACCAGAACTCCGGGTGACAATTCAATGCGTGACCGATGCCAACGGCACAACTGAAAGATTCTACGAAAGGGTCGAAGAGATCTGGGAGCTTGACTATGCTGGAATGCACGATACGATGATGTTCCGTGTCAGATGGGCCAAGGACGTCGTAAGAGAAAACAAGTATTTCACCACCATGTCTATACCCGACGCGAAGAGCACTCCTGTGAATGTTAACGTCATCGCCAAAAATGAGCCATGGATACACGCTAAGCACGTGACACAATGCTTCTTCATAACCAACCCGGCCAATCCCAGCCGTGTTGTCGTGAGGAGATCCAAAAGGAGCATCGTTGGAATGGATGGAGTTGCCAGCGAGGAAGACTACGACCAATACAGCAACCCGATGAGGGAAGATGACGATGACGATGAAGCATACGTGAAAATAAGAATCACGACTACATTACCTAAGAAAGATCGTACTCCATGGCTCCGGAAAAGTCACAAGGAGGGGCTCAATTACTTGGCAACAAACAAGAAAGGGAAGAAGCTCAATGTGAAACATCATCGACGCAGCTTATCAGAAACCTACGTTGATATATATATATATATATGTATGTATGTATGTATCTATTTTGTGTACACACTTAAGTAACCATTATCGGTCAAATGATGTAATCGCATCCCCCTTCAATTACATGCATGCATCCGGTGATATTCGCGCAGTGTGGAAGGGCCGGAGACGCCGCAGGGATAAAGCAATACAAAAGAAAAGAAAAGGGATAAAGCAATACAAAACAAAATAAAAGTAAAAAAAATAAAAGGGATAAAGCAATACAAAAGAAAAAGAGAAGTAAACAGAAAATAATAAAAAGAAAAGAAACATAGCAGTAGTGTTGGGTTAAGAAAAAACGCTGCTGCTACTTGTATTTTAAAAATCAAATAAAATAAAATGGGAAAACTTAGCAGTAGCACAGCGCTACTGCTACTTGTATTTTAGAAATAAGAAAAGTAAAAGTAGAAAACTTAGCAGTAGCGCTGGTCTAGGAACCAGCGCTATAACTAACTTAGCTATAGCACTGGTTCCTAGACCAGCGCTACTGCTATTTTGAGTTAACCACCGCCGAGCGGGCTCAAAATTTTGCAAAGTCCCCATTCCCCCCGCTCTCCCACCTCTCTCCCTCCTCTGCTATTGTCGCCCGCGCCGCCATTGTCGCCCTGCCCGCCGGCCGTCGCTCCTCGACCTGGACCTCGACGCCGACCTGTCGTCCCTTCCCACCCTTGGCCTTGACGTTGGCCTCCTCCTCGTCCTCGTTCGCGCTGCTCCGACCTTCTCCTCGTCCGTGCCGCCGCCGCCACCGCTCCGACCTCCTCCTCGTTCGCTCCGGCCTCCTCCTCCTCCTCGTCACCTTCGGCCTCCTCCTCCTCCTCCTCCCCAGGTACTGCCCCCACCTCTCCCTCCCCCTCCGACCTCCTCCTCTCCCTCGTCCCCGATCTAGGTCAGCAAAGTTAGCAAATTTTAGGTAAATTTTAGGGCAAACTTAGCACAGTTAGCAAAGTTAGCAATTTTTTAGGAAATTAGGGTAGTAGCAAAAGCAGTACCAATTTTAAAAAAATAGTAGCAAAAAAATAGGCATAAAAACAGTAGCAAAAAAAATTTAAAATAAGTAGCAATGTTTAAAAAAATAGTAGCAATTTAAAGAATAGTAGGAAAAAATTAGGTATAAAAACAGTAGCAACTAAAAAAACAGTAGCAAATTAAAAAATAGTAACAAAAAATTTAAAAAACAGTAGCAAAGTTTTAAAAAAACAATAGCAAAAAATTAGGTATAAAAACAATAGCAAATTAAAAAAACAGTAGCAAAAGAATTAAAAAACAGTAGCAATTTTTTTAGAAACAGTAGCAAAAAACTTAGGTATATAAACAGTAGCAAATAAAAAAACAGTAGAAAATTTAGCAAAGTTAGCAAAATTTTGAGCAAGTTAGCTATGTATGAACCCTAGGAGCAAGTGTGAGCAAGTTTGTAGCTATTTTTGTCATTTTTGTGTATTTAAGTAGAAGCATGCTTTTACTTAAATGATATATGTCATTGATGTTATATGTTGGTTTTGCAATGTTGGTTGAATGTCGAAAAATATCCGAGTGGCCTATGTTTTGCCGGAATGTTGTTTCATTTCCGTTCCGGTAAATTTCAGGCGCTCCATTTGTCCACTTTTTAGCAAAGGTCATGCCGAAAATTTCATGCTAGAAACTAGGACATATGGAGTACCCGGGATTTGCCGGAAGGGGAATGAATCAACATTCCAACCAATTATAGGCCCCTTTTTCTCTTCATTATATCTTTTATTTACAATTGTTGAATAGAAAACATGTCTACCGACGCCGAAGTCGTGGGTGGTTCTGCTCTCCTCGCAGGCCCCATCGAGGCAGTGATACGTCTCCAACGTATCTATAGTTTTTTATTGTTCCATACTATTATATTACCTGTTTTGGATGTTTATGGGCTTTACTTTACACTTTTATATCATTTTTGGGACTAACCTACTAACCGGAGGCCCAGCCCGTATTGCTATTTTTTTTGCCTATTTTAGTATTTCGAAGAAAAGGAATATCAAACGGAGTCCAAACGGAATGAAACCTTCGGGAGCGTGATTTTTGGAACAAATGTGATCCAGAGGACTTGGAGTGCAGGTCAAGAATCACCCGAGGCGGCCACGAGGGTGGAGGGTGCCCCCCCTACAGGGCGCGCCCCCTATCTCATGGGCCCCTCGGGCGTCCACCGACGTACTTCTTCCTCCTATATATACCCATATACCCTGAAACCATCAAGGGAGCCACCGAAAAACTATTTCCGCCACCATAACCTTCTGTATCCGCGAGATCCCATCTTGGAGCCATCGTCGGCGCTCTACCGGAGGGGGAATCCACCACGGAGGGCCTGTACATCAACTCCAAGGCCCGATGAGTTGTGAGTAGTTTACCACAGACCTTTGGGTCCATAGTTATTAGCTAGATGGCTTCTTCTCTCTTTTTGGATCTCAATACCATGTTCTCCCCCTCTCTTGTGGAGATCTATTCGATGTAACTCTTTTTGTGGTGTGTTTGTCGAGATTCGATGAATTGTGGGTTTACGATCAAGTTTATCTATGAGAAATATTTGAATCTCTTCTGAATTCTTTTATGTGTGATTGAATTATCTTTGCAAGTCTCTTCGAATTATCTGTTTGGTTTGGCCTACTAGATTGATCTTTCTTGCAATGGGAGAAGGGCTTAGCTTTGGGTTCAATCTTGCGGTGTCCTTTCCCAGTGACAGCAGGGGCAGCAAGGCACATATTGTATTGTTGCCATCGAGGATAAAAAGATGGGGTTTATATCATATTGCATGAGTTTATCCCTCTACATCATGTCATCTTTCTTAAAGTGTTACTCTGTTCTTATGAACTTAATACTCTAGATGCATGCTGGATAGCGGTCGATGTGTGGAGTAATAGTAGTAGATGCAGGCAGGAGTCGGTCTACTTGTCACGGACGTGATGCCCATATACATGATCATGCCTAGATAATCTCATAATTATTCGCTTTTCTATCAATTGCTCGACAGTAATTTGTTCACCCACCGTAATACTTATGCTATCTTGAGAGAAGCCTCTAGTGAAACCTATGGCCCCCGGGTCTATCTTTTATCATATAAGCTTTCAATCTACTTTTATTTGCATCTTTACTTTTCAATCTGTATCATAAAATACCAAAAATATATTTATCTGATCATATTATCTCTATCAGATCTCACTTTCGCAAGTGGTCGTGACGGGATTGACAACCCCTTTATCGCGTTGGTTGCGAGTTCTTTGTTTGTGTATGTAGGTGTGTGGGACTTGTGAGGAGCCTCCTACTGGATTGATACCTTGGTTCTCAAGAACTGAGGGAAATACTTACGCTACTGTGCTGCATCACCCTTTCCTCTTCAAGGAAAACCAACACAAGCTCAAGACGTAGCAAGAAGGATTTCTGGCTTCCCTAAAAAAAAGAAGGATTTCTGGCGCCGTTGCCGGGGAGGTCTTCGCTCAAGTCAAGACATACCAAGTACCCATCACAAACTCATCTCCCTCGCATTTACATTATTTGCCATTTGCCTCTCATTTTCCTCTCCTCCACTTCACCCTTGCCGTTTTATTTGCCCTCTCTTTCCCAATCTCCTCTCTTTTCCGCTTGCCTTCTTCTTCCTCTCTCTTTCGTATTTCTGTGTCTGCTTGCCCTCATGGCTTTGCCTTTGAATACCGACCTTCATCTTAGGAGGTTGGAAGAGATTGAATCTAACGTTAGAAGTTTTATGACTTTACAATCTGAGCATAATAATTTTTTCAGAAAAGAGCTTAAAGAACAAAAAAGTTTTATGGAGTTTATGAATAAAGAGCTGGATGATATGTCTAAGGAATTTTATGGTTTGAGCTCCCAAATTATTCGGCTTGAAAATTCTATAGCTCAAATTTCTAATAAGCAAGCTACCTTAGTCAATAAGATGGCGGCCAAACAAGAAAAATTAGGTGAAAATAATGATGAATATCTTAAAGTTATTGACATGTCCCCTATTAGATCTTTGTTTTGCAATATGAATCTTGATAATGATGGGACTGGAGATGAGTCTACTTTAGTTAAAAGGCGTCCCAATAATTTGGAGTTTTTAGATCTTGATGCTAAAATTGGTAAAAGTGGGATTGGAGAGGTCAAGACTTTAAATAGTATTGAACCCACTATCTTGGATTTCAAGGAATTTAATTATGATAATTGTTCTTTAGTAGATTGTATTTCCTTATTGCAATCCGTATTGAATTCTCCTCATGCTTATAGTCAAAATAAAGCCTTTACCAAACATATTGTTGATGCCTTGATGCAATCTTTTGATGAAAAACTTAATTTGGAAGTTTCTATACCTAAAAAACTTAATGATGAGTGAGAACCTACTATAAAGATTAAAATTAAAGATTATGAGTGTTTTGCTTTATGTGATTTGGGTGCTAGTGTTTCCACGATTCCAAAAACTTTATGTGATATTCTAGGTTTCCATGATCTTGATGCTTGCTCTTTAAATTTGCACCTTGCGGATGCCACCCTTAAAAAACCAATGGTAAGAATCAATGATGTCCTCATTGTTGCAAATAGAAATTTGGTGCCCGTTGATTTTATTGTTCTTGATATAGATTGCAATCTTTCTTGCCCTATTATTCTTGGTAGACCTTTCCTTAGAACTATTGGCGCGATTATTGATATGAAGGAAGGGAATATTAGATTCCAATTTCCATTAAGGAAAGGCATGGAGCACTTTCCAAGAAAAAAGATTAAATTACCTTATGAATCTATCATGCGAGCTACTTATGAATCAAGTGCCAAAGATGGCACTACTTAGATCTATCTTCTCTTTTATGCCTAGCTAGGGCGTTAAACGATAGCGCTAGTTGGGAGGCAACCCAATTTTCTTTGTATTCTTTGTTTCTGTTCCTGTTTAGTAATAAAATTTGCATCTACTTTCTGTTTAGATGTGTTTTCATGTTTTATTTAGTGTTTGTGCCAAGTAGAACCTATAGGATAACCTATGGTATGAGTTAATTTGATTCTGCTGAAAAACAGAAACTTTGCGCTCACGAGAAAAAAATTCAATAAACCACAGAAACGAGATTTTGCGTTGATTCTTTTTGATATAGATCAATAGACAAATTGTCTAGGACTTCCTATTTTGGTAGGATTTTTGGATTTCCAGAAGTAACCGAAAGTTACAGATTGCTACAGACTGTTCTGTTTTCGACAGATTCTGCCTTTCGTGTGTTGTTTGCTTATTTTGATGCATCTATGGCTAGTATGTAAGGGTATGAACCATAGAGAACTTAGAATACAGTAGGTTTAACACCAATATAAACAAAGAATGAGTTCATTACAGTACCTTGTGTGGTGGTTTTTCTTTCTTGCACTAACGGAGCTTATGAGATTTCCTGTTGAGTTTTGTGTTGTGAAGTTTTCAAGTTTTGGGTAAAGATTTGATGGACTATGGAATAAGGAGTGGCAAGAGCCTAAGATTGGGTATGCCCATGGCACCCCAAGATATTCAAGAATAGCCAAAAGCCTAAGCTTGGGGATGCCCCGGGAAGGCATCCCCTCTTTCGTCTTCGTTCATTGGTAACTTTACTTGGAGCTATATTTTTATTCGCCACATGATATGGGTTTTGCTTGGAGCGTCGTGTATGATATTAGTCTTTGCTTTTTAGTTTACCACAATCATCCTTGCTGTACACACCTTTTGGGAGAAGCCCACTTGATTGGAATTTATTAGAATACTCTATGTGCTTCACTTATATCTTTTGAGCTAGATAATTTTTTGCTCTAGTGCTTCACTTATATTATTTAGAGCACGGCGGTGGATTAATTTTGGAGAAATTATTGATCTCTCATGCTTCACTTATATTATTTTGAGAGTATCTTAGAACAGCATGGTATTTGCTATGGTTATAAAATTGGTCCTAGAATGGTAGGCATCCAAGTTGGGTATAATAAAAACTATAATAGGAAGTGAATTGGATGCTATGATCAATTTGATACTTGATAATTGTTTTGAGATATGGAGGTAGTGATATTAGAGTCATGCTAGTTGGGTGATTATGAATTTAAAGAATGCTTGTGTTGAAGTTAGCAAGTCCCGTAGCATGCACGTATGGTTAAAGTTGTGTAACAAATTTGAAACATGAGGTGTTCTTAGATTGTGAATCCTTATGAGTGGCGGTCGGGGACGAGTGATGGTCTTTTCCTACTAATCTATCCCTCTAGGAGCAAGCGCGTAGTGCTTGGTTTTTGATGACTTGTAGATTTTTGCAATAAGTATATGAGTTCTTTTGACTAATGTTGAGTCCATGGATTATACACACTCTCATCTTCCATCATTTCTAGCCTCTTCGGTACCGTGCATTGCCCTTTCTCACCTTGAGAGTTGGTGCAAACTTCGCCGGTGCATCCAAACCCCGTGATACGATACACTCTATCACACATAAACCCTTATATCTTCCTCAAAACAGCCACCATACCTACCTATTTATGGCATTTCCATAGCCATTCTGAGATATATTGCCATGCAACTTTCCACCGTTTCGTTTTTTTCATCATGACATGCATTACTATTGTCATACTGCCTTGCGTGATCATGTAGTTGACATCGTATTTGTGGCAAAGCCACCATGCATAAATTTTCATACATGTCACTCTTGATTCATTTCCCATCCCGGTACACCGCCGGAGGCATTCATATAGAGTCATATCTTGTTCTAGTTTTGAGTTGTAATTCATGAGTTGTAAATATATAAAAGTGTGATGATCATCATTATTAGAGCATTGTCCCTAAAAAAAGAAAGGCCAAAGAAAAAGAAGAAAGGCCAAAGAAAAAAAAAGGAAATGCCAAAAAGAAAAAAGAAAAAAAAGGAAAGGCCAAAGAAAAAAAAGGAAAAAGAAAAAAAGAAATGAAAAAGGGGGCAATGTTACTATCTCTTTTCCACACTTGTGCTTTAAAGTAGCACCATGTTCTTCATATAGCGAGTCTCATATGTTGTCACTTTCATATACTAGTGGGAATTTTTCATTATAGAACTTGGCTTGTATATTCCTACAATGGGCTTCCTCAAATGCCCTAGGTCTTCGTGAGCAAGCAAGTTGGATGCCCTAGGTCTTTTGTTGAGCTTTCATACATTTATAGCTCTAGTGCATCTGTTGCATGGCAATCCCTACTCCTCATGTTGACATCAATCGATGGGCATCTCCATAGCTCATAGATTATCCTCGTTAATGTGAGACTTTCTCCTTTTTGTCTTCTCCACACAATCCCCATCATTATTGTATTCCACACATAGCGCTATATCCATGGCTCACGCTCATGTATTGCGTGAAAGTTGAAAAAGTTTGAGATTATTTAAGTACGAAACAATTGCTTGGCTTTTCATCGAGGGTGTATAAGATGGGAGCATTTTTGTGTGACGAAAATGAAGCATAGCCTAACTATATGATTTTGTAGGGATGAACTTTCTTTAGCCATGTTATTTTGAGAAGACATGATTGCTTTTATTAGTATGCTTGAAGTATTATTGTTTCTTATGTCAATATGAACTTTTATTTTGAATCATTTGGATCTGAACATTCATGCCACAATAAATAGAAATACATTGAGAATTATGCTAGGTAGCATTCCACATCAAAAAAATCTGTTTTTATCATTTACCTACTCGAGGACGAGCAGGAATTAAGCTTGGGGATGCTTGATACGTCTCCAACGTATCTATAATTTTTGATTGTTCCATGCTATTATATTACCTGTTTTGGATGTTTATGGGCTTTACTTTACACTTATATATCATTTTTGGGACTAACTTACTAACCGGAGGCCCAGCCCGTATTGCTGTTTTTTTTGCCTATTTCAGTATTTCAAAGAAAAGGAATATCAAACGGAGTCCAAACAGAATGAAACCTTCAGGAGCGTGATTTTTGGAATAAACCTGATCCAGAGGACTTGGAGTGCAAGTCAAGAAGCTCCCGAGGTGGCCACGAGGGTGGAGGGCTCCCCCCCTACAGGGCGCGCCCCCAATCTCGTGGGCCCCTCGGGCATCCACCGACGTACTTCTTCCTCCTATATATACCCATATACCCCGAAACCATCAGGGGAGCCACCGAAAAACTATTTCCGCCACCGTAACCTTCTGTATCCGCGAGATCCCATCTTGGAGCCGTCGCCAGCGCTCTGCCAGAGGGGGAATCCACCACGAAGGGCCTCTACATCAACTCCAAGGCCTCTCCGATGAGTTGTGAGTAGTTTACCATAGACCTTCGGGTCCATAGTTATTAGCTAGATGGCTTCTTCTCTCTTTTTGGATCGCAATACCATGTTCTCCCACTCTCTTGTGGAGATCTATTCGATGTAACTCTTTTTGCGGTGTGTTTGTCGAGATTCGATGAATTGTGGGTTTATGATCAAGTTTATCTATGAGAAATATTTGAATCTCTTCTGAATTCTTTTATGTATGATTGAGTTATATTTGCAAGTCTCTTCGAATTATCAGTTTGGTTTGGCCTACTAGATTGATCTTTCTTGCAATGGGAGAAGTGCTTAGTTTTGGGTTCAATCTTGCGGTGTCCTTTCCCAGTGACAACAGGGGCGGCAAGGCACGTATTGTATTGTTGCCATCGATGTTAAAAAGATGGGGTTTATATCATATTGCATGAGTTTATCCCTCTACATCATGTCATCTTTCTTAAGGCGTTACTCTGTTCTTATGAACTTAATACTCTAGATGCATGCAGGATAGCGGTTGTGTGGAGTAATAGTAGTAGATGCAGGCAGGAGTCGGTCTACTTGTCACGGACGTGATGCCCATATACATGATCATGCCTAGATAATCTCATAATTATTCGCTTTTCTATCAATTGCTCGACAGTAATTTGTTCACCCACCGTAATACTTATGCTATCTTGAGAGAAGCCTCTAGTGAAACCTATGGCCCCGGGGTCTATCTTTTATCATATAAGCTTTCAATCTACTTTTATTTGCATATTTACTTTTCCAATCTATATCATAAAATACCAAAAATATATTTATCTTGTCATATTATCTCTATCAGATCTCACTTTCGCAAGTCGCCGTGAAGGGATTGACAACCCCTTTATCTCGTTGGTTGCAAGTTCTTTGTTTTTTTTTTGCAGGTGCGTGGGACTTGTGAGGAGCCTCCTACTGGATTGATACCTTGGTTCTCAAAAATGGAGGGAAATACTTACGGTACTGTGCTGCATCACCCTTTCCTCTTCAAGGAAAACCAACGCAAGCACAAGACATAGCAGGCAGCAAATCACTATTTCAATTACCTAGACTAGCACTAGATGGAGTTGCATGGTGGCGGCAGTGGCCCCAACCCCAACACCGACGCTGACACCGGCACCAGCACCGGCATCGACACCGACACCACCCCCGAGACCGGCAACGATGTCGTTGTAGCCGGTAAAGCACAAAAGAAGAGGACACGAAGACCAAACGAGCTTGGCATCAGACAAATTGTGGTCACGGATATGCACCCCAAGAAGTTAGAGCCAACGGCGCCGGACAAAGTGCGCAAGTGCTGGGGCAATCAACTTGGATGCATACCCAGGAAACCACCAACATCAACGACGAGAGGTTGAAGCAGATACAACATATGGAGCACATGCTCCTAAAGAAGTTGCACAATAGGTTCCTGTTCCCCGGCCGGGATGAAGGCAAATATAAAGAGCCGTGGGACGACGTCGCCATGACAAAGATAAACGACAAGGCGATGGTGACGTTCACCAATGACTTGTCCTCCTGGAAAGTTCGGGTGAAAAAAGCGGTTGCGAAGAATGAACCGTGGTCCAAGATTCATGCTCATAATATGACAATAGCGACAGAGGACTTTGCAAAATTCAAGGAGAATTGCGGTAAAGAAGAAGTCAAGGCAAAGTCAGAGAAAATGAAGGCGCTCCAGGCCAGGAACATGCCTCCCCACCGCCTCGGTGATACATCTCCAATGTATCTATAATTTTTGATGTATTCATGTCATGCCATGTTTATAATATTTCTACATGATTTTGGTATGATTTGGTTAGAACTAACCCGGGCTGACGCTGCTTTCAGCAGAACTACCGTGGTCTTGTTTTTGTGCAGAAATAAAAGTTCTCGGAACGCGCTGAAAATCAGTGGAGATTTTTTTTTCAAAAATATAAAAAATACTAGAACAAAAAGTTATCGGAGGGGAGTCCCGTGGGGCCCACGAGGGTGGAGGGCGCCCCCACCCCCTGGGGCGTGCCCCTGTGCCTTGTGGACTCTTCGTGGGGCCCCCTGACGTGAGACCGATGCCAAACCCTCCTACAGATCCCCAAACTTCCAAAGAGAAACCTAGATCGGGAGTTCCACCGCCGCAAGCCTCTGTAGCCACCAAAAACCTCTCGGGAGCCTATTCCGGCACCCTGCCGGAGGGGGAATCCATCACCGGTGGCCATCTTCATCATCCCGGCACTCTCCATGACAAGTAGGGAGTAGTTCACCCTCGGGGCTGAGGGTATGTACCAGTAGCTATGTGTTTGATCTCTCTCTCTCTCTCTCTCTCTCTCTCTCTCTCTCTCTCTCTCGTGTTCTTGATGTGGCACGATCTTGATGTATCGCGAGCTTTGCTATTATAGTTGGATCTTATGATGTTTCTCCCCCTCTATCATGTAATGGATTGAGTTTTCCCATTGAAGTTATCTTATCGGGTTGAGTCTTTAAGGATTTGAGAACACTTGATGTATGTCTTGAATGTGCTTATCTGTGGTGATGGGATATCACGTGATTCACTTGATGTATGTTTTGGTGATCAACTTGCGGGTTAAGTGACCTTGTGAACTTATGCATAGGGGTTGGCACACGTTTTTGTCTTGACTCTCCGGTAGAAACTTTGGGGCACTTTATGAGTTCTTTGTGTTGGTTTGAATAGATGAACCTGAGATTGTGTGATGCATATCGTATAATCATACCCGCGGATACTTGAGGTGACATTTGAGTATCTAGGTGACATTAGGGTTTTGGTTGTTATGTGTCTTAAGGTGTTATTTTACTACGAACTCTAGGGCTGTTTGTGACACTTATAGGAATAGCCCAGTGGATTGATCAGAAAGAATAACTTTGAGGTGGTTTCGTACCATACAATAATCTCTTCGTTTGTTCTCCGCTATTAGTGACTTTGGAGTGACTCTTTATTGCATGTTGAGGGATAGTTATCTGATCCAATTATGTTATCCTTGTTGAGAGAACTTGCACTAGTGAAAGTATGAACCCTAGGCCTTGTTTCAAAGCATTGAAATACCGTTTACGCTCACTTTTATCATTAGTTACCTCGCTGTCTTTATATTTTCATATTACAAAAACCTATATCTACCATCCATATTGCATTTGTATCACCATCTCTTCGTCGAACTAGTGCACATATACAATTTACCATTGTGTTGGGTGTGTTGGGGACACAAGAGACTCTTTGTTATTTGGTTGCAGGGTTGTCTGAGAGACCATCTTCATCCTACGCCTCTTACGGATTGATAAACCTTAGGTCATGCACTGGAGGGAAAATTGCTACTGTCCTACAAACCTCTGCACTTGGAGGTCCAACAATGTCTACAAGAAGAAGTTTGTGTAGTAGACTTTAAGCTCTTTTCTGGCACCGTTGCCGGGGAGGTTAGTGCTTGAAGGTATATTTTTAGATCTTGCAATCGAATCTTTTAGTTTCTTGTTTTATCACTAGTTTAGTTTATAAAAGAACACTACAAAATAAATGGAATTGTGGTTGCCACATATGCTTCATCTTTTTAATATCTTTCATGAAAATGATGGAAAGGAAAATTGTGCTCGAGTGCTAGAAGAAGAATGCATGTTTGGCACTAAATCTTTGTATGATGAGCATGATTGCAATGTTGTTAGTATGAATTCCTTTAATATCCATGATGCTAATGATATGCAAAGCCACAAGCTTGGGGATGCTATGCTTGATGAATATGATATTTTTAGTCCCCCAAGTTTTGATGAGAAAATATATTATGATGATAGCATGCCTCATATCTATGATGATTATTTTGATGACATTTATGCTATAAAGAGTAATGATATCCATGAAACTAGTCATCATGATTTTAATGCTCAAATTGATTATGTGAATAAAGTGCTTATGTGGAGAGTAATAAAAATTATATGATTATGCATCATGAAAAGAGTGCTTCATGTGATAGTTATATTTTTGAATTCATTCATGATGCTACTGAAAATTACTATGAGGGAGGAATATATGCTTGTAGGAGTTGTAATAATATCAAGTTTCCTCTCTATGTGCTTAAAATCTTGAAGTTATGCTTGTTTTGCCTTCCTATGCTAGTTAATTATTGTTTCCATAAGTTGTTTGCTCACAAACTCCCTATGCATAGGAAGTGGGTTAGACTTAAATTTGGTAGTCATATTCTTCATGATGCTCTCTTTACGTTTCAATTCTTATGTTTTATGTGAGCATCATTGAAATCATCATGCCTAGCTAAAAGGCATTAAAGCAAAGGGCTTGTTGGGAGACAACCCAATATTTACCCTTACTATTTTTGTGTGTCAACATGATTAAGCTACTGTAGTAATCATGTTTTATAGCTTTTGTTTCAATAAAGTGCCAAGTAAGACCTTTGGGAAGACTTGGGTGAAAGTTAATGCGATGTTGCTGTAAAAAACAGAAACTTTGAGCTCATGAGATTAGCTGTCATTTTTTTTACAGAAGAGTGCTTTTGAGTTGATTCTTTTTGCAGAAGATTAATAGACAAATTCCTCACGTCCACCAGTTTATTTCAGAATTTTTGGAGTTACATAAGTATTCTAGAGTTACATATTACTACAGACTATTCTGTTTTTGACAGATTCTGTTTTCTATGTGTTGTTTGCTTATTTTGATGAATCTATGAGTAGTATCGGAGGGTATGAACCATACATAAGTTGGAATACAGTATATATTACACCAATATAAACAAATAATGAGTTCACAACAGTATAAAAAGTGGTGATTTATTTTCTTATACTAACGAAGCTTACGAGTTTTCTGTTGAGTTTTGTGTTGTGAAGTTTTCAAGTTTTGGGTAAGGATTTGATGGACTATGGAAAAAGGAGTGGCAAGAGCCTAAGCTTGGGGATGCCCAAGGCTCCACAAGGTAATATTCAAGGACAACCAAGATCCTAAGCTTGGGGATGCCCCGGATGGCATCCCCTCTTTCGTCTTCGTTCATCGGTAACTTTACTTGGAGCTATATTTTTATTCACCACATGATATGTGTTTTGCTTGGAGTGTCATGTCATTTTATTTTGTTTTGTTTGCTGTTTGAATAATATCCCAAGATCTGAAATTCGTAAATTCTAGAGAGTCTTCACATAGTTGCATAATTATTTGACTAGTCATTGATCTTCACTTATATCTTTTGGAGTAGTTTATCGTTTGCTCTAGTGCTTCACTTATCTTTTTAGAGCACGACAGTGGTTTTATTTTGAAGAAATTGATGAAGTCTCATGCTTCACTTATATTATTTTGATAGTCTTTTAGAACAACATGGTAATTTCCTTTGGTTATAAATTTAGTCCTAATATGATGGGCATCCAAGAAGGATATAATAAAAAAACTTTCATATAAAGTGCATTGAATACTATGAGAAGTTTGATTTTTTATGATTGTTTTGAGATATGAAGATGGTGGTATTAGAGTCGTGCTAGTGTAGTAGTTGTGAATTTGAGAGATACTTGTGTTAAAATTTGTGATTCCCGTAGCATGCACGTATGGTGAACCGTTATGTGATGAAGTCGGAGCATGATTTATTTATTGATTGTCTTCCTTATGTGTGGAGGTCGGGATCGCGCGATGGTTAACTCCTACCAACCCTTCCCCTAGGAGCATGCGTGTAGTACTTTGTTTTGATGACTTGTAGATTTTTGCAATAAGTATGTGAGTTCTTTATGACTAATGTTGTGTCCATGGATTATATGCACTCTCACCCTTCCACCATTGCTAGCCTATCTAGTATCGCGCAACTTTCGCCGGTACCATACACCCACCATATACCTTCCTCAAAACAGCCACCATACCTACCTATTATGGTGTTTCCATAGCCATTCCGAGATATATTGCCATGCAACTTTCCACCGTTCCGTTTATTATGACACGGTTCATCATTGTCATATTGTTTTGCATGAACATGTAGTTACATAGTATTTGTGGCAAAGCCACCATTCATAATTCTTTCATACATGTCACTCTTGATTCATTGCACATCCCAGTACACCGCCGGAGGCATTCATATAGAGTCATATTTTGTTTTAAGTATCGAGTTGTAATTCTTGAGTTGTAAGTAAATAAAAGTGTGATGATCTTCATTATTAGAGCATTATCCCAGTGAGGAAAGGATGATGGAGACTATGATTCCCCCACAAGTCGAGATGATACTTCGGGCGAAAAATAAAATAAAAAAAAGAGGTCAAAAAAAGAAGAGAAGGCCCAAAAAAACAAAAAATGAGAGAAAAAGAGAGAAGGGGCAATGCTACTATCCTTTTACCACACCTGTGCTTCAAAGTAGCACCATGATCTTCATGATAGAGAGTCTCCTATGTTGTCACTTTCATATACTAGTGGGAATTTTTCATTATAGAACTTGGCTTGTATATTCCAATGATGGACTTCCTCAAAATGCCCTAGGTCTTTGTGAGCAAGCGAGTTGGATGCACACCCACTTAGTTCCTTTCTGAGCTTTCATAAACTTATAGCTCTAGTGCATCCGTTGCATGGCAATCCCTACCCACTCACATTGATATCTATTGATGGGCATCTCCATAGCCCGTTGATACGCCTAGTTGATGTGAGACTATCTTCTCTTTTTTGTCTTCTCCACAACCACCATTCCTATAGTGCTATGTCCATGGCTTATGCTCATATTGTGTGAAAGTTGAAAACGTTTGAAAATACTAAAGTATGAAATAATTGCTTGGCTGAAACCGGGGTTGTGCATGATTTAAATATTTTAAGTGATGAAGATAGAGCATAGCCAGACTATATGATTTTGTAGGGATAGCTTTCTTTGGCTATGTTATTTTGAGAAGACATAATTGCTTTGTTAGTATGCTTGAAGTATTATTATTTTTATGTCAATATTAACTTTTGTTTTGAATCTTATGGATCTGAATATTCTTGCCACAATTAAAGAGATTACATTGATAAATATGTTAGGTAGCATTCCACATCAAAAATTCTGTTTTTATCATTTACCTACTCGAGGACGAGCATGAATTAAGCTTGGGGATGCTGATACGTCTCCAACGTATCTATAATTTTTGATGCATTCATGCCATGTTTGTAATATTTCTACATGATTTTGGTATGATTTGGTTAGAACTAACCCGGACTAACGTTATTTTCAGCAGAACTACCGTGGCGTTGTTTTTGTGCAGAAATAAAACTTCTCGGAATGCACTGAAAATCAACGAAGATTTTTTTTTGGAAAATAAAAAAAAATTCTGGAACAAAAAGTTATCGGAGGGGAGTCCCTTTGGGCCCACGAGGGTGGAGGGCGCACCCACCCCCTAGGGCGCCCCCACCCCCTAGGGCGCCCCCTGTGCCTCGTGGACTCTCCGTGGGGCCTCCTGACGTGAGACCGACGCCAAACCCTCCTATAAAACCCCAAACTTCCAGAATGAAACCTAGATCGGGAGTTCCGGCGCCACAAGTCTCTGTAGCCACCAAAAACCTCTCGGGAGCCCGTTTCGGCACCCTGCCGGAGGGGGAATCCATCACTGGTGGCCATCTTCATCATCCCGGCACTCTCCATGATGAGGAGGGAGTAGTTCACCCTCAGGGTTGAGGTTATGTACCAGTAGCTATGTGTTCGATCTCTCTCTCTCTCTCTCTCTCTCTCTCTCTCTCTCTCTCGTGTTCTTGATGTGGCACAATCTTGATGTATCGTGAGCTTTGCTATTATAGTTGGATCTTATGATGTTTATCCACCTCTATCTTGTAATGGATTGAGTTTTCCCTTTGAAGTTATCTTATCAGATTGAGTCTTTAAGGATTTGAGAACACTTAATGTATGTCTTGCATGTGCTTATATGTGGTGACAATGGGATATCATGTGATTCACTTGATGTATGTTTTGGTGATCAACTTGCGGGTTCAGTGACCTTATGAACTTATGCATAGGGGTGGGCACACGTTTTTATCTTGACTCTCCGGAAGAAACTTTGGGGCACTTTATGAGTTCTTTGTGTTGGTTTGAATAGATGAATATGAGATTATGTGATGCATATCGTATAATCATACCTGCGGATACTTGAGGTGACATTGAAGTATCTAGGTGACATTAGGGTTTTGGTTGATATGTGTCTTAAGGTGTTATTTTACTACGAACTCTAGGGCTGTTTGTGACACTTATAGGAATAGCCCAATGGATTGATCGGAAAGAATAACTATGAGGTGGTTTAGTACCCTACAATAATCTCTTCGTTTGTTCTCCATTACTATTGACTTTGGAGTGACTCTTTGTTGCATGTTGAGGGATAGTTATATGATCCAATTATGTTATCCTTGTTGAGAGAACTTGCACTAGTGAAAGTATGAACCCTAGACCTTGTTTCAAAGCATTGCAATACCGTTTACGCTCACTTTTATCATTATTTACCTTGCTGTTTTTATATTTTCATATTACAAAAACCTATATCTACCATCCATATTACACTTGTATCACCATCTCTTCGCCGAACTAGTGCACGTATACAATTTACCATTGTGTTGGCTGTGTTGGGGACACAAGAGACTCTTTGTTATTTGGTTGTAGGTTTATTGAGAGAGACCATCTTCATCCTACGCCTTTTACGGATTGATAAACCTTAGGCCATCCACTTGAGGAAAATTTGCTACTGTCCTATAAATCTCTGCACTTGGAGGCCCAACAACGTCTATACTTGAAGGTCCAACAACGTTCCTTAATATAAGTCTTGTTAGACATTTCAAATGGATCACAACATACAGATGTATATAGACATATTTTAGAGTGTAGATTCACTCATTTTGCTTCGTATATAGTCATTTGTTGGAATCTCTAAAAAGACTTATATTTAAGAACGGAGGGAGTACTCATCTATAAGGTCCCCTATTCTCTGTATTTGATCATCTGATCGCTTCTCTATTGATCTTAGCTCGGTTGATTGGTTGGCTAAGTGGCTTAGACGATGCCTGGCCCAAGGACAACTGCGCCCTAAAAACCAAGCAACCTATCAAGAATTAAATGCCAAGCGATATAACACACAAAAAGGGTTCTCTGTTGAATGCTATGATTTAGAAGCCCTGGAGAGAAAAGCGGAGCGGCAACGCGCGCGACAAGTTCTAGTCTTATCTAATTGTCCTACAACATTTTATTAAGGGTAGTAGCCTAATAGTATGTGTGTGTACTTTAACTGCCTAAAAAGAAACAGTAATAGAATAACCAAGGCTGCTTCATAAATGACGTAAAGGAAAATAGTACTCCCTCCATTCCTAAATATAAGTTTTTCTAGACATTTTAAATGGACTACAACATACGGATGTATGTACATATATTTTAGAGTAAAAATTCACTCATTTTGCTCCCTGTGTAGTCACTTGCTGGAATCTCTAAAAAGATTTATATTTGGGAACGGATGAAGTACCTTGTAAGTTGTAAACATAATCAAAATTTGATATTTATGTAAACTTTTCGACCTGGGAGAGTTAGAATAGAATGACAACAATTGTGAACGTCCTTCTACAAGTATGTTCTTGCCCAAATGAACTCCTTTGATCCATAAAAAATATTGCTTCCTATCAATTATTATGAATCATTTTTTAAAAGGGGAATATATTAATATCGTGAAGATATCAATTACAACCAGCCTCTACACCTACAAGATTCGCCAAGACATCCAGCATGCACACAACAAAAGGAAAAAATAACAAAGGTCCCGTCACAGTGACCGACTCCTCTCAGCAGCTGCACACAACCACCACCAAATACAACACCCGAAAAATATAAAAGGTCTCCAAAAGCAATGCCTCCAAGAAGGAAACAATGCACAAGCGTCATCGTTGCCCGATCCAAGATATTAGGTTTTGACCCTGGAGAAGTCTGAACTCTCAAAACAATTTCTTCAGCAAGGCAATTGCCATGCTCAACCAATGAAGGCCAGACCTTAGTTTTTCACCCTGAAGTCCTGGCTTGGCACCCAAGGAGCACCACCAAAAATGAATTCCTCCAGTGTTGCCGCCCCCACTTGACACTGATGTTCCTGAGAGTTATCAAACACCTGGCTGACTCCATCGCCTCGAAGGCCCCGTGCATGTAACTGATCCTTCGATCTCAACCACCATGACCTTTTCCATAACTGTCTACACCATAGAAATCGAGAAGCTGACATGTCCCATGGTGTCAACGAACAAGCTTCATTTCACACCCTCATGAAACCTCGTAGGCTGAAATGGACGTGCATGATCGAATTCTATCCGATCCATATGTCTTGGGAAAGATCTCTGACAACAGTTCTGGAACACGTCGTTGACCAGATCGAGGAGGACCGATCATGCAGGATATTACCATAGTGCGAGAGGAGCACGAGAACCGCCACCTGTATTATCACGGCAGCAGGCCCCCACGCCACCTCGATCCAGCCCGTCGCCGCCCGACCACAACCATGCGAGCACCAACCCACGCAGATCCAGATCCGATCGGTGGGATTGCCACCTCCACGCATTGCAGCACGCACGCAGCCACCACCATCCTCCCGCCACCCAGCGCATGCGACCTGCGTGGAGGAGCTCAGTGCCGTCAGCTGCCGCAAAAGCCCCCAACTTGACGGCAGCCACCCAGGGATGCTAGAGCCCCGCCGCCGCCGGATCCGCCGAGCTTTGCCCAGCGAAGACCATAGGGCGGCGGCGAGGGAAGAGGGAGCACGGGGGAGGAAGCCTAGAGCGGGCTGGATTTGCCGCTGCCCGAGTCGCCCTGGGAGGACAACGCGGGGCTGGAGTTCGGGTGGAGTATGTCTAGTCTATAGCGATGTAGGAACAAAAATACAAAACCTTAGTACAGATTAAATAGTATCTTAAAAGAAAATAAATGTGTATTAGTGCTATTTTGTAAATAAGGTATGGCTATCATCAACAAGATGCATATGTATTTCACTGATAGCACACAAGGGCAATGGCTCGTTTTCCCAAATAGAAGACACTCCGCATGGGATCCAGGTGAAGAAATACTACCTACGTCTCGGTGTATAAGTCATTCGCGTAGTTCTAGGTCGACAATTTAACTATCTAAATATGTATTATATGTGTCATGAAATATATATTTAGAAACTATATCCATGTACAAATTTAGTGATATACTTGTCATGACATATAACACATATTTATTTTTTAAATCAATGACCTAGAACTACGCGAATGATTTATACAACAAGATGGAAGCAGTAGAATAAACCACATCCACAGTTTTCAAGAAAGTACTGCAGTCATGGCCCCAAAGATTGTCATTATCGGTTTTGGAACAGTTCCTGTCAGATTGTAGGGCAGTTTGTAGCGAAATACTGATTCCTATCACAGCCCATAAACATTCAACCTGAAATCATAATAGTGCACAATTAAAAGTCTAATCAGCCTTCTGCGAAGGTATGTCAAGAGACTGAGCTGCCCAACTGACACATACACGTTAAATAAGGATTATTCCTCTCTAGTCGCTACTATTCTCTCTAAGATCTTATAAGGCTATCCTCAACGGCAACCCACAAAAAACCTCCCGCGTCCGTTCGTGGATAGGGGGGCAGTTTGCTGATATGGATGCGGGAGGCAGCCATCCAACGTTAGCCGCATATTTTTTAAAAAAATCAACAAACCGGATGAAATTCATGCAAACACGGATGAATTTTGTACAAACATGACGGATTTCATACAAACACAATGGATTTAACTACATTTCGAACATTTAGAACAAAAAAAAAGACCTGCCCCTAAACCTATCTTACGGCGGCAGCGCCCGAGGCCCAAGCCCGTGCCGTCCTCCTTCCGCCGTTTCCATGAGCACCGGCGATAAGACCGATGAAGTGAAGGTGCGATCTCCGGCGAAGAAGAGTAGAACACGGGAGACGGACCGGCCCACATGGGGCACCAGGCCACGCAGCCTCCCGTGACCTACTCATCCTCGGAGGAGTCCGCGCCTTGTCCGTCGCCGGTGGACGTGAGGTCTACGAGGGAAATGGTGGCGCCTTGGCTATCGTCGTCCCACCGGGCCAGCTGATGGTTCGTCGACGACGTGTAGGAGGCGCAACTGGCTATGTTCTCCTCCGCGATCGCCTACAACTGCGCCTCTGCGGCTGCCTCTTCCTGGCGAGCGGCAGCTTGAGCGCGAACGACATCGTAGATGACGCGCTGCTCCGTGATGAAATTTGGATTCGCCGCAGCCGGCCTCCTTGCTCGCGCGCTCACCGTAGATCTGGCCCTCCACCAGCCGGTGCTGCTCCAGGAGGAACACGTTGTCCCGTTGTTCTTCCTGCGCTTGCTGGAACACCGACAAAGGCGCCGACGCAAGCTACACCTCCGCCATGACGGCGTTGAACTGCACCTGCGCCTGCTCCATGGTGAAGCCGGCATGCACGGGAAACACGGGAGCTGAGGCGGAGTCATCGGAGCCCGTCTCCATCGTGGTGTCTTCCTCATCATCGAAGACCTCAGACGAGCTGGCCGGCAAGCCGGCCTCGATCCGTCTGCCCTGAGCTGTCTTCAATGTTGAGCGGCGTGCTCAACAACGGCATGAATGCAGGCAGCTGGCGTCGGGCGGGAGCGCACGCAGGAGGACGGAGGGTTTCTTTTGGGCGGTCCGGACTCCTGCAAACCTCCCCACGTTTGTCTCTGGTTTGCGAGAGAAATCGCGTCCGGACCGCTCCGCAGACCGATACAAGTCGGCGTTGGATGGCTTCCGCGGTCTGGACGGTTCCGGGAGGTTTATGGGTCAGCCTTAGAGATGCCCTAATCTCCTTAATTGATGTATATATGTAGTTGAAATGCACACTACAAATAGAAATGCAGAAGTACCTTTCTGTATGCACTTTTCTATGACCTACTAAGAAATATAGAAGCATCATGTAAGAAAAAAGTTGAAAAAAAATTGGTTGGTATTTAAACTGGGCCAACCTGATCCTTGAGTAAACATGAGCTCTGATTTGTTTATAGTGGAATAGGGGGAATATAACTGAACAAGCACAAATTTTGTTTATAATGATATAATACTTAATAAAAGCATGTGTTCTGAATTACATAACTAAAACAACATTATTTTGAGTAGGGCCGACACCTACTCTCCTCATTTTCTTGAATAACGAAGCAAACTAAGACAACAAACTAAAAAAACAGAATTATGTTGTGCAATATAGAATGTTTCTTTGGAGAAGACCTAAATGTGTAACTAAGCAATATAATTACCCGCAAAAAACTAATGAATATAATTACTTGGTAATTGTTCTTTATTATCTGTCAAATTCTTATTTGCTCCTGAAGTCTTGATTCAGCAATATCAGTTGCGGCTTAAAAATCCTGAAATTTGTAATGCAATGCACAAAGAAATAAAATGTAAGCTTATGGGTATAAACATTCAAGTGTTGCGATTAATGAAATAGCAAGATTCCAGTTACTATGGCTGATATGATATTCTAGTGGAGGCAGGCAGGAGAAACTACATATGTAGATTGTGAATATGAATGTAAGGCTAGTTTAAAGGTTTGGATCAGTTGCAACTAAATTTCACAGTTAGTTTCTTCTTTTTATGAAAGAGGCAAAAGCTTTGCCATTTTTGTTAATTAAGAATTTGCTCGGTTAATTGGCAGAAAACCGGGACAAAACCTAGACATTCAGGGCCAAAACCACACAACATCTCAAACAGCCAGCAAAGACCAGGCAGATGGCAAGCCACAACAAGATAATCCATGAAACCACATGGGCCCTTCAGCTAGTTGATGTACATCTCAGATTTCACGGTTACAATACTGAACTATGTATTGTGTGGGAGGGTCTTAAAAAATCAAAACAATTATCAGCTGTCCATATTTTTTTTGACCAAATATTAGTCTCAGTTGAGTTAATAATTTCGAGATGTACATC